>NC_143575.1:246554497-246875783 GCF_048544385.1 Mastigoproctus giganteus
ATTTTCTCATAAATTCTTATATATTTTATATATATTCTATATTTACTGTAAATAGATTGTATATTTTTATTCTACATTAATTTAAATAAAAGTTCTGTTATTTCATTAGTTCTATGTATATATTTTACAGTATTAAAGTAAATTAAAAGTAATTATTTCAGCAATGGTTGGTGTTCGGGTGTAATTTTTGTGAATATGAATTTTCCCAACCCCAGAGGCTTATTCGAAAAAAAAAAATCAAAATGTAATGCCTCCTAATTGTATTTTATGCAATTTACAAGCTGCACATGTAATGCAGTAGGGCCACATGTCCAAAATTATATATTTTACACAGCAGTGATTTGAATGTGATTGTTCACGATAATAAATTATGTAAGTAAGTTACAGTTCCACGTTTGGTGACCATATTTCATTGAAATCTAAGTTTTAAAACATGATTACTAAACTTATTGTAGATTATTTCTACTTTCAAAAAATTTGAGATAAGGCTGTACTGCACTGACTGTTTTATTTTGCGTATTCATCTATGGCCATAATGCCTTAAATTTAAGAATAATAATAATTATCATTCTTAGATTTAAGGAATTATGCCATAGATATTATTTTATATATAACAGGGCACTTTTGGATTAAAAGATGTTAGATAGTTATAAAAATATTTATTACATCTAAGTACAATAAGAAAATAAAAATAATTCAAGCGAAATTTTAAATTCAAATACAAAAATCTGAAATCTACTCGCTATCATCAGTGTCACTTTGAACAGCAGCTGTTGCAGAATCTTCTGAACTTTGGAGACTTTTGAAAAATGCATGGTGTACAATAGGTATTGCATTAGTTCTATAAAGTTCTAGCAGATCTTTTAGTTTTTGAGCACTTAACTTTGGAGGAAGCTTAGTAGGCCTTTATCAGATCAGGCATTGTTTTTGGTCGGCAACGTTTTCTTCTATGAATATCAATACATTTATACTCCTCATTATAATTATTCTTGTAGTAAATAGTGTTTGGAGAATCTTTGCAAAAATGCAATACTGTACCTTAATATCGTTCCATAACACCTTTTCATTTTCTTCATTCACTGTGTAATTAGTACCCATTCGCTTTGACAGATCTTTAAAGTCACTTATGTCCTCAATAGCTAATTCTTTTACAACATAGGGAGTTCCTCCTTTTTGTGCCATTTGTATTACAGGTGTCCACTGAGCAGGTGTATAAACTGGACCAGATTTTAAAAGTCGCTTTTTTTGACATTCAATACTTGCATGCATTGCATCTCCCTTGTTCTGTGTATGACCAACTGTTAAATATTTATGAGTTATAGATGGTATTTCAAACATAGTGAGTGCATATAAATAAAGACAAGGCCATTGCCTTAATTTTTATTCTGTCCAACACAATTGTCAGAATAAAACAGTGTCTTTAGTAAGAGAGTGGTTTTGCAAGTACAGGAAAACGCAAGAGCTGATTCCATTTACTCCTCTATTTGCAATGCCCTCATGCCAAAAGTAACAAAATCCCTCTTTTGTGATGCAGTTGAATATGGTAAAATTACAGAAATTTGATTTCTGCTTATAATAAAATATTGCAACATCTCCACAAGGTGTCTGTAATACTGCCTGAAGATCAAAACACAATACAATTTTATTATTTTCCTAGTCTTTCCCTTCATTAATATCCTTGCATTTTTCCTCTCGGCTTCGAATCTTGTTATTAATATGTGACTCATATTTCAATTGCAAGGCCTCTTTCTGCTCTGGACTACTATTTTCATACATTTGGCACATTGATCTTTTCTCAGTGTGAAAAACGAAAGATTAAATTCAAAATTGAATACTTTCTCATAACTGCATCTCTTTACAAAGTCAAGTCCTTTCTCTTTTCTCTCTTTCATGTACATTCTATGCATTTCGGAAAGGGTTAGACTGCCATCCAAATATTGTTTTGAAGTTTGTGCTCTGAGATAGTGCGAATTAATTAATGGGAAACTGTTAATGTGTTCCTTTATACAATTTTTAACTCCTCTGATAATTTTGGTTTATTTGCATTCATTTCTCGCTTTTCCTTCTCTAAAATTCCAAATTTGTCTACTTTCTTCTATGTATTCTGGATTAATTTGTCCCCAATATCCAGTGTTTTCATAAAGAAACATTTACATACTCTAACTTTTATTCCCTCATTTAGAAAGTAGTAGGCAATATTATTACTTCGAATAAGTAATGGTTCACCAATGGAGAAGACTATTCTTACTTATTCTCAGTGGGTACAACCATCCAGATGGCAATATTTCAAGGCTTGTTGGCCTATCGTCGGTGGATAGGTAGGTATCCTGATGTTGCAATTATGCCAACCCAGTTATGAAGTATAACTCCACAATATGTGAAATGCCAAAGGGTGTACATAGTAATAATTACTAAGTATCCGTTGAGAATAAGTAACAATAGTCTTCTCCAATGGTGAATCGTTACTTATTCGAGGTAATGCAAGACATGGTAACTTGTTGTGAAGGTAGTCACAATATGAGATACAATTAAATCGATGTCATTCATTGCAATTTACTATTACGAACAAAGAATGGTGTATTTCACTGAATGTTCAATAGTAAATTTAAATTCATAACGTACATGCACTCCCTGACTTACATAAGCGTTGTGTTCCACAGAACTGCGTAAGTCAAATTTTACTTAAGTCGGAATTTCCCTAAAGGCTTATACAGCACTCGCAACTATGCTGGCTGAATTTGATTGAGGCAAAAAAAGAAATGTTCAACAAATATGTAAATAGAATTATTCATTCAATTTTTTTATCTCATACATAGGAAGAATTACAAAAGTGCGCAATTACAAAAATTTCAAAATTATGAAATTACAAAAAAGGGAGGGGACAGGCATAATGTCAGCAAGTTTTACTTTTTGAGCATCATTGCCATCTCCAGCTGATAAGTACGGTGCTGCAGAGGTTGAGGGCTGTGGAAATTTAGAAGGGGTTTTTTCCAACACATCACAAAATTTCTCTGCTGCTGCAGAATCGGCATTGGCAACTTCACTGCATACTTTAACGTTATGGAAACCAGTGTGATGCTTGAACCTATTAAACCACTCGTTGCTTGCCTCGAACTTGGCTTGGCAAGTTCGTGGCAAGCTAAGTCTTAGTTAGACATACTTATCCTTAATGTCTTCATAAATACTTGTTGCTTTTGCTTGAATGGTCGTTAGACTCGCTTCTGAATCTGATTTTCCATTCGTATTATTAATAGCTTTTCCATCTTCTATATAGCCCCCTGAACGCTGTTTTGTGACCATTGTTGATCTTAAATACATTGATCCTTTAACATGTTCTTATGTGCACTGTCCTTTGAAATAGCATTCACTGTTCAAGCAGCGAGACTTAATTCCCATCCAATAGATGACAAACTTTGCCCTGCTTCTTACTTCTTAATCATTTTCATCTTCGTTTCTAAATCAATTTTGTTATGTTTCCTATCAGTGCCACCATTTGCACTTTCCATTGGTCATTTTCCATTCATCATTGTAAGAAGTAAATAGGAATGAAGAGAAGATTCTGAAAATTTATTTATGTTTCTTATATGATTGAAGATTTCAGTGAAGGGGAAACACATTTCACCATAATAACGTAAAAATCCACACAAATCCAGTTATCGAGATTATCGCAAATGTAATAAGATCGAGTTTAGTACCCATTTATAATTAGATGCACTAATAGAAAAGCCCAATAAACCGGAAAGAGCAAATTATTTTTATTGTTTTATGGTTGTGACCTCCAAAAATGTTCTTTAGAAAAATATTAACAAAGCTGTTCAAAATTGATTCTTACAATGAAACATATGATAATGATGAAAGGGTAGCACTCCATTATAAAAATGACCTTTTAGAGAGAGAAATGTCTTGGAACGAATTACCAAAAAAACAATGTGCTATTGGGTTCACACTGTGATGTTTTCACAATACCTCCATTTATTCCTACGGGAGACAAAATACGTTTCCATGATTTTTTCAAGTTTACACTGGCCAGTAAAAACTTACATAAAGTTTAATTTACGGAAGTCAAGTATTAAATAAGTTGGGGAGTGCCTGTATTATGCCTTTTGCATAATACAGGCCTTGTGTATTTATTTTTACTTAGTAATTATTACTATGTGCACTCTTTGGCATCTCTCATATTGTGGAGTTATACTTCAAACTGGATTGGCATGATGGCAACATCAGGGTACTTGCCCACCCACAGACGATAGGCCAACAAGCCTTAAAACTGATTTCTGCTAAGAATAAGAAACAATAGTCTTCTCCAATGGTGAAGTGTTACTTATTCAAGGTAGTGCAATACATGGTAACTTGTTGTGAAGGTAGTCACAATATGAGATACAATTAAATCGATGCCATTCATTGCAATTCCTATTACAAACAAAGAATGGTGTATTTCACTGAATGTTCAATAGTAAATTTAAATTCGTAATGTATTATGCCTTGTGCATTTATATTTACTTAGTAATTATTACTATGTACACCCTTTGGCATCTCTCATATTGTGGAATTATACTTCAAACTGGGTTGGCATAATTTCAATATGACACTGACAATAGGCCAACAAGCCTTGAAATGGTGTGGCCTGGGTGGTTGTATCCACTGAGAATAAGTAACAATAGTAACTCCATTGGTGAACCGTTACTTATTCGAGGTTTGTTTGTTTGTTTGTTATTTGGTTTTTAGGAGCATTAGAAACTAAGGCCATATTGCTCCGGGGATATGCGGTGGTCATTCCCTGACCTTTCCGCATTCTCCGTATTTGGTGGTGATGGGCTCAAACCCCGGGCTAATCAAGAAGCACGTGTTACGCACAGCTGCTCCTGCCCACCTGGCTACAGAGGCGCCCCTTCATTCGAGGTAGTGCAATACATGGTAACTCGTTGTGAAGGTAGTCACAATATGAAATACAATTAAATCAATGCCATTCGTTGCAATTTACTATTATATACAAAGAATGGTGTATTTCACTGAATATTCAATATTAACATTAGAAAAAAGGGCTTGAATCACTAATAATCAAACTCTTTGACTTATGTCAAATGTTTAATGATGTTGTTGTTGATGACCGTGCTATGGTTGCTAACAAACTGAATACATATTTTGCATCTATATTCACACCAGGAATTCTTTAGGGAAATGGATGCTAGAAGTTTAACAAACTCTAGCAGGGTTCTATATGATTTTATAATAACTGAAAGGAAAGTGGAAAAGCAATTCCCAAAGTTAAACATGAAAAAGGTACTATAAAAAAAAAATCTATCCAATTAAATTAAGAGATGCAGCAAAGAGGTAAGCAAACATCACCCATAATTATGCCAGCATCTTTTGATTTAGTGGAGGTCCCTGTGGACTGAAGATGTGCATATGCATCCCCATTTCACAAAGGGGGTGCATATGCACATAGTATCCAGTCAGATTGATCATCTGATCAATCTCACTGGATACTATGAGGCAGTGACAAAGGGACTGGATGCAAAAATAATTTTGATATCATACTCTTGGATGTCAGGAAAGCTTTTGATACTGTTGTACATAAAGGACTGCTATACAAATTGGAGCAGCAGTGTGGCATTAAGGGAGAGTTACTGCTATGGATGAAGGGATGGTTGAGTGGGAGAAGACAAGAGAGTGGTTATCAATGTACATGGGCTCTTCGTGGACTAATTTTATTAGTAGAGTACCATAAGGTTCAGTGCTGGGCTAATTGCTGTTTTCTGCATTTATTAATGACATCGATGAAGATATATCAGGTTTATTGTCTAAGTTTGCAGATGTTACAAAGGTTGGCAAGGAGGTTAATGACAATCATGAAGGTATGATGCTGCTGCTGCAATAAGATCTAAAAGAAAATTGGGCATGTGGGATGAGGAATTGAAATTGAAGTTTAACATTGAAAAATGCAAGGTACTGCATATGGGTAGCAATAATCCCAGAGTAATATACCAACTATGTGGAACTATAGTCAGGGTAGTGGAAAATGAAAAGAGGGGTAATTGTGCAGTAAGTTATGAAGTTCTCTCAGCAGTGCAAACAGGCCTGGACGACTCATGAGATTTTGTCAATGATATTCAGGAATTTTGCTAGCATAAAGTCAAGGAGATGTTTATCCTATTGTATAAGACAATGGTCAGGCCACATCTTGAGCAGTGCACACAGATCTGGGGTCTTCATATTAGGAAGGATGCAGAGCTGATGAATGGGTACAGAAAAGGCTATGAGACTGGTGAGGGGAATAAAGGGGTGCTCTTACCAAGAAAGGCTTCAGTTCTGTAAACAGCTCTCCAAACAATGCAAACTGCATTGTTTGAAGATTAGGCACCTGTGATGTAATCTGAATGAAATGTTTAAGGCTTTGAATGGCATGAGTAAACACAATGCTGATGGGATTTTTCTCTTGCTAAGCCTATGCACATGAGGGGACATAAATTCAAACAACTTCAGCCAACAACTGGCTGATTGCTGAAACAAGCTTTCATCCTTTGTGGAATTGGATAGTTTTAATAAATACAAAGTATTGGAGGGAATAGATAAGTGAAATAGAAATTTTATTTATTTTTTTTTTCTTTGACTGATGCTGTATAAGCTTGCTTTCTTGCATCATTTGCCACTACTAAATTTATTTCATATTATAAAAACTGAGTCATTCCAGATAACAGAGGTTTTTTTTGTTCCAGATAATTAAGGTTTCAATGAAAGACCTCCACTAGATATTTGGAGATATTTCTTGAGGGTATAACTCTACTGAACAGTCAAATGCCTTAGTTCATCATATTAATGATGGCATAAAGAAAAGATGTTGATGGCATCAATCTTAAGATTGATGAACAAAAATCTTTCTAATTAAAAGAGAAACAAATTTTTTATTTGAATGTTCATTCAAGTTTAAGTTATAGTATTTGTCATATAGTCCAAGGAAGCCACAACCTTTTTTTGCACTGGGGAAAAAAAAACCCAACCAAGTAGACAGGAAAACAAATTATAAGCTTCCTCTTCACACAGGTAAGTATCCAGTAGGCCTTTCAATTTATTCACTGTCAGCCTCAACTAACTGCCAGGGCAATTTGTTCCAGCAATCAATGACTCGCTACTAAATAAAACTTCCTACAATCTAATCTTAACCTCAAGCCCTGTAATTTGAATTTATGACCCCCCTAGTTCTGGAATTGTTTAGAACAGTGAGAATTCCGCCTTCATTCATTTTACTAATCTCTCTCAGAGCCTTATAAAAACCTCAATCAGGTCACCTCTGATGTGCCTGATTGCCAAGCTCTATAGCCCACATAGCCAGAGTCTTTCCTCATACGGCTGTCCTTCTGCCGATCTCACCAGTTGAAAAGATGTTGTTACTTTTCAACTGGTGAGATCCAAAAAAGGGTCCAAAGAGTTGCTCATCTTTGGACCCTTTCAAGAAGCTCAATGTCTTTTTTCAGATCAGATCTACATACTTGGAAGTGGTCTTAAAATTGCCTTATATGGTGGGATTATGACCTCCCTATCTCTACAGGATAGTGTACAATAAATCACTGATAGGATACCATGGGCTTTCTTGGCTGCCTGTTTACACTGTTCAGAAAACTTCACATCTGCCCATATTGTAATTCCCTGATCCCTTTCCTCCTCTGAGAAATGTTGTGCACATTTTTTATAAAATATATAAAAAAACATGCACAACAAACACACCATCCACAGGGCAATGGGCTCTATGATTGAATAAACAAGCCCTTAAAAAAGGCAATCACTAACTTACATAAAACATGTAAAGGGATATATATACAATAATTATAAATGTATTTATTTAACACTACTATATGTACAAATGCACCATAATCATTGCCATTGTAGGGAAAAGAATAGCAGAGTTTACTACTTCCTCTGAAGTAACTTTTTTATTCACACATTTATCAAATTATGAATTATTGCAGATAGTTCTTTATTCAACAAACTTCTTTAAATAATGTTGTTCATAAATCTTATTTTTATTTTTAAATAAATAGGAAAAATTCCTATAATTTCTTCTAAAATCTACATTTACCTTCACATCAACAGGAACTTCATACTTTTTTAAAGTAACAAACATATTTTGCAAGGGATTAAATTCTTCTCGTTTAATTTGCATGGAATTTTTTATCTCTTCACACTGGTTTAAAGCAGCTTTAAGTTCCTCAAGAGTTTCAGGTTGCTTTCTCAGTCTAGAAAACAATAAAATTACCAAACTGAACTTTAAAAAAGAGAACTGTAAACCTGTAAAAAAAAATTATATCATTACCATTTTAAAAAAAAAATGTTTTTCTTTAATCTAGGATTACTTGATGATCTACTAATATACCACATGTTAAAAGCTAGAGAAACATGCAGGTTATCTTCCAATGAAAAATTGGAAGATACCTTTATATAGATAGTTATCTTCCAATGGAAAATTGAAAAACACACTGAATCACATAAAACAAAAATATCTGTAAAGCTACTTTTATGAATTCGAGATAACTGTCCTTGGTGATCCTCTTTAGGAAACTACCATATGGTACATACATTGGAAAAGAGTGAGCCAATTAAAATAAGGATAAAAACCTTGTAATAAGATGGTTGTTTTTTTTTTTTGTCCTCGCCTTTTTCCCATTATTATATGGGGTCAGCATTTTTATTGTTTTGGCATGCAATTTTTTTACAGCCGGATGCCCTTCCTGATGCCAACCCTCATCCTTTATCCAGGCTGGGAATATGTGGTGGTCATTCCCTGACCTGCTGCATCCTCCGTATTTGGTGGGTACGGGCTCGAACCCCCGGTCTAATCAAGAAGCATGTGCCATGCACTACTGCTCCTGCCCACCTGGCTACGGAGGTGCCTAAAAATGTATAAAATATATGAAGGAATTACGAATTCTGAAGAATCTTAATGTAGCTCATGGCTTTCTACAAGCTTAACTATCTGAAAACAATCTGATAATAGTCACCAGTCCAAGTACACCCCAACCAGTGACCTCTGCCCAGATGATCAATTTAATAGTTATCTCCCCCCCCACCAAATTTAATGAATACAGATACAGCTAGGTTAATTTTAACCTAGCTGTGTCTATATTCATTAACAGCATATTTATGCAGTTAAGGTCCTATAAAGTTTTCAAAATCATAAGGTTTAATTTAAGAGGAACAAAATGGATGGAAGTGTTTCATTTCCATAGGGAAAAGGCATAAGTCCTGGGGACCACTAAACCCAATGCATTTCAATGACCACTTGAAGCAATAGGAATTGTTTCAGTCATGGCCTTATGCTACATTCATACCTGAAATAAAAAAATAAATCCCCCACTCCCCATTCAAATAGAAGCAAAAATTGAGGACACTCAAGTAATCAAATGTTAGAGCACATTTTTAGAAGTATTTGAGTTGACTGTGGTTCAAGCTCATATTACTACTTCCTCTGAAGTAACTTTTTTATTCACACATTTATCAAATTATGAATTATTGCAGACAATTCTTTATTCAACAAACTTCTTTAAATATTTCTTTCATCAATGATGAAACTTCTTTCATCGTTGAACTCAATGTCTAAATATGCTGATGTCTTTGTTTTCTCTCTATCTTGTGGATTTCCAAAAAAAAATTTGTTTATGGTTGAAAATAATGCCATGGAGGCAAAAACAAAAAATTAAATTATGAATGAATATTATATCTGCCACTGATATGTAAATGAAAAATAACAGCACAAAGTGAACACCAACTAAATGAATGATATTATACTGTAAATGCAGAGAAAGTTTAACTAGAAGGTGGGGGGGAGATTGGTTGGTATGGTTTTTAATGGCACATTGGCAGCTTAGGCCATATTACACCAAGTCAAAATTAAAGCTGATACAAATAAAAAATTTTGGTAGCCTATAAACAGGCTACCACATCAAGAAGGTAAATATGATATAATACAATATAAAGGTAAACATAAAAATATAAACTTAGACATGTTGTCTCTGTCACCTAAAATCTGACAGAGTAAATGGTTCAGCCAGATTATTAAAAGCGGTAAAACAGAAGCGTCATGCTTCTATAAAGATGGGACAGTCTATAAAAATGTGATGAATAGTTAAAACAGTGTTACACATCTCACACCTAGGTAGGTCATCCACCTCAGCAAAAAAGGAGTGTGTTAGATGACTATGCCCTATGCAGAGCCGAGCAAGAACAACTTCCTCTCTTCAGACCCTGTGTAGACTGGACTGCCATTACATGATTACAGGCTTAATGTGATATATGAGGGTAGTTCAATAAAGAATCGCCCTGACCTAGCTGCAGAGGTGCTAGCCTGTTGATTCTGGCACAGGTTTTAGTCCTTCTCTACATAGCCACCATGCAGATTTTTCCCATCGATGGATGAGTCTATGGATACCGTTTTTGTAGAAGTGGTGAGGTTGGCCTTTGAAACATGACTCTGTTGCAGAAATGAGTGTCTCATCATCAGGGAAGTAGGTCTCCCAAAGAAATGATTTGAGGGAAGGAAACAAGAAGTCCGATGGTGTAAGATCAGATGAGCAGGCTGGATGGGGCAGTATTTCACATCCACAAGTGGCCACTTGTGTTGCAATTTCAGAAGTGTGAACTGGGGCATGGTCTTGAAGCATTCTCACACCTTTGGACAGCATGCACGCCTACATGTTTAGATTTTCTCCCATAATTTTGTGAGTAAGTTGGCATAATAGGCACCTGTAATTGTACTACTTTTCGGCAGGTAATCAATCATTATTATGCCTTTCTCATCCCAAAACACTGTCAACAAGACATTTCCTGCTGACACTTGGACCCTTGCCTTCTTGGGGGTGAGGAATCATGGTGTCGCCATTCCATGGACTGCTTTTTACTTTCAGGGTCGAAATGGTGTATCCAATTTTCATCCTGAGTGATCAGACGAGAGAAAAAGTCTTCATTTTTTTGGCACAGGGCTTAACAACTCTTGTGATTTCTGTTGTCAATCAGCCTTCTGGAAACCAGTCAATAATGACTGGTTTCCAAAAGGCTAGAAACCAGTCTAGGTCTCTCTGAAGAAGCTGAGCTTCTTCAGAGAGACCTAGATAGACCAGGACTGGTCAGAAAAATGCCAGCTTTGCTTTAATCCAACAAAGTGTAAGGTATTACATCTGGGAAACAGTAATCCCAAAATAACTTATTCACTTGGTGGAGTTCAACTAAACCCAGTACTGAAGGAAAGGGACTTGGCTATTATGACACAGTCAGACATGAAATTCTCTGAGCATTGTAAACAGGTTGCAAGGAAGGCTCATGGTGTCCTATCGATGATCTATCAAACTTTTGCAAGTAGAGATAGGGATGGGATAATCCCATTATATAAGGCTTTTGTTAGACCACACTTGGAATACTGTGTTCAAGTATGGAGACTGCACCTAAAGAAAGACATCGAGCTTCTTGAAAGGGTGCAAAGACGGGTAACTCACCTGGTGAGATCAGCAAAAGGGCGTCCTTATAAAGAAAGACTTCGAATATGTGGGTTGCAGAGTTTGGAAACTAGACACCTTAGAGGAGATTTGATTGAGGCGTTTAAGGCTCTGAGAGGCATCAGTATCAGTATGAATGAGGACGAAATTTTCAAGATTATAAATGATGCTAGAACTAGGGGGCATAAATTCAAGTTACGGGGGGGGGGGAGATGTTTAGATTTGACTGCAGGAAGTTTTATTTTAGCCAGTGAGTTATAAATTACTGGAATAAGTGCCTACATTGGTGATAGAGGCTGACAGTTTGGGGAAATTCAAAGGTCATCTGGATAATACCTTCAGGTGAGGGAAATGCATAGGATGATAGGTTTAATTTCATTTTCTTTTATTAATTATTAGTTTTTTTTTATCATTGTTTTATTCGGATTTTTTTTTTGGCTGGTGCAGCATAAGCCATACGCTTTCTTTATATTCCATTACTAATACTAATCGATCTTGCACTCAATTTCCGTAAATTGAGTTGGTCACGAAGGACTGTTTCAACAGAGCCCACTCTAATCTTCACCTCCTGAGACAATTCATGCACAGATATCAAGCAATCGTCCATCATTAAAGACTCCACTTTTCTGATTGTGCTGTTATCAATGGCTGAATGGGGAAAACATGGAATGGGCTCAGATTCTACCAATGTCTGACCACACCTAAACTGTCTATGCCACTGCTTCACAATGCCATAGGATGGGGCTTCATCCTTATATACAACAGTCATCTCCTCGTGGATTTCTTTAGGAGATTTCCCTTTCAAGAACAAATACCATATTACAGCTCTGGCTTCAACTTTGTCCATGATACTACTTCATCACACGTTCAGCTCTATAAGAGAAAAACAAATTAAGACACAGGGATGAAATTTTACACCTTTAATACAGAGATAGGTATGATGCTACACACAAAATATCATTACTCTGCAATATGTGGAGGTAGGTGAGAGCAATTCTTTATTGAACCACCCTCATAATTTGTCTGTGGCCTGTCCATGCCAAAATGCTTGCCATTGGGAATATAATTTAGATCATATTATTTGCCGCTTGTAGTCTGTATAAGGTACTGACAGGCAATGATTATCCAGGGAAATGGCTGATTTGGTGGCAGTATCAGCTAATTCGTTTCCCTGGATCCCAATGTGGCTTGGGATCCAGCAAAGGGAATGTCAAAATCTGATTCAATGAGAGGAAAAAAAGTATTTGTTGGATCCAGGACAGAACCGGACGAGGGTTATACCTCCTCAATAACAGAACCTATAATAATACACTTGATGAGTCACTATATATCATATACCTTAGGTAATTGCTATTTTTAATGTGATCAAGGGCTGTCTCTATTACATACAATCTGCAATTGTATTGCATACAATCTGATCTTACTGGATAATGTTTTGTGAGGAAGTGCAAGAGTAGATCCCACATAATATTCTGACTTCGAGCCATCTGTGTAGACTGGCAAAAAGTCAGAATACTGCTCTCTATATGATCAAAGAGTTGCTGATAGACAGCTAGTGGCATAGTAGACTTCCCAGATCATAAGGGAGAAATCACAAGATGGAAGATGAGCATGCCATGGTGGAAAGATTGCCTTGGTGATTGGGAAACATTGTCTACCATCATATCTAGTTCATTTAACAGCCTTGGATGCAAATACTAAAAGGTTTATCGGTAGTCCAACGGGTGTTGTAGAGAGTTTCCCAATGTGGCTCAAAAACGAGATTTCTTTAAATTGAAATCCCTGCCAGATCATCTCACGGGCAGGGATTGAAATCCCTGCCCGTGAGATGATCGGGCAGGGATTTCAATTTAAAGGCATAATGTAACTACTGCTTATGTTGAAGAGATAGAGCTGGTTCATTTGCTTCAACAAACAGGCTTTGGACATGGAGATGTGCAAAATGGTCCAGTAGCTGTCTGGATGGTCTGATGGTCCCATCCAGTTCATCCGGATGGCCAGATGGACTGGATATAACCACCAAAATACACTATCTCTAGCAGAACCATAAACTTGTGACCCATAATTGAGTTTGGAATGGACAAGGGCTTGGTACAGCCCTTTTTTGGGAACGAGATTTTTTTTTTTTTTTTTTGGGAATGAGAGTAGCCTTGTCAGGAGAAGTTTTTACTGCTCCTGGAAATAGAGAAGTTTTTTCTGTTTTATTAACTTAAATTGGCATATAAACTTATTTTCTAGAGTAGCTTTATATTCCTAGTTACGATACTTCGTTTAAAGTTTAACTTAGATAGAGATTTTGTAGGTTATTACTTAGTATCAATAACGGTATCCAATCCACGTGTTTTACAAATTTTGCAGAGCTGCCGAACGGGAAGTTTTTTTAGCTATATGTCGCTTTATTCACTAATTGTTATATTAAATTATTTTCTATAAGTAGCTTATAGACCTAGTCAAGCTCCTTGGTTTATTCTGAATTGAGACAGCGAGAATTTGGAAGTTAATTTAATACTTAAGTGTCCGTAGATTTACCATTCGTAACTTGCCGCCATTGTTATACGATACAACGTTATATCCCGAACTAGATAGCATTAGCTTAGTATAGTATAGTATATTATATTAATATTGTCAATTAATCAGTAAAATCTATTAATCTTATTAAAACATCATTGTCAATTAAATTGTACTTTTTTAACTAAATACATATAACGACTTAGATTTTACAAACGTAACATAATTAATTAATACATAACTTGATAGGGAAGTTATATAAATGGAACTTGTAGATAATACTCGATACTGAAAAATATATATAGATATACAGTGTTATAACTGTGTTGGGATACAAATTTAGGGTTATAATTTTGTACTGAAATTGAAATTTTATTGAAATTAAATCGAAATCATGACTCAGAGCAGAGCAGCAAAGCAAAAAGGCTCAAGCTAATGGGAGTGCTGTGGCTCAGGGGAGAACTGAGGGGGGGTGGCAGTTGCCCTCTGAATCACAGCCTTTTAAAATGCACTGCTTGCTTGATGTTTGTGGAGCAATCGATTTATGGGACATGATATTGCCATGGGGGGGGATGTCTGTGTGTGCGTGATGTAAGGAAATCAGGCGACAACTCAGCATTGTTATGGGCCTATATGAGAGCTAAAAGGATAGGGTGGATGCCCACTAAGGATCTAAATTGAGGGCCCATCAAGATCTCAGGTGCCCACATCAACGCCACAGCTTGCACTTGATCATCACGCAACACAGAAGCAACCCCCAAGGCAGAATGCGCTGGTCCCACATAGTTGTTGGTGACTCTGTTATCAGTGAAACGGGGAACATGGTATATAAAAAGGATAGATGGAACAGGACCAGGGTATGTCTGCCAGGGGCAAAGGTTGATGACGTGTGGATATCATCTTTTAAGGGTACAAAAGATGATATTGTTTTACACATTGGCACTAATGATATTAAGAGTAGGAGTAAGAGACCAGCAGAATTACTTAACAAGTACAGGTCACTGTTGGAAAAAAGCCGTGAATTAGGGTTGAATTTGAAAGTGTCTGCAATTCTGCCCATGCACGACATGAGGGAATATATGATTAGAGCCTTGTTGATCAATTCGGCCCTGGAAAGATTATGCAAGGCTCAAGGGGTAGAATTTTTTTCAGCCTGGTCTGTACTTGTTAACAGGAGAGACTGCTTCTACAGGGATGGGATACACTTAAATAGAAAGGGTGCAAGAATATTTGCTGATGATATCAAGTCAGTGTTAGGGGGGGGATACAAGGACTAATAGATTAACAGTAGCCACTGGCAGAGGTGAAAGTGATTCTTGCACTGCTTCTATTGTAATGAGCAGCAGCCTGGAAAACAAGATGCAGGGTACTTCAGAGACTGCTGAGAGTCATTGCGGTACAAATAAACACATGGGTTGTGTTAGGGTAGCTAAGAAGGAACAGAAGGAAGCTAAGAACAGGAACAGGTATATGTATACTTGCGTGTACACCAATGCCAGGAGTTTGGTAAATAAATTTCATGAATTTGACGTATTGCTCAAAACATCAAAGGCAGATATTGATGGGATATCAGAAACGTGGTGTCACACAGATATAAGGAAGGCAGAACTGGAATTTGGGGAGTATAATGTGTACAGAAAGGATAGACAGAATAGTAAGGGAGGAGGGGGTTATGCTATTAAGAAACACATAAAATCCAAGGAAGTGAAGCCAATCGACATCGCTAGACAGTGCAGTGTCGAGTCAATTTGGTGTGACATAAGCATTGGGAGATCAAAATTGAGAGTAGGAGTGTGAGTAGGACTTAAATTGGTGGTTCAAAAGAAAGCTTTTAATAAAAACAGGAAGGTTACCCTTAAGACCAATGTTATAGAGGTCTTGTAATATGTCAAATCGCCAGGCAGTTCCTTTTGATATTGAAAACTATCAAAGCCAGGCTTTGATATTTTTCAATATCAAAAGGAACTGCTACCAGATCCTCGGTTTAATAAAAGCATTACAAATGCTTGTTTTCCAGTTGGATTAAATGATCCAGAGCGAATCTGTTTCCTCGGAAGCTGCACTGTGTCCTGGAAGCTAGCCATTTGTTTCCAAATACCATACAAGGTGTGCATTAACCATTCTTTCCAGGACCTTTCACAAACAGCTTGTCAGAGCGACAGGACGATAATTGCTTTTATTTCTAGGATCCTTTCCAGGTTTTGAGAAGGCAGGAACAATAGCCTTTCGCCAGGAATCCAGTAATTGTTTGTTAACAAAAATTCTATCAAACAAACCTAAAAGATGACCTTTAGATTGTGGTGAGAGGTGTTTTAGCATTTCGTAGTGGATGTCATCTAGATCCACAGCACTTGAACATGTGAGAAAGAGTGGTGCATTTAACTCTTTCTGTGTAAAGGACTTGTTATATGGTTCAAGCACTTCTGAAGAGTATTTTAATGGATTTTTCTCACTTTTCTTTTTCAGGGCCAAAAACTGAGGGGGGAATGGTGTTACTGCAGAGACTTTTGTGGAGGAGAAATATGAATATTCTATAATATCTATGTAACCAAACTAGCCATAGAAGCCTTAGCGTTTTATGAACCTTTTGTGATACAAACATATTCATACAAAGTTAATATTTTTAGATTTCATAAATTTCCTACTTCGGCACTACCATTAGTAC
Organism: Mastigoproctus giganteus; assembly: GCF_048544385.1. Classification (NCBI taxonomy): domain Eukaryota; kingdom Metazoa; phylum Arthropoda; class Arachnida; order Uropygi; family Thelyphonidae; genus Mastigoproctus; species Mastigoproctus giganteus. The sequence goes on from NC_143575.1 coordinate 246,571,151, forward strand.
AGGCACATGATACAAGAAAACAAGCTTACAGAACATCACTCAAACAAACAAAAAAAAAAAAAAAAAAAAAAAACTTTCATATTTCACCTATCCATTCCCTCCAAATGTTTTTCTATTTCTTCCTTTAATTTATTTAAGCTAACAATTTCCACAATGACAAATAGAAGTTTGTTCCAGCAATCAACAACCTGTTGGCGAAAGGAAAAATCCTGCACATCTGTGCTGCAACTGCCTTTCCTTAATTTGAATTTATGTAATCTGAGCAAGAGGAAGAATCAAATCAGCATTGACCATGCTCAAACCATTCAAGGCCTTATACACCTAAACCATAACAACTTGCAAGTGTCTAGTCTCCAGATGCAGCAATTTGAAAAACTTAAGCCTTTCTTGATAAGAGCATCTTTTTTTGCCTCACCAATCTCGTTGCCTAACATGACCATTGCTTTATATAAAGGGATAATCACCTCTTATCCCCACTCGCAAAATTCAGGGCAATGGCTGCACACTTACTCACAGATCTTTTTCATTCTCCACTACCTTGAGTGTCATACCACATAGTTGGTACGTTACTCTGGGGATATTGCTACCCATATGCAATACTTTACATTTATTAATGCTAAACTTCAGTTGACACCTCTCAGCCCATTTGCCCAACCTGTTGTTGTTGTTGAATACTGTCATTTTCAACCCGGCCAAACTTTTTATCATCTTTGGTCCTTGAGGTTGTCACAGACATTCTCGCAGATATGCCAGGCAAGCTGAACTTGCTACATGGGAGTCTAAAACACAGATGGAACCAATATTCAGGTGACATTCAAATCAAGTGGACCCAATTTTGGCGAAGCCCAGATGGTCTGTGACAGCCAAATCCTCTGCTTGCACCTGCACAATGGTGGGACTGTTAGTAATCCTGGGTATAACATCCATGCACAAGCACATTGTGGGTGACTACCGAGGTGTGAACTAACGTAATCAGGGGTCGAGGGTTGGTGCCCACACCACATGGAGGAATGCCAGCCCTCTGTGTTACCAAGAGCAATACTAGGTGGTAGATGACTCTCATCAACCAATGCAATAATGCCACTTTGCTTATTGGAGGCTTCAAGTGGTACAAACTGCTAGCTTGGGAGGATAAAAGGACTAATAGATTAAAAGTAGTCAGAAGTCAAAGTGATTCTTGCACTGCTTCTATTGGAATGAGCAGCAGCCTGGAAAACAAGATGCAGGGGATTTCAGAGACGGCTAGGTGTCATTGTGGTAAAAGTAAACACATGGGGTGTGTTAGGGTAGCTAAGAATAGGAACAGGTGTATGTATACTTGCATGTATACCAATGCTAGGAGTTTGATAAATAATGATGACCATGAGGTATTGCTCAAAACATCAAAGACAGATATTGTTGGTATATCAGAGACGTGGTGTCACACAGAAATAAGGAATGCAGAATGGGAATTTGGGGAATACAATGTGTACAGGAAGGATAGACAGAATAGTAAGGGAGGAGGGGGTTATGCTATTAGTTAAGCACATAAAATCCAAGGAAGTGAAGCCAGTCAACATCGCTAGACAGTGCAGTGTCGAGTCAGTTTGGTGTAACATAAGCATTGGGAGATTAAAATTGAGAGTAGGAGTGTGTTATAGACTTAATAACTCTTATGAGTATAATAAGAAACTGTACAGGGAAATAGAGTGGGCCACTAAATCAGAGAGAGACTTATAATGGGGGATTTTGATTTCCCAGATATTGACTGGAATTTGTGGGTTAGTCACTCACACACTAGCAAGGCTTTTGTGGATTTATTGGATGATTGTTTTCTACATCAGCATGTTCGGGAGGCAACAAGAGGGAGTAATACTCTTGATCTGATTATCAGTAGTGATTCTTCATGCATTAAGAATCTGCAGATAAAGGAACCACTAGGTGGCAGTGATCACATTGTGCTGAAGTGGGATTTACTCAAAGAGGTAATTACCATCATGGATAAAGGGAAGAGTTTTTTCTTTCGTAAAGATGACTACAGTGGTCTGAGACAGTATTTAAATTCTATACGGTGAGACCAACTGATGATGTTACCAACAGGAAATTCAAAATGGGAAGCATTTTGAATTTGTCTTGGAAGCTACTAGGATTTAAATACCAACTAAGAAATATTGTTCAACGTTAGGCCTAAATGGATGTCAGATGAAATAATGAGACATATGGCAGAGAAGAAAAATGTATGGGATACATATAAATTAATGGGTGACATTGAAGCCTATGATAGATATAAGCTGTCTGTAACCAAGTCACAAAGGAGTTTAGGAAGGCAAAGGCAGATTATGAGAAATATTTGGCAAACGATGCAAAGAAAAAAAAAAAAAGTTCTTTACCTATGTAAATTCTAGAAAGAAAGGGATTAATCAGATTGGTCCACTGAAAATTGATGGTTCAACTGTTCATGATCCTGTGCTCAGGTGTCTAACAAACTAAATGAGTATTTTGCATCTACATTCACCCATGAGGAGTTATTCAGGGAGAGGAATGCCAGAGGTGAGTTAAACTCTAGCAGTGAGCTAGATGATTTTGTAATAACTGAGAAGAAAGTGAAGGACAAATTGTTGAACATAAACATAAAAAAATGCACCCGGGGTGGATGGGATCTATCCAGTTATATTAAAGGAGGAAGCAAAAGAAGTAAGCAAACCCTTAGCCATAATTATGAGAACTTCTTGGAACTCAGGGAAGGTACCCATGGACTGGAGATGTGCAAATGTGACCCCAATTCACAAAGGAGGATCAAAGGCTGACACAAGTAATTATAGACCTGTGAGTTTAACTTCTGTTCCAGGAAATTTAATGGAGGCACTGGTTAAAGAAGCACTGCAGCATCATCTAGACAAGGCTTCAGTTATAGCTCGGACACAGCATGGTTTTGTTATGCTGCATGGAAGTCTTGCCTGACCAATTTTATTGGATACTATGATGCAGTAACAAAAGAACTGAATGCAAGGAATAACTTTGATATTATATACTTGGATCTTAGAAAGGCTTTTGATACTGTTGCACATAGAAGACTGCTGCACAAATTGGAGCAGTGTGGCATTGGAGGCAAATTGCTGCTATGGATAAAGGGATGGTTGAGTGAGAGAAGACAGAGAGTGGTAATCAATGGACACTGTTCATTGTGGACTAATGTTATTAGTGTAATCCCTCAGGGTTCAGTGTTGCATCCACTGTTGTTTTCTGTATTTATAAATGATATTGATGATGCTATATCAAACTTAATGTCCAAGTTTGCAGACGATACGAAGGTTGCAGGGTTGTTAAGGACACTAATGACCGTACGCTGCTGAACAGGATCTAGAAAATTTGAGCAGATATGTGGAGAGATATCAAATAAAGTTTAACATTGACAAATGTAAAGTACTATGTATGGGAAGCAGTAACCCCAGAGTGACTTATCAACTCTGTGGTACTAACACTGACAGTGGTAGTGAACAAAAAGGACCTGGGGTTAATTGTGGAAGCTGATATGAAGTTTTTTGAGCAGTGCAGATGGTCTGCAAGAGTAGCTCATAGTGTCTTGTCAATGATATATTTTTCTAGCAGGGATAAGGAGGTGATCAGGCCACAGCTTGGGAACTGTATACAGGTCTGGAGGCCTCATTTTAAGAAGGATGTAGAGCTGTTGGAACGAGTACAGAGAAGGGCAACAAGATTAGTGAATGGAACAAAGCGTTGCTCTTACAAAGAAAGGCTTAAGTTTTGCAAATTACAGTATCTCGAGACAAGCCACCTGCAAGGTGATCTGATTCAGGTGTATAAAAATTTGAATGGTTTTAGTATGCTCAATGCTGATGGGATACTTCCTCTTGGTCACAATAATCACTTGAGAGGGCATAAATTCAAATTGACGAAAGACAGATGTAGGATAGATGCGCAGAAGTTTGCCTTTAGCCAGCGGGTAGTTGGCATTACCATTAGCATTAGTAGAGGCATTTGATGCAAGAAAGCAAGCATATGCAGCATCAGCCAAAAAAAAAAAATAAAGTAAAATAAATAAATAAAAAATAACCACTTCCACTTCACCCCTCTGTTCGTTCGAAATACCTGTCCAGCTGAGCCTTAAACTTATTTAGGCTATCAACTTCCACGACAAGGGATGGAAGTGTGTTCCACCAACCAACCACCCGCTGGCTAAAGGCAAATTTCCGCACATCTATCCTACATCTGTCTTTCCTCAATTTGAATTTATGCCCTCTCAGGTGATTATTCTGACAAGAGGAAGAATCCCATCAGCATTGAGCATGCTCAAACCATTCAAGGATTTGTACACCTCTACCAGATCACCTCACTGGTGCCTAGTCTACAGACACTGTAATTTGCAAAACTTAAACCTTTCTTCGTAAGAGCACCCCTTTGTTCCATTCACTAATCTTGTTGCCCTTCTCTGTACTCGTTCCAGCAGCTCTACATCCTTCTTGAAATGAGGCCTCCAGGCCTGTATACAGTACTCTAGGTGTGTCCTGACCATTGCCTTATACAAGGAAATAATCACCTCCTTATCCCTGCTAGAAAAATTCCTATATATCATTGACAATACACCATGAGCTACTCTTGCAGCCCGTCTGCACTCTCAGAGAACTTCATATCTGCCTGCACAACCACCCCCAGGTCCCTTTCATTCTCTACCACTGTCAGTGTAGTACCACAGAGTTAATACGTTGCTCTGGGGTTGCTGTTTCCCATATGTAGTACTTTACATTTGTCAATGTTAAACTTCATTTGCCATCTCTCAGCCCATCTACTCAACCTTTCCAGATCCTGTTGCAGCAGCATAGTGTCAGTAGTGTCCTTGACAACCTTCATATCGTCTGCAAACTTGGACATGAAGCTTGATATACCATCATCAATATCATTTATAAATACAGAAAACAATAAAGGACCCAATACTGAACCCTGAGGGACTCCACTAATAACATTAGTCCACAATGAGCAGTGTCCATTGATTACCACTCTCTGTCTTCTCCCCCTCAACCGCCCCTTTATCCATAGCAGCAATTTGCCTCCAATGCCACACTGTTCCAATTTGTGCAGCAGTCTTCCATGTGCAACAGTATCAAAAGCCTTTCTAAGATCCAAGTATATAATATCAAAGTTATTCCCTGCATCCAGTTCTTTTGTGACTGCATCATAGTATCCAATCAAATTGGTCAGACAAGACTTCCCCTTAACAAAACCATGCTGTGTCCGAGCTATAACTGAAGTCTTGTCTAGATGATCCTGCAGTGCTTCTTTAACCAGTGCCTCCATTAATTTTCCGGGAACAGAAGTTAAACTCACAGGTCTATAATTACTTGTGTCAGCCTTTGATCCTCCCTTGTGAATTGGGGTCCCATTTGCACATCTCCAGTCCATGGGTACCTCCCCTGAGTCCAAGGAAGCTCTCATAATTATGGCTAAGGGTTTGCTTACTTCCTTTGCTGCCTTCTTTAATATAACTGGATAGATCCCATCCACCCCAGGTGCCTCTCTTGTATTTATCTTCAACAATTTCTCCTCCACTTTACTCTCAGTTATTACAAGATTCTCTAGCTTACTGCCAGAGTTGAATACACCTCTGGAATTCCCCTCGCTGAATAACTCCTCATGTGTGAATGTCGATGCAAAATATTCATTTAGTTTGTTAGCTACCTGAGCAGGGTCATCAACAGTTGACCCATCGATATCAAGTGGACCAATCTGATTCATCCCCTTCCTTCTAGAGTTTACATAAGTAAAGAACTCTTTGCTGTTTTTCTTTGTATCCCTTGCCAAGGATCTCTCGTAATCTGTCTTCGCCTGCCTAACCTCCTTTGTAACTTGGTTACAGATCAACTTGTATCTATCATAGGCTTCTGTGTCACATGTTAATTTGTATGTTTCCCATGCATTTTTCTTCTATTTAGGCCTAAACCTTGAACAATATTTCTTAGTTGGTATGTAAAGCCTAGTAGCTTCCATGATAAGTTCTTTGAATGCTTCCCATTTTGAATTTGCTGTTGGTAACATCATCAGTTGATCCCACTGTATAGAATTTAAATACTGTCTCAGTCCATCGTAGTCGCTTTTACGAAAGCAAAACATACCCCTTCCCTTTACCCCAATGGTAGTTACCTCTTTGAGTAACTCCCACTTCAGAACACTGTGATCACTGCCACCTAGTGGTTCATTTATCTGCAGATTCTTAATGCATGAAGAATCACTACTGATAATCAAATCAAGAGTATTACTCCCTCTAGTTGCCTCCTGAACATGCTGATGTAGAAAACAATCATCCAATAAATCCACAAAAGCCTTGCTAGTGTGTGAGTGACCAGCCCCCAAATTCCAGTCAATATCTGGGAAATTAAAATCCCCCATTATAAGACTCTCTGATTTACTGGCCCACTCTATTTCTCCGTACAGTTTCTTATTATACTCATCAGAGTCATTAGGCCTATAGCACACCACTACTCTCAATTTTGATCTCCCAATGCTTATGTCACACCAAACTGACTCAACACTGCACTGTCCAGCGATGTCGACTGGCTTCACTTCCTTGGATTTTATGTGTTTCTTAACTAATAGCATAACTCCTCCTCCCTTCCTATCCTGTCTATTCTTTCTGTAGACATTGTTCTCCCCAAATTCCAGTTCTGCATTCCTTATATCTGTGTGACACCACGTCTCTGAAATCCCAACAATATCTGCCTTTGATGTTTTGAGCAATACCTCAAATTCATCAAATTTATTTACTAAACTCCTAGCATTGGTGTACACGCAAGTATACATGCACCTGCTCTTCCTCGAAGAGCAGGTGCATGTATGCAGGTACATGCACCTGCTCTTCCTTGTGTTAGGGTGGTTGTGTTAGCCACCCTAACACAACCCATGTGTTTACTTGTACCCCCGTGATTCCCAGCAGTCTCTGAAATATCCTGCATCTCATTTTCCAGGCTGCTGCTCATTCCATTAGAAGCAGTGCAAGAATCACTTTCTCTTCTGCCAGCGGCTACTGTTAATCTATTAGTCCTTGTATCCCCCCAATCTAGCAGTTTTCCGACCCACCTAACACTGCCTCGATAGCATCAACAAACATTCTTGCACCCTTTCTATTTAAGTGTATCCTGCACAATCTTTCCAGGGTCGAAGTGAATGACAGGGCTTTCATCATGTACTCTCTCCTATCATGTCTGGGCAGAATTGCAGACACTTTCAAATTCAACCTTAATTCATGGCTTTTTTTTTTTTTTTCATCAGTGACCTGTACTTGTTAAGTAATTCCGTTGGTCTGGCATTGGTGTGGGCAACTGAGAGCTTGATGGGCCCTCACTTGTAATCCTTCGAGGGCATCCACCCTGTCCTTCAAGCTCTCATATAGGCCCATAACAATGCTGAGTTTTCGCCCGATTTCCTTACACTCCTTGCATCGCGCACACACAAAGACATCCCCCATGGCAGTATCATGTCCCATACCTGACTGCTCTGCAAACATCAAGCAAATAGTGCATCTTAAAAGGCTGTGATTCAGAGGGCAACTGCCCCCCTCAGTTCTCCCCTGAGCCACAGCATTCCCATTAGCTTGAGCCTTTTGCTTTGCTGCTCTGGTTTGAGTCATGATTTCGATTTACTTTTAATAAAATTTCAATTTCAGTACAAAATTAAATCCTAAACTTGTATCCCAACACAGTTATAACGCTATATTTATGTTTCAGTAACGAGTGTTATCTACGAAATCTACGAGTGTTATCTACGAAATATTTATGTTTCAGTAACAAGTGTTATCTATGAAATATTTGTTTCAGTAACGATTGTTATCTACGAAATCCCTTTATATAACTTCCGTATCAAGTTATGTATTAATTATTTATTTTTACTAATTATTTATGTTACGTAACCTAAGTGGTTATATGTATAGTTAAAAGTACAATTTAATTGCCAATGAAGTTCGACAAGATTAATAGATTTTACTGATTAATTTTCCCGTAACAATGGCGGCTATTTACGAACGGTAAACACGTGGATTTGATACCCTTTCCGATACTAAGTAATATCTACAAAATCTCTATCTAAGTTACTTTAAACTTAAGTACTGTAAATAGGAATATAAAGCTACTCTAGAAAATAAGTTAATATGTCAATTTAAACTAATAAAGCAGAAAATAAATCAGAAAAAACTTCTCTGTTCCAAGAGCGGCAGAAAGGAACGTCCGCAGTTGATGGAACAAATTTCCATCCTTTGTTGTGGAAGTTGATAGCTTAAAGAAATTTAAGGCTGAGCTGTACAGGTATTTGGAATGAACCGAGTGGTTAAATGGGAGTGGGGTTTTTTTTGGATGATGCTGCATAAGCTTGCTTTCTTGCATCATATGCCTATGCTAATGCCAACCCATGTTTAGTCTCCAGAGCTAAGTTACGGTCAACCCTTCCCCACCGTTTCCATCATGCAGTATGACTGATGACTTTTGAGGTCATGATGAACATCATGGTGAGATCCAATCTTCCATGCATTTCGAGGGTACAGCTCTAAAACAATGTTTGCAGGCCGACCACTAGTTAGTACACCGGACCGAACCTATTGGTAACTCTCTAGGAGGCTTCCAGATCAGCTAGTGTATAATCTTGCTACCTCTACTCTGCCAGTTAGTGACTGGAGGGAGTCCCAGTAGTGCGTATGGGGGAGGGGGCATTGTCGAGGCCACATTATGTCAAGGATCAGGGTGTATTTTTACCATGCGTACGCTATATTCAAAATTTTCATTACTGCATACAGCATGTCCTCCCCACTTTTTCTTACTATTGAATACACCATGAATTGTCAAACTAACAGAATAAGCTTATCTGTGAAAAGATCTAAACCTCCCAAAAACTTCCTTGTTCATTTCACAAATATACGTGGACTCAATTCTAATCTGAACGATGTCCATTTCCACTTGCAATCTGGCAAACCCCATGTAATTTTTCTAACAGAATCTCAGTTATCAGTTGATTCAACTACTGCTCATCTCAGTTGCCCAAATTATTCACTGTATGATTCCTTTCGCCTCAAAGGTGGTACTTGCACATATGTCCATCTAATATTCCCTGTCAGAGACTTGGTAATTTGGAATTTCCTCTTTTCGATCTTCTCTGGTTTTAAATCTCTGGATATTGTGTCAAATTCATCAGTTATCTCTACCCTTCTCCGAACTCCACTAATCACTTGGAGCTCTTTGACTTCCTCTCTTTGCAACTTGACTTCCTCATCCAACTTTCCTAACAGTGAGGTAATTTTCCTTTGTGATTTTCAAGTTCACAACTCCAGCTGGCTTCCATTTTCTAGTCACACCGAGCAAGCTGGTCAAGATGCTGAGGCTTTTGCAATTACTAATGACCTTGCACAGATTGTTCATTTAATTACAAGAATACCGGACAATCCTAACCATACAGCCAACACGCTTGATCTTTTTCTCACAAGCAACCCTTCTAAGTATATGGTCGAAGTAAGTGGTCCTTCAGGCACCTCAAATCACAACTTGGTGATCATCTCTGGTCCAATTCTGGAGTTCTGGAGACTTTATCTCATGGCTATTCCCAACCTCATATTTTTTGGAATTACAAGAATGCAAAATGGGATGACCTGCAAGATTTCTTTCCTTCTTTTCATTGGTCGGATTACTGTTCAAAACTTCTGATGTCAACGTTTACTCAGATCGTGTCATTGAAATTATTCTTGTAGGAATGGAATCCTTTCTTCCACACTCCACTTTAAACTCTTGTCCTTTATCTAAAATGTGGTTTTCCAATAAATGTGCTAAGGCTGTTCAAGAGAAGAGTGTTGCATATCATAATTGCCTTTTTTCCAAATCTTCAGATTCATTTTCTGCCTACACCAAGGCTCACAACAATTGTAAAGCAGTTATAAATTAGCTGTTATTAGTTATTAAATTGTCGCAACTAGATTTTGAACAGGCTAAGAGTAGAAAACTTGCTTCCTGCCCTAATGGTAGACAAGCATTCTGGTCTCTTGCCAAAGCTATTGGCCGCAACTCTGCCCATCTCTGCTCCCACCTCTGTCAAAACCAAATGGTTCTGTTGTCACTTCAGCCAAGTATAAAGCTGACCTGCTAGCAACCCATTTTTCTTCCAACTCATGTATTAATGATCTTGGTAAAACACCACCCACCATTCCCAACATGCTCCATTCAATGCCTCCTGTGGTCTTCCGTCAAAAGGATGTCAGAAGGATTTTGACAAATCTTGATGCTGAGAAAGCTCCAGGTCCTGATGGTATTTCTCCACTTGTTCTTAAAACCTGCATTCCTGAACTAACTCCTGTTCTTTGCTGCCTTTTTTTCACTTTCTTATTTCAAAGGTGTTTTTCCTTCTGCTTGGAAATTTGCTCATATCCAGTCAGTTCCTAAAAAGGGTGACAAATCCCTCCCATCCAATTATCGTCCCATTGCAATTAATTCTACTCTGTCAAAGGTAATGGAGAAATCAATTAACTGCCGACTCTTAAACTATCTGGAAACCTTCCGTCTGATCAACGATCCCCAGTATGGATTCCGTCAGTGTCAATCCAATGGTGATATTCTGGCTAATGTTACCCATTTATCGACAAATTCAATGGAAAAGTTCAGGTAGACACAAGCAGTTGATCTTGACATCTCAAAGGCTTTTGATTCTGTTTGGCATAAAGGTCTTCTAAACAAGCTTCCCTCTTATGGTTTGCCAACTGTTTTTTGTAATTGGTTTTATAATTTTCTCTCTGATCACTCACTGAGGATGATAGCAGATGGCTCTCTGTCTTCTAACTTCTCCACTAATGCTGGTGTCCACCAAGGTTCAGTTCTTTCCCCCACTCTTTTCCTCTTGTATATTAATGACCTTCCATTAATTGGAAATCCTATCCATAGTTTTGCCGATGATAGCACATTGCATTCCACTTTCCAGTTTGAGAAACCTTGCCCCGCTCAATCAGCTTCAACTTCTCAAATATTCGCTACCAGTTCCTTAAATGCCGATCTCCAGGTAATTCTCCAGTGGGGCAAAGACAGCTTAGTTGATTATAATCCTTCTAAAACTCATCTTGTCTTATATTTCGCAAAAAGGTTTCTTCTGCTCCTATGCTTATCTTCGGTAACACTACAATTTCTAGGTAAAATGATATATCTCTTTTGGTGATTATCTTGATTTCTGACCTCTCTCGGAAAAAGAGAATATAAATATTGTTTCCTCTGCATGTAAAAAACTTGGTTTTCTCTTTCGCTTCCAGCGTTACTTTTCTTCCAAACAACTGTTCACTCTGTATAAAACATAAATCTGCCCATGGAATACTGTTCCCACATCTGGACCAGTGCCCTCAAACCTTTTTCAGGCTTCTAGATTCCATTCAGAAGAGGGCACTTAACTTAATTAATGACTCCTCTCTAACAAAGTCTCTCCACTCGCTGTCTCATAGACATACTGTTTCTGCTGCATACCTTTTCTACAGATACTTCCACAGGCACTGTTCTTCTGAATTTGCTTCTATAATTCCCGCTTTCTCTTTCTGAACACATGCTGCCACCAGCCAACATCCATTTACTGTCCAACTTACAGAACCAACTTTTCATCTTCCTTGTTTGTTAATTCGACTGCCATTTTCTGAATCAATCTTCCTTCATACGTATTTCCTGAAAATTATAGCCTACAGAAGTTCAAGTCTAATGTCAATCAATATCTTCTTTCATCTTCTCAACCTCCAACCCAAGCATGATACTAAATACTATAGGTTCTTATACCTCTCATGTTTTGGGTTTGAAAAAAAAAAAAAAAAAAAATCTGAAAACTTGGATATTAAGCCTGATATACCTTCATCAATATCATTGATAAACAAATAAAACAAAAATGGGCCCCAACACTGAACCCTGGAGGATTCTACTAATAACATTAGCCCATGATAAGCAGTGTCCATTATTTACCACTCTCTTTCTTCTCCCACTCGACCATCCCTTTATCCAGAGCAGCAGCTTACACTTAATGCCATACTACTCCAATTTGTACAATAGTCTACCATGCGAAACAGTATCAAAAGCTTTCCTAAAATTCAAGTATATGATATCACATTTATTTTTTGCATCCAGTTCCTTTGTGATCACATCGTAGTATCCAATCAAATTGGTCGTGCAAGGCTTCCCCTTAAGAAGAAGGTTCCCAGCAAGGTTCAGACCCATGCTATGTCTGAACTATAACTGCAGTATTGTATAGCTGATCCTGAATTGCTTCTTTGACTAGTGACTTCATCATTTTCCCCAAAACAGATGTTAAACTAACAAGTCTGTAATTACTAGTGTCACCTTTTGATCCTTCTTTGTGAATTGGTGATACATTTGCACATTTGTTCAGTCCATGGGGACCTCCCTAGAATCCAAGGATGCTCTCGTAATTATGGCTAAGGGTTTGCTTACTTTCTTTGATGCCTCCTCTAATATAACTGGATAGATCCCATCCATCCCCATGCCTTTCTACCTTTTTTCTCTCTTTCACTTTCCTTTCAGTTATTACAAAATCCTTTAGCTCCCTGTAAGATATGATAAACTTCTGGCCTCCACTTTCCTACAGAAATCATCATATATTAATGTAGATTCAAAACACTCATTCAGTTTGTCATCTACCTGAGCAGAGTCATCAACAGTCGAACCATCAATATCAAGTGGACCAATCTGATTCATCCCCTTCCTTATAGCATTTACATAAGTAAGTAAAGGTCTTTGCTGTTTTTTTTTGCATCCTTTGCCAAGGATTTCTCGTAATCTGCCTTCGCTTGCCTAACCTCCTCTGTGACTCGATTACAGACTAGCTTGTATCTACTATAGGCTTCATTGTTGCTTGACAATTTATATGCATCTCATGCAGTTTTCTCTCTGCCACGAGTCTCATTTGTTCATACAACTTGCATTTAGGCTTAAACCTTAATGTCATTGGTACCACTCTCTTAATGTCATTAGTGCCAATGTGTAGAACAATTCACCTTTTATGATATTGTTGTAAACGTTAGATTATATCTGTTCTGATAATGTCTTCAACTCTTGCCCCGGCAGACATACCCTGGTCCTATTCCACCTATCCCTTTTTGCATAATATATTTCCCGTTTCCCTGACAATGGTAAGCACTTAATTACTTATCCCCATTATAAAGCCCATATGCCTGCTATTGTTAGATTTTAGTGTGGACAGTGTACTGTTAGTTTTTAGCACGGACATTTAAGCATAGACTTTATTTAATATATGTCAAGTGTGCGATGAAAAACTAACACAAGTTTCACTGTATTTTATTTGTTGGCAAAAAAGGTTATTTTTAATTAAATTTTTTTTTTCTTCTGAATCAATCTATCCAAATATTTGTGTTCCCCCCCCCCCAAGATTTACTGTAGGGTGAGGAAATTTACTGAATTAATTCACAATTTGCAAGTTATGTGTTGTTTAAACAAATAACTTGTTATAACTAAATTTTTATTATTACCATAAAATCCGGTCCACTATATGGGCATTTTCCATGATAGTATTAGCAGTGGCAAATGATGCAAAAAAGTAAACATAAACACCTAAAAAAAAAAAACCCTTCCCCATCACCTGTCCAGCCCCCTCCAATGGTTTGAATGATTTGCTCAATCCGTTCAATGCCTTAAACATTGCAATCAGATCACCTCACGGTGAAATACCACCACTTTGCTTATTGGAGGTTTGAAGTGGTGAAACCCATGTTTAGTCTCTAGAGCAACGTTTCCGGCACCCCCCTCCCCCCCATAATTCTCCTTCAACCCATGCACGGTACTAAGTACTATAGGTTTTGATACCTTTCGTGTTTGGGGTTTTCATAAAAAAAAAAAAAAAAAAGGTGCCTAGTGTACAGATGCTGCAATTTGCAGAAATTAAGCTTCTCTTGGTAATATCACTCATTTGATTCTTTGCACCAGTTCCAGTAGATCTATATCCTTTCTAAAATGAGGTCTCCAGACCTGTATTTGGTACTCAAGATGCAGCCTAACCATTACCTTGTACAGTGGGATAATCATCTCCTAATCCCTGCATAAAAAGTTCTCATATACAAGGGGGTGATCATTTAATAAACAGATTGGTGCAAGATCTTATCTTAATTGTCATCACCTGAATCTTTTGGATTTTTCCTTCTCGAAATAATCTCCCTTGAACTTTACAAACTTTCTTCACCATCATACCCATGCATTAAATGCTTCTTGCAAGTCATTTTTCAAAGGACTGTGAAGTGCTTCCATTGTGGCTCTGCGAGCATCATTGTGTCGGACACGAAATGCTTACCTTTCAGAGCTTTCTTCAGACATGGAAACAGGAAGAAATCACACAGGGCTAAGTTCGGTGAATAAGGGGGATGTGGCAAAACCTTAGGGCCCTATGGCAGTGATCACTGCTTGCACAATACAAGCAGCTGTATGGGGCCTGAAATTGTCTTGATGGAGAAGCCACTTCACATCAGAAAGTTTGATCCCACAGGAATATGGGTGTCCTACCAAGACACTTTATCACTAAATCTCTTTAACTGTTTGATGCATTTAAGCCCAGTCTGGCACAATAACGAATCACATATTGCTGTTCAATATGTATGTCAGACATGATACTTGCTTTAAAACGATTGTCAGTGACACTCAGCTAAAAAAAACTAGCTTGACAAGTACTGACATGCACGCACGCGCGCACGACACACACACACACACACACACACACACACACACACAACTCAGTAGAGATCAGAGGGAGACCTATAGCAGCAGTTATGGAAAGTTTGCGCGGTAAACATAAATATTGCATCAATCTGCAAATTAAATTATCATCTCTCATATCATTGACAAAACCCCATGAGCTGACCTGGCAGCCAGTCTGCCCTATTAAAGAACTTCATATCTGACAGCACAATTATTTCCAGGCCTTTTTTCATTTTCCACTACCCTGAGTACCACACAGTTGGTATGTTAACCTGGGATTACAGCTACCCATATGTAATAAAGTCACACTACCTGATTCTTATACTGAGGCACTCATGGAGACAGTGCTGGCTCCCATCATAAATCATTATATATATACCATGTTGAAACTCTGGCTTTGCATATTGTTGATGGTGACTGCAAGGGCCAATAGTAATGGAAACAGTGGTTACCAATGAAAATTTCTTTTGTTTGGATGGGCAGTTGTATGTGACACTGTTAGGGTAACCTGATTCGGTGAAATTTGGAAATAAAAGCTTATGTAAATTTAAAGAGCAGATACTTTCAACACAGAAAGATAAATTAAAAATGTATAAATGGAATATAATTTAGACAAAATGACAATTTTTATGCAATTTAATTTTTTGTTCAAGACTTTTAAGACCAGTATTATATGTATTTTTATTGCACTTTTTTGTATATATATATCAATATTGTGTTATAACACTAATTTTTGGCAATATAATGGACACTTTGACACCTATCAAAAAGTCTGCATTCAGTTCTCATCACTGATAATTTTCACTTAGGAAATGAGTTAAGTGATCTCAGTCAAGGAACCAGGGCTGCCTCCATCAGCAATATTTCATGTTTCATTCTGTAAATCAGCCTTTGAACATATGATGAGTGGTCTGGAAAATGTTTTTCTGGGACAGCTTCTTAAGTGGGAACTCATGATAAAAATGGTAATTAAATGGAACACTCTCTCTTTCTCTCTCTCTCTCTCTCTCTCTCTCTCTCTTATATACTATGCATTGAAATTTTATGGCTTCTTGTGCTTTAATTGTATTTAAAATCATTAGTTAAGAACCAATATCTAAACTAATGCCCATGATTTGTAAGAGGGGAGTGAAACCCAAACATAGGGGCTCAGCACTCCTGACTAGTCCATGCCTACTGCAAAGACAAAATACATATGTAGAGATGGTAAAGAAATCTCTGTATTCTTCCTTCCTTCAAAGAGTACCATGGCACATTGAATCAGAACTGCAAGCCCTCAGTTACAAGGAAACTAACAAAAGTGATAACACACACATTCCATACAAAGACAAATATACTATTAAACTATGCACATGCACAAATCAATATATAACATTACCTTTCTTTACTTGTATCCATAAAGTTATAAATTCCATCAAGCTTATCAGCTGACATTTGTTGAAGTAATGCTGTTAATTTGGTATGCCACTCCTTTGTATAGAACTGAATGCTTTCTTTAAGTGATGAACAGTCAACACTTGCAAAATGTATCACAGAAGTTGTTTCTAGTTGTTTTATACTGCGACCAATTTCAATGAATCTAAATTAAGAAAATTAACAAAACACACTGATCCCTGCTGGCTTTAATAATAACAATGGGAGAAGTAAAAATAACAGAATTAAGATAAATCTAAAAATCATAAAAAGATCATAAACCTAAATTGTTAAAATTATCAACAACATTTTTAATTGAATAACATTACCAAAAAGACAAATTAGTTGTCACTGAAAACTCAAGGCACTACTATTATAGCTTTTCTCGGTCTTAAAGGACACTCATCAGATAACAGACAGCCTCTATTAATAATTTTGCAACAAAATGATAAGTAAATGTATCGAGTCTGAATAAGCAGTTAAGCAGTTGCCATTTGATTTTTTACAGTTTGGAATAAAAATATCATAGTCTGAATACAGACATACTTAAGAAATCAAGAAACAATTGAAAAAACTTACTTTACAAGGTCATTATCAAATGTTTCAGCAGAGGGATCTTTTTTCCTATATGATTCCATAAATTCTTCTTGGTTCACTTCCCATAAGTGGCAGTATTTATTCCATGTATTAAGATAATTGTCCATCTTCTCAGAAAAAGTACAAATACCACGATAAATATTTCCTTTGGCTTTCTTACACTCTTCATCTTCATTTAAGATATCTGTGAATGGCTAAAAATGAAAACAAAATTCAAGTTCAGCAAGCAGAATAAAACTGAATATATGTATATAAATGTAAATAACTTATTCATTTCTGATCATAAAAAAAAACAGATAAAAATACATTACAGTATTTAAAGTGGTTCCAACGATGATTCCATCATAGTGTTTCCAAAAACATGATAAACTTGTCACGCATTTTAACTTTTCTTCATTCATTCATTTATATGCATCATTGAGATTATTTTAATTCTCCCAAAACAACCTTTTAGATATCTCTAAAAGGTTGTTGTTGTTGTTGTTATTTGGTTTTTAGGAACATTAGCAGCTAAGGCCATATTGCTCCGGGAATATGCGGTGGTCATTTCCTGACCTTTCCGCATCCTCTGTATTTGGTGGTGACAGGCTCGAACCCCGGTCTAATCAAGAAGCGTGTGCTACACACTGCTGCTCCTTCCCACCTGGCTATGGAGGTGCCCTCTAAAAGGTAACGCATGATAGTAGTTATCATATCAACTTTCAAATGAATCACTGGAAACTTTTTTAAGCAGAGATAAACAAAAAATTAAATGAAAGAACCATAAATAAATGTCCTGTGTCAACACTCTACATTAATAGATAGGTCAGGTGTGCATGTGTCTGAGTGATTATTGCCAACATATTGCTAAACGTAGATCTATTATGCTAAGTTACCAAAACTAATGTGACTACTCTTCTCATTCTGTAAAATGAGATTATCGTGGCACCAGTGAGAGTGTCACTGTAATGTGGCATTACAAAAAAAGAGATAACAACAATCAGTTTCATCATTTATAGTCAGAATGATTTTCCGAACAGAGCCAAGGGACCACACACTTTCTTAGGACAAGTAAAACATCACATGCTAGTAGCAAGAAATAAGCCATGCAAAAATTAAACCTGAATTATCCTACTGCTTTCCTTAATGGGAGATGGCAGAATATCAGACAAAACCAAACCCAATATTAGCATTAGCATTAATAGAGGCATATGATGCAAGAAAGCAAGCATATACAGCATCAGCCAAAAAAAAAAAAATTCCCATTTCACACATCCATTTGCTCTAAAAGTTTATCCAGTCCTTCCTTGAATTTATTGAATTCAACTTCTGCGACAGATGGAAGTTTGTTCCAGCAATCAATTACCCGCTGGCTAAAAGCAAATTTACACGCATCTATTCTACAACTGTCTTTCCTCAATTTGAATTTATGCCCTCTCAAGTTTGTAATCTGAGCAAGAGGAAGAATCCCATCAGCATTTGGCCTGCCCAAACCATTCAAAGCCTTATACACTTTAATCAGATAACCTCACAGGTGCCTAGCCTCCAGATGCTGCAATCTGCAGAACTTTAAGCCTGTCTTGGTAAGAGGATCCCTTCGTTCCCCTTACCAATCTTGTTGCCCTTCTCTGTACTCATTCTAGCAATTCTACATCCTTCCTAAAATGAGGCCTCCAGCCAACTCTAGACCATATGATCAAGGCAGAATCCAACATACAGAATGCTTTTATCTGTAAAGAACATCTCGTCATGGTCTGCCTGGACATGAAAAATCTTTTGATACCACCTGGCACTATGGCATTCTTCAAAATCATTATGCCACAGGACTTCAGGGTCAGCTACCATTAATCATACAGAGCTTTCTCTAAAATAGAACCTTCCAGGTGTATTACTGCAATTCACTGTCCCAAACAGATGTCCAAAAGAAGAAGAAGAAGGGGGTCCCCACAAGGATCAGTTCTTATGCGATGCTCTTTGCATTTAGGCTAAACAATGCAACAGATAACCTCACAGGTGCCAAATTCCGGCTAATGTTGACACTTATCTATATGCAGACGACCTTACAATATCCTGCCACTCACAAAATATGTACTCAATTGAACGACAACTGCAACTTCAATAAACAGAATAGAGTTGTGGGCATCCCACAATGGCTATCACCTCTCTGCAACAAAAACAACTGCCATCCACTTTTGTAAAAAGCATAAGTTCCATCCAGATCCTGGATAAGGTTAGGAACTCAATCAATATCACTTAGCAACAATATCCATTTCTTGGGTCTAGTACTGGACACTAAACCCTTCCTTTCAGGTGCATATAATGCAAATACGAACTCAGTGCATGAAAAAGATGAATATCCCCAAAGTCATCTCTTCTATGGCATGGGGAGCCAATTGCTTCACACTTCTAAACATATATCATACCTTAATAAGACCTCGTCTAGACTATGGAGCCCCAGTTTATGATTCTGCATGTAAGACAGCATTCGCTTCGCTCAATCCAGTCCAGCACAGTGCTCTCAGGATTGCCTTAGGAACTTTTAAGACATCCCTAGTGCAAAGTTTGTATATATATGCCAATGAACCTCCACTACAGTTTAGGAGAAAAGTATTGCTTCTTAGCTATTCAGCCAAATTATGTAGCCTCCCTCTCACCCCATCTGGACATATCTCTTTGAACCTCAGTGGATAAACTTACATAGGAATAAACCCAATGAAAACAAACCTGTGGGTATGACTACAGGAGGTAACCCAACATTGGAACATCTATCTTGGAAATATCTTTCAAGCTGCAGACACAGTACAAACTCCATGGGCAATGTATATACAGCCTTGCGATAACTATTTTCTTCAGTGGGGAATACACTCCCTATTGAACCACAACCTTAGACAGTTACATACGGCTCACGCATTGTCCAATGCTCACAGTCTTCAGATATACACAGACAGCTCCAAAACTGAGCTACAGTAATCAGTCCTACATCCAGTTCTTCTGTCCAGTTACCACTTGAATGCAGTGGTAACTGGATTCAAGTGGTAATTGGAACTACTGGTAACTCCTTTCTAAACACCCAGACCTTATATAATATATACAGACTCTTTAATGTTGTGAATGCCCTTCAGAATAAATCTCAAAATTTCCATCCACTTCTCACACAAATCAGATCTCAGTTATGTCATCTCAATGAAAATAAGCTGACTGTTATGCTTTGCTGGATACCCAGTCAGGTTGGAATTCCAGGACACGAATGTGCAGATGAAGCAGCAAAACATCCTGTTTGCTTCGATTCCATCCCAATTCCTTATTCTGACTACAAACCAATCATAAGGCAGATAGGTACTGAGAAGTAGTCTGAAATGTGGCATAACCAGACAGGTAATAAGCTTCTTGAAATAAAACAGAATCCACAGCTACTGAGATCTAGTTCCCGATTAAACAGGCACAAAGAGGTCGTGCTTGCAAGAGCATAAATTGGCCATACTCATTTAACACACCTATTTTTACTGCTAGAAGATCCTTCACTTTGCTCCCATTGTAGTTCCATACTTATCATCATTTAGTGTGCACATTACAATTCAGCTAGAATTGCATGTTTCAGATTTCTACTTTAGTTACAAAAACCTCTGAAACTAACCCATATACTTGAAGATGATGCCAATTTGTCAGAACTCTTTACTTATCTAAAAATGATCAATTGTATACAGTCACTTCTAGACCCATCTCCTCTCATATATTGACCAATGCTCCAAAGGAACAGGTGCAATTTGACCATAGCAGCCCTTGTGCCAATAAATTCCACTCCAGCTACAACAAATTGGAGGATTGTAGTGGAACCCATGTTTAGTCTCCAGAGAAAAGCTCTGGCAAACCCCCTCCCATTTCTTCCATCATGCAGTATGATTAATGTCTTTTGAAGTTATGATGGACAGACTGGTGAGATCCAATCTTCCTTACATTTCAAAGATACAGCTCTAAAATGGTGTTTGCTGGCCAGCCTCTAGTTAGTCCACCGGACCAAACCTATTGGTAACTCTTTAGGAGGCTTCTGGATCAGCTAGTGTATGATCTTGCTGCCTCTGGAGGGAGTCCGCGTATGCTGAGGGCATTGTCAAGTGATATCAAGGAGCTGAGTATATACTTACCATGTGTATGCCATATCCAAAAATTTCATTACTTCATACCCTCTCCACCTTTTCTTACTTCTGAATACACCATGAATTGTGAAACTAATAGAACAAACTTATCTGTGAAAAGATCTAAACCCCCCAAACACTTCCTCATTCATTTCAAAAATATACAGGGTTTCACTATATATAATGCAGTTTTGCTGAGAAAAACAGATAAAAATAATAACAGGTTTAGGGTAAAAATTTCTTTAATGAACTTGAGACAAGTTAAAAACAAGTTAAAATAAAATAATTAAATCACCAATAGCTTTCGGACATAAGTTGCCCTTCCTCAGTTGGGAATGTTATTACAAAAAAAAAAAAAAAAAAAGCACGGAATGTCATGTGCCCGGCCATATGGTGATCATGCAAGGTAATATGTGTGACACAGGTGCAGACAATCAGCAGTTCGAAGTAGAGGCTTGTGGTTTTAACTGCAATGCTTGGGTATGCTGTGTGTGTCGTTTATCATTCAGGAGGATGGTCTCTTCGTTGATGGGATGGATGCGACCAGCTTTGTTAAAGGCTAGGAGTTTAGTAAATAAATTTGATGAATTTGAGGTATTGCTCAAAACATCAAAGGGAGATATTGTTGGGATATCAGAGACGTGGTGTCACACAGATATAAGGGATGCAGAACTGCAATTTGGGGAGTACAACGTCTACAGAAAGGATAGACAGGATAGGAAGGGAGGAGGGGTTATGTTATTAGTTAAGAAACACATAAAAACCAAGGAAGTGAAGCCAGTCAACATCGCTGGACAGTGCAGTGTGGAGTCAGTTTGGTGTGACATAAACATTGGGAGATCAAAATTGAGAGCAGGAGTGTGCTATAGGCCTAATGACTCTGATGAGTATAATAAGGAACTGTACAGGGAAATAGAGTGGGCCAGTAAATCAGAGTGTCTTATAATGGGAGATTTTAATTTCCCAGATATTGACTGGAATTTTGGGGCTGGTTACTCACACACTAGCAGGACTTTTGTGGATTTATTGGATGATTGTTTTCTACATCAGCATGTTCGGGAGGCAACTAGAGGGAGTAATACTCTTGATTTGATTATCAGCAGTGATTCTTCATGCATTAAGAATCTGCAGATAAATGAACCACTAGGTGGCAGTGATCACAGTGTGCTGAAGTGGGATTTACTCAAAGAGGTAACTACCATTAGGGGTAAAGGAAAGGGTTATTGCTTCCGTAAAGGCGACTACGATGGACTGAGACAGTATTTAAATTCTATACAGTGGGACCAACTGATGATGTTACCAACAGCAAATTCAAAATGGGAAGCATTCAAAGAACTTATCTTGGAAGCTACTAGGCTTTACATACCAACTAAGAAATATTGTTCAAGGTTTAGGCCAAAATGGATGTCAGATGAACTAATGAGGCATATGGCAGAGAAGAAAAATGCATGGGATACATACAAATTAACACATGACACAGAAGCCTATGATAGATACAAGTTGATATGCAACCAAGTTACAAAGGAGGTTAGGCAGGCGAAGGCAGATTACGAGAAATCCTTGGCAAGGGATGCAAAGAAAAACAGCAAAGAGTTCTTTACTTATGTAAACTCTAGAAGGAAGGGGGTGAATCAGATTGGTCCACTTGATATTGACGGGTCAAGTGTTGATGATCCTGCTCGGGTAGCTAACAAACTAAATGAATATTTTGCATCGACATTCACACATGAGGAGTTATTCAGCGAGGGGAATGCCAGAGGTGTATTCAACTCTAGCAGTAAGCTACAGAATCTTGAAATAACTGGGAGTAAAGTGGAGGAGAAACTGTTGAAGATAAACACAAGAAAGGCACCAGGGGTGGATGGGATCTATCCAGTTATATTAAAGGAGGCAGCAAAGGAAGTAAGCAAACCCTTAGCCATAATTATGAGAGCTTCCTTGGACTCAGGGGAGGTACCCATAGACTGGAAATGTGCAAATGTGACCCCAATTCACAAAGGAAGATCAAAGGCTGACACAAGTAATTATAGACCTGTGAGCTTAACTTCTGTTCCAGGAAAATTAATGGAGGCACTGGTTAAAGAAGCACTGCAGGATCATTTAGACAAGACTTCAGTTATAGCTCAGACACAGCATGGTTTTGTTAAGGGGAAGTCTTGCCTGACCAACTTGATTGGATACTATGATGCAGTCACAAAAGAACTGGATGCAGGGAATAACTTTGATATTATATACTTGGATCTTAGAAAGGCTTTTGATACTGTTGCACATGGAAGACTGCTACACAAATTGGAGCAGTGTGACATTGGAGGCAAATTGCTGCTATGGATAAAGGGGTGGTTGAGGGGGAGAAGACAGAGAGTGGTAATCAATGGACACTGCTCATCGTGGACTGATGTTATTAGTGGAGTCCCTCAGGGCTCAGTGTTGGGTCCATTATTGTTTTCTGTATTTATAAATGATATTGATGAATTGATGATGGTATATCGGGCTTAATGTCCAAGTTTGCAGACGATACAAAGGTTGGCAGGGTTGTCAAGGACACTACTGACACTATGCTGCTGCAACAGGATCTGGAAAGGTTGAGCAGATGGGCTGAGAGGTGGCAAATGAAGTTTAACATTGATAAATGTAAAGTACTACACATGGGAAACAGCAACCCCAGAGCAACGTATCAACTCTGTGGTACTACACTGACAGTGGTAGAGAATGAAAGGGACTTGGGGGTGGTTGTGCAAGAAGATATGAAGTTCTCTGAGCAGTGCAGACGGGCTGCAAGAGTAGCTCATGGAGTATTGTCAATGATATACAGGAATTTTTCCAGCAATGATAAGGAGGTGATTATCCCCTTGTATAAGGCAATGGTCAGGCCACACCTGGAGTACTGTATACAGGTCTGGAGGCCTCATTTGAAGAAGGATGTAGAGCTGCTGGAACGAGTACAGAGAAGGGCAACAAGATTAGTGAATGGAACAAAGGGGTGCTCTTACGAAGAAAGGCTTAAGTTTTGCAAATTACAGTGTCTGGAGACTAGGCACCAGCGAGGTGATCTGATAGAGGTGTATAAAGCCTTGAATGGTTTAAGCATGCTCAATGCTGATGGGATTCTTCCTCTAGCTCAGAAAAATCACCTGAGAGGGCATAAATTCAAATTGAGGAAAGACAGATGTAGGATAGACGTGCGGAAATTTGCCTTTAGCCAGCGGGTGGTTGGTTGGTGGAACA
This sequence comes from Mastigoproctus giganteus, assembly GCF_048544385.1. NCBI lineage: Eukaryota > Metazoa > Arthropoda > Arachnida > Uropygi > Thelyphonidae > Mastigoproctus > Mastigoproctus giganteus. Next base: position 246,595,200 of record NC_143575.1, read on the forward strand.
GACTTCCATCCCTTGTGGTGTAGGTTGATAGCCTAAATAAGTTTAAGGCTCAGCTGGACAGGTATTTTGAACGAACAGAGGGGTGAAGTGGAAGTGGGTTTTTTTTTTTTGGCTGATGCTGCATAAGCTTGCTTTCTTGCATCAAATGCCTCTACTAATGCTAATGCTAATGCTAAAAGATGTGGAGCGATTTCAACCAGACATAACGACAGTAGTGGCAGGATCGGTCAATAATTTCAATGACGCAGCGTGGGTCGATGTTGTGTTGGGGTAGACCAGAAGTGCTCTGCGATCACTGAGTGTTCCATATTCGCGGAACGGTTTGCTCTCTCGTGTTCCAAAACTAAATCTTTGAGTCTCCTGCCAGAGTCGCCAACATAGCAGCTAGTGCAGTCAGAGCAGGAAATGTGGTACACCAAACCACTCTGCAAGATGGGGGGGGGGGATTCGGTGTCTTTACCCTTGAGATGAGTGACCAGTTCCTAAAAATGGTAACAAATCCCTCCCATCCAATTATTACATTTGCTTCTACTCTTTCTAAAGTAATGGAGAAATCAATTATCTACAAGCCTTCTCTATCTAAAAACCTTTCATCTGATCATTATACAATGCCAGTATGGATTCTGTCAATGTCGATCCACTGGTGATATTCTGAGTTATATTACCCGTCTATGGACAAATTCAATGTAAATATTTGGTGAAACTCAAGCAGTTGCTTGACATTTCAAAGGTTTTTGATCGTGTTTAGCATAAAGGTCTTCTTAATAAGTTTCCGTCTTATGGTTTCCCAACTGTTTTTTGTAATTGGATATCCAATTTTCTGGCTTAGAGGGGAACAGGCATTCTCTGTGTTATCAGACACTCAGTCTAAAAAAATTGATGGATCCAATATCTTTCTATTTCGGATTTAGGAGAAGTCTGATTGGTCTGCCTCCCCAAAATCCACTCGTGCACGCCTTTTCAATGGTAAGCCTTGTTACGTCACTTAGGTGGCAACGAAGGTGTACGGTGGTTCTCTTCAAGATGCCTGGTCAGCATGAAGAGGAAAAGATGAAACCCTCCAGCACATAACAGCACGATGAAACAAATGGCCCTCAGTCCCCAGCGGCTTTCACTCCTCCTCTTACGGCAGCAAGAGGATCAGAGTGGAAGCAGAGGATGCTAAGAATCTCTGGGTATGACCATGCTGCCATGCTCGGAAACTGAACTTGGCCTGTTACAACGTGAGATCGCTAATCGGTGAAGAGAGGATACTAGAGCTGGAAAAGGAATTAGAAAATGTGAATTGGAATATCATTGGTCTAGCTGAAACAAGAAGAAGAAATGAATCACTTATAAGTTTATCAAGTGGAAATCTGCTGTACACCAATGGAAACAGTGAAAGGAGCAAAGGTGGAGTTGGCTTTATGGTCCATAAAGATATAAAAAACAACATTTTGGAATTCAAAAGTACGTCACCGAGGGTGTCAAGACTACTACTCAGGATTTCTAAGAGGCACAAGCTAAAGTTTAAGGATTTATATACCAACAACGAGCCATGATGATGATGAAGAGGTTGAAGAAATGTACACTGAAACTGAGAGTCTTCTAGACTGATGGGATGGATGCGACCAGCTTTGTTAAAGGAATTGCGATAACACAAGATGTGGAGCGATTCCAACCAGACATAACGACAGTAGTGGCAGGATCGGTCAATAATTTCAATGCCGCAGCATGGGTCGATGTTGTGTTGGGTAGACCAGAAGTGCTCTGCGATCACAGAGTGTTCCATATCCGTGGAACGGTTTGCTCTCTCGTGTTCCAAAACTAAATCTTTGAGTCTCCTGCCAGATTTGCCAACATAGCAGCCAGTGCAGTCAGAGCAGGAAATGTAGTACACCAAACCACTCCGCAAGATGGGGGGGGGGGATTCAGTGTCTTTACCCTTGAGATGAGTGACCAGTTCCTAAAAATGGTAACAAATCCCTCCCATCCAATTATTGCACTTATTCTACTCTTTCTAAAGTAATGGAGAAATCAATTATCTAGAAGCCTTACACTATCATTATGGAGGAATTCAATGCTAAGGTTGGAAAGAGATAAAACAGTGCAAAAAGGGGAACTATAGGAAATTTTTGGAATTGGTGAAAGAAATGAAAGAGGTGAAAGACCTGTGGAATTTGCAGAATCTCGAGGATTATCAGTAATGAACACTTTTTTCAAGAAAAGGGTAAACAGAAAGTGAACATGGAAGAGCCCAAATGGATTAACAATTAATGAAATTGACTTCATCCTCATAGCAGAAGATATATTGTGAATGATGATACCATCCTGAACAAGGTAAATGTTGGAAGTGATCACAGAATGGTAAGATGCACGCTTGATATAGATGAAAGAAAAGAAAGGAAAAAACTGACTCGTATAAAAAAAAAAATAATACGAAGGTCTTTGAGATAACAGAAGAGGAGAAAAAGCAGTACTGGAACTTAAGAACAAGTTTGAGCTTCTGCAGACTGCTCAGGACCAAGATATTGACAAAGAATATTACAACTTTCTGAAAGCGATAAAGCCCAAGAAACCTATAAGTAAAAAGAAATCCAAAGAAGAAAAAATTAGTCAAGAAACACTTGTCATGATGAACAGCAAGATAAATGCTAAGAAGTAGAAAAATTGAGTATTGAGTTATGCAAAGTCATTAAAAAGAGACTCAGAGAGGAAAAGAAGATTTAACACAAGAAAAGTAGAACAAGCATTAAAACAAAGGACTTAAATCAGCAGCCATGAGCAGTAATACAGAAAGACAAATGATACTGAAACTGAAGAATAGCGATGGTGTACTTATAAATAGCAGAGAAGGCATAATTCAAATAGCAGAAGATTACTATAGGGAATGATTGAGGGTGGTTGAGGGGGAGAAGACAGAGAGTGGTAATCAATGGACACTGCTCATCGTGGACTAATGTTATTAGTGGAGTCCCTCAGGGCTCAGTGTTGGGTCCATTATTGTTTTCTGTATTTATAAATGATATTGATGATGGTATATCAAGCTTAATGTCCAAGTTTGCAGACGATACAAAGGTTGGCAGGGTTGTCAAGGACACTACTGACACTATGCTGCTGCAACAGGATCTGGAAAGGTTGAGCAGATGGGCTGAGAGGTGGCAAATGAAGTTTAACATTGACAAATGTAAAGTACTACACATGGGAAACAGCAACCCCAGAGCAACGTATCAATTCTGTGGTACTACACTGACAGTGGTAGAGAATGAAAGGGACTTGGGGGTGGTTGTGCAGGCAGATATGAAGTTCTCTGAGCAGTGCAGACGGGCTGCAAGAGTAGCTCATGGAGTATTGTCAATGATATACAGGAATTTTTCTAGCAGGGATTTTTTAGAGGTGATTATCCCCTTGTATAAGGCAATGGTCAGGCCACACCTAGAGTACTGTATACAGGTCTGGAGGCCTCATTTCAAGAAGGCTGTAGAGCTGCTGGAACGAGTACAGAGAAGGGCAACAAGATTAGTGAATGGAACAAAGGGGTGCGCTTACGAAGAAAGGATTAAGTTTTGCAAATTACAGTGTCTGGAACTAGGCACCAGCGAGGTGATCTGATAGAGGTGTATAAAGCCTTGAATCGTTTAAGCATGCTCAATGCTGATGGGATTCTTCCGCTAGCTCAGAAAAATCACCTGAGAGGGCATAAATTCATATTGAGGAAAGACAGATGTAGGAGAGACGTGCGGAAATTTGCCTTTAGCCAGCGGGTGGTTGGTTGGTGGAACAGACTTCCATCCCTTGTGGTGGAAGTTGATAGCCTAAATATGTTTAAGGCTCAGCTGGACAGGTATTTTGAACGAACAGAGGGGTGAAGTGGAAGTGGGTTTTTTTTTTTTTTTTTGGCTGATGCTGCATAAGCTTGCTTTCTTGCATCAAATGCCTCTACTAATGCTAATGCTAATGATGCCAGCAGTGGGGAAGATGGATCGCAAAATAGTAACACATACAACATACCCGATATCCTTCCTGATGAAGTAGAACATGCGTTGAAGAAAATGAAGAATCAGAAATTTCCAGGGGAAGATGAAGTTACTGTAGAGTTGTTAAAATTGGGAGGAAGAGACATAACACAAAAACTGGCAAGGCTCTTCACAAAATGCATTACAAAAGGTGTGATGCCTAAGGAGTGGAATAATGCAATCATAGTTTTGCTGCATAAGAAAGGAGATAAATCAGAAATTGGAAATTATAGACCAATTAGCTTGTTATCCCACGTTTACAAGCAGTTCACAAGGGTAATTACTAGCAGATTAGAAAGAATACTTGATGAGACAATTGAAAGAGCAAGCTGGCTTTAGGACAGGATTCTCAACTATGGATCACCTTCACGTAATATCACAGCTAATGGAGAAAGCAAATAAATATGAAACACCATTACGCCTGGCATTTGTGGATTATGAAAGGGCATTTGATTCCATACAGCATAAGGCAATGTTTCGGGCACTGGAAAGACAAGGCATAGATACCCTATATATTATGATTTTGAAGAAAATATATGAGAATACTACCTCCTTTATTAGACTAGACAAAGACAGTAGCAAATTTAAAATTGAGAAAGGAGTTCGAGAAGGAGACACAATATCTCTGAAGTTGTTTACAGCTGCCCTTGAGGAAGCTTTCAGAAGATTAGACTGGTCACAGAAAGGAGTCAATGTGAATGGAGAGTACCCAAACCATTTACGCTTTGCAGATGACATTGTTGTCATAAGGCACGATCCCAAAGAATTAGAGGAAAATCTTAATCAGTTATGCAGAGTTAGTAAGGATTTTGGACTAAAGATGAATATGGCTAAAACAAAAGTAATGATGAACAAGTATGCCACAGAAAGGGATATAATCATTGAAGGAGCAGTAATTGAAATGGTGGAGTCATATACTTATCTGGGACAAGTTATTAGCTGTAATAATGATAAATGGCTGGAAGTCAAGAGAAGAATAAATTTTGGATGGATAGCATTCAGAAAATATAGTCACATACTGAGGAACAATATCCAAATTTGTCTGAAATGTAAAATAATGAACCAACGTATACTCCCCTCCATGATTTATGGAAGTGAAACTTGGGCAAAAGAATAGAAGAGAAGCTGAGAATGACAGAGCGAAGAATGGAATGAATGATATTGGAAATCAGACCGCTAGATAAGAAGAAAACACATGGATTAGGCAACATACTCAAGTAAAGGACATTCTTATCAAAACTAAAGAACTAAAATGGTTTTTGGCAGGACACACTGCTCGAAGACATGATGACAGATGGACTAAAAAAATAATAGAATGGTATCCAAGAGGAGCTAGTGCTAATGACTCATGTCTAACAGAGTTGCTCCACTTTCTGTCTCATAGAAGAAAATCTGGAAGACAACGACGGACAGACAAAATTCTTGAGTTTGTGGGTAGTAAATGCATGCCCACTGCACAAAACAGAAGGAACTGGAAAGTTACTGGAGAGGCCTTCATCCTGCAGTGGATTGAAAATGGCTGATGATGATCCAGTTTTCTCTCTGTCCACTCACTGCAGGTGATGGTAGATGGCTCTGTCTTCTAACTTCTCCACTAGTGCTAATGTTCCCCAAGGTTCAGTTCTTTCTCTCACTCTTTTCCTCTTTTATATTAATAACTTTCTTTTATTGACTGGAAATCATATTCATAGTTTTGCAGATGATATCACATTACATTCCAGTTTGAGAAAGATTGTCTAGCATAAACAGCTCCAACTTCTCGAATATCCACAACAGATTCCTTAAAGGCTGATCTCTGGGTAATTCTCCAGTGGGGCAAAGACAACTTAGTTAATTTCATTCCTTATAAAATTCATTCTTGTCTTATATCTTGCAAAAAGGATTCTTCTGCTTCTATGCTTATCTTTGGTGACACTCCAATTTCTAGGCAAGATGATATATTTTTTTTGGGGATTATCCTTAGTTTTAATCTCTGTTGGCAAAAGCACATTACAAATATTGCTTCTTCTGCTTCCAAAAAAACTAAATTTTCTCTTTTGCTCTTGGTGTTACTTTTCTTCTAAACAGCTGTTCATTCTGTACAAATCAAAAATCCACCCTACAAATCAATTATTGCCACATCTGGGGTGGTGTCCCCCTGTAAACCTCTCTCAGGCTTCTAGATTCCATTCAAAAGAGGGCAGTTAGGTTAATAATGACTCATGTCTAACAGAGTTGCTCCACTTTCTGTCTCATAGATGTTCTGTTTCTGCTGCATGCTTTTTCTATATAAACCTCTAAGGGCACTGTTCTTCTAAATTGGTTTCTTTTTTCCGTTATCTCTTCTAAAGCAGTCAGAAAATGTGCCCAGTCAGGATCCTTTTACTGTCCAACTTCAAACTCGCAGAACCAACTTTTCTTCTTTCACATTTATTCATTCAACTTCTGCTTTCTGGAACAACTGTCCATCATACGTATGTCCTGAAAATTAAAAGCTACAGAAGTTCAAGTCTAATGTTAGCAAGTATCTTCTTTCATCTGCTCAACCTTCAACCCATGCACAGTACTAAGTACTATAGGTTCTAATACCTCTCGTGTTTAGGATTTTCATTTAAAAAAAATAATAAAATACTAGGGGGCTCTACTTGCTTTGCTTGCCAACGCCCATGCATGCTTTCCTACGTGAAATGTAGAGGTATGATATAGTAAGTCAAATCTTTTCTATGTAAAAGAAACACATGTAAAAATGCACTAATCGATATCTAATCAGGAAATGACCCGTGTAATTATTTATCTGTGCATTTGTAGTTATGTAATTGCCCTGAATTCTAGTATGTGATCCGCATCCTTCTTCTCCCATTGGCTATCCACCATGCGGCATTCTGAAGGTCGAATAAATATCACTATGTAACTACTACCTGTGTTTACACAAGTCACTTAGGAAAAGGCCTTTTGCTTCAGGTTCCATAATGCATGAGGAATATTGTTGCATCCTAAAGAGCACGACTAAAATATTTACAAACTATACAAATATTTAAAATGTTTACAAAATACTAAGCTATTTACAAATATACAAACGTTATGGAGGCATTTAGCATTAGCATTAGTTGAGGCATATGATGCAAAAAAGCAAGAATATACAGCATCACCTTCCCATTTCACCCATCCGGTTACTCCAAATATTTTTCTAGTTCATCCTTAAATTTATTTAAGCTATCAACTTCCACACAACAGATGGAAGTCTGTCCGGCAATCAACTACCTACTAGTTAAAGGCAAACTTCTGCACATCTATTCTGCAACTGTCTTTCTTCAATTTGGGTCTATGCCCCTTCAGGTTCGTAATCTCAGCAAGCGGAAGAATCCAATTAGCATTGAGCCTGCCCAATCCATTCAAGGTCTTATACATCACAATCACATCAACTCGCAGGCCTAGGATTCAGATGCTGCAACTCACACAACTCACAGACTTAAACCTTTCTTGGTAGGAGCAACCATTTGTTCCTCTCACCAACCTTGTTGCCCTTCTTTGTACTTGATCTAGCAACTCTCCATCCTTCCTAAAATGAAGCCTCCATACCTGTACGCAGTACTCAAAGGCCAGACAATTGCCTTATAAAAGGGGATAATCACCTCTTTGTCTCTGCTAGCAAAATTCCTAAATATCATTGACACAACTCCATGACCTGCTCAGGCAGCCCATCGCCACTGCTCAGAGAATTTCATATCTGACTGCACAGTTACCCTCAGGTCTCTTTCATATTCTCCACTACCCTGAGTGTAGTGGACCCAAGAGAAATGTACCACATAGTTGGTACATTTCTCTTGGGTCACTGCTACCCATATGCAGTACTTTGCATTTGTCAATGTTAAACTTCAGTTGCCAATTCTCAGCTCATGTGCCTAACTTTTCTAGATCCTGTTGCAGTAGGATACTGCCTTTAATGTCCTTAACAAACCTGCTAAACTTTGTATCATCTGAAAACTTGGACATTAAGCCTGATATACCTTCATCGATATCATTGATAAATACACAAAACGATAATGAGCACGGAACCCTGGGGGACTCCACTAATAACATTAGTCCACATAGACAGTGTCCATTTATTACTACTCTGTCTCCCACTTAACCATCCCTTTATCCATTGTAGTGACTTGCCCTTAATGCCATACTGCTCCAATTTGTACAGCAGTCTTCCATGTGCAACAGTATCAAAAGCTTTCCTGAAATCCAAGTATATGATATCAAAATTATTTTTTGCATCCAGTTCCTTTGTGACCACATCATAGTATCCAATCAAATTAGTTAAACAAGACTTCCCCTTGACAAACCCATGCTGTGTCTGAATTATTACTGCTGTCTTGTCTACATGATCCTGCAATGCATCTCTAACCAGTGACTCCATTATTTTACCCAGAACAGAAGTTAAACTAACTGTTCTGTAATTACTCGTGTCACCCTTCGATCCCCCTTTGTGAATAGGGGATACATTTTCACATCTTCAGTCCATGGGGACCTCCCCTGACTAAAGATGCTGTCATAATTATGGCTAAGGATTTGCTTACTTCCCTTGCTGCCTCCTTCATTATAACTAGATAGATTCCATCTGACCCAGGTGCATTTTTTATTTCTAACTTCAACAATTTTTCCTCCACTTTGCTCTCAATTATTACAAAATCACTTATCTCCCTGTTAGAGCTTGATAAACTTCTGGCATTCCCCCTCCTTGAGTAACTCCTCATGTGTGAATGTAGATGCAAAATACTCATTCAATTTATCAGCTACTTGAGCAGGATCATCAATAGTCAAACCATCTATGTTAAGTTGACCAATATGATTCATCCCCTTCCTTTTAGAGTTTACATAAGTAAAGAACTCTTTGCATCCTTTGCCAAATATTTCTCGTAATCTGCCTTTGTCTACCTAACCTCCTTTGTGATTTGATTGCAGACTAGTTTATATCTACCATAGGTTTCTGTGTTGATGATTTATATATGCATCCCATGTATTTTTGATTTCTGCCATAAGCCTCATTAATTCATCCGACATCCATTTAGGCCTGAACATTGAACAGTTCATAGGATTCTTGTTAGGACTCTGAGCCAGCCATTCCAACTTTTGCAAATTCATATCCATGAACGGGGCATTAGCCCGTTGAAATAAATGGGTCTGTGCTATGGAACTGTCACATCAGAGAGAGAGAGAGCATAGAATTGTCAAAAATGTTAAGGTAGGCATCGGCATACATACATGGTCCCCCATACAGCCACCAAAGATCGTAGGCCATACTATGAGAAACAGTTCCACATCATAATCTCCTCCTCCACCAAAATTTATTGCTGTTACAATGCGCAGCAAATATTCAATAGGCATCGTCCACATCTACACATCTGATTGGAATAGGGTTTAGTGCGATTTATTACTCCATAGATTTAATTTGCACTGCTCTGTGGACCAACTGTGGCATTTATCGCATTATAAAGTGTGAACACTGATTGTGGTTGCTGAAATTTGGCCTATGAGCTGCTGCTCTTCCACAGAAACTTGTGTAACTCTGTACATAGTTATTTGTATAGACTTCAACCCTTGTTAACACTTTAAACTCCCAGTTTATGTTTTTCAGAAATGTCTGACAAGATTATCATACTACCCTTCCGAGTACTTTCTAGCCGCATAGAACAAGCTTCTATGACCTTCCTGTGCATTGATTCGTCCTCACATCTCTCTCTCTCTCTCGGATAACATTTTCAGCAATTGATTTTGAATGTTGTAGGCTTTCAGCAGTTGCATGAATCAATAAACCAGCAGATGTGGCCTCTGATAATAATGCCCCTCTCAAAATCAATTAGCTTGGCTTTACATGCCAAGATGGGACCAAATAGCTTGTGTGGCTCTTATGCCTTCCACATATATCAGACTGAGTCACTTATTTATCCAGGAAATCCAAGGAACTATAAAATCAGGTGTCAGGATACTTTTTTCGAAGGTAGTGTAGACTGAATACATAAATGTTGAAAGTAAATCATTTAATTTCAAAAGATAAGGTACTATTATTCTACTTTCAAAAGAAAAAAAAATGAATACGTTATCAAATGAATTTGTGGTAATGAAAATTCTTGGTCGTAAGATCGAGTGTTATTGAGTATTTACTGTAGTGAGTCCCTATACACTGTCATATTACAACAGTTGGGCAGGTGAGCTGAGAAGTGGCAAATGTTTAACATTGACAAATGCAAAGTACTGCATGTGGGTAGAAGTAACCATAGAGAAACGTACCAGCTGTGCAGTACTACACTCGGTGAAAGAGAATGAAAAAGACCTGGTGGTGATTGTGCAGTCAGATATGAAGTTTTCAGAACAGTGCAGACAGACTGCCAGAGCAGGTCATGGGGGTCTTGTCAATGATATACAGAAATTTTTCCAAGATAGATAACAAGGTGATTATCCCTTTGTATAAAGCAATGGTCAGGCCATGCCTTAAGTGAGATTCCAGGTACCATATTAATCGAGCATGAAGTTAAGACATTTTTTCTGATGTCTTAACAAGGCAACTGCTAAGAGATATTGGCCGATAGTTTTGTGGATCTGACTAATCCTTTCCAGGTTTAGGAAAGGCTAGGACTATTGAGTGGTGCCAAGAACAAGGGAAGTAACCTTCTGAGAATATTTGGTTGAAATATATCAGTAGTGAATTCGGAGCTTTCTTGTTTAAGTGTTTAAGCATCATATAGTATATTCCATCAGGCTCTGGTGCACTCTTAGCTGACTGGTTTAGGGCGCTCTCTAGTTCGAGTAATGTAAAAGGTCGGTTATATGGAAGTTCAGCTTATATTTTTCTGCATTGGTTTTTTTCTGTTTAAAGACTGGCTCATATGCTGATGTGGCTGAGATTTCAGAAAAGCATTTTGCCAGGGCATTTGCAATTTCCGCTGGAGAGTAAAAGTTTTTACCATTCCAAGTTAGAACAGGCCTTGATTCGTGGAGGGATTTATCATTCAGCTTCTTGATTATGTTTCAGATATTTCTACTCTCTGTATTTTTAGTAATAGTGGAAGCAAAACTGGATCCAAGAGTCTTTTTTTTGCTTTTTTCTGCACATAATGTGCCTTGGCTTTTGAAGCCTCCAGAGAAGGGCAACAAGATTAGTGAATGAAACAAAGGGTTGCTCTTATGAAGAAAGGCTTAAGTTTTGCAGATTACAGTGCTTGGAGACTAGGTATCTGCGAGGCAATCTGACTGAGGTGTATAAAGCCTTGAATGGTTTGAGCATGCTCAATGCTGATGGGATTCTTCCTCTTGCTCAGAATAATCACCTATAGATTCAAATTGAGGAAAGACAGTTGTAGGATAGATGTGTGGAAGTTTGCCTTTAGCCAGCGGGCAGTTGATTGGTGGAACAGACTGCCATCTTTTATTGTGGAAGTTGATAGCCTAAATAAATTTAAGGCTGATTTGGAATGAATAGAAGGGTGAAATCAGAGTGGAATTGCTTTCTTGCATCATATGCCTCTACTAATGGTAATGCCAATAAGCAAAGTAGTGGTATTACACTGGTTGATGTGAGTCATCAACCACCTTGTATTGCCTGGTAATACAGAGGGGCAGCATTCCTATGTGTGGTAGTATGGGTGCCATACCTTGACCCCTGCTCGCGTTGGTTCGCACCTGGGCGGTCACCTCCAGTGTGCCGTGTTTCAGTACTTACACATGTGGGTCATATTACTAACAGTCCCACCATAATATGAAGTGCAACAGAGGATTTGACTGTCACAGACTGACTGGACTTTGCTGAAATTAGGTCCACTTGACTTGAGAGTGTCACTCAAATATCAGTTTCATCATTGTTTTAGACACCTAGATAGCAAGCACAGCTCAGCATCCTGAGAGAATGTCTGTGACAGCCTCAAGGAAAAAATGCACACAGATTATGTTTCTTCACCAACTACCTTGGTGTAGAACATTTTAATACAGTAATAGCCATCAATCTTATCCAGAAAAAAAAAAATATGCACTAAAATGAGCTCAATTCAATTTTCTGCAATTTAAAAGTGAAATGAACTAATATCTTTTTTTTTTTTTTGACTCATTCCGTATTATCATGAGGAACAATGAGGATGGGCAAAATAATTTTCGATAATCTATCTAATTTATTATTATTTAAAATAATCATACTTCAAAATTCCAACTATTTCACATACTTTTTTTTTTTTTTTTTTTTGTTTGGTAGTTATTGGCGCATCGGCTTCTGTGGCCATAGTGCACCTCCCAAGGTTTTTGCAGTACTTTGATCCAAGCCCAAGGCGGGATTCGAACCCGTAACCTTTGGATTTCACATACTGATTTCGTTTTAAATATTATCCATTTGAAGAATTTTGAATTGCTTCTGAATGTCTCCATGTATGAAATAGAAGATAGTATGAATCAGAGCTGTAATACTCAATATGTTCTACGTTGATGATAATATTAGTAAATTAATAAGAGGAGTTTACCTCAATATAGTACGTGGAACACTTCCGTATGATACCCTCCAGAAATTAAAACGGAAAAAACGGAAAAATCGACAACTTACCGGTACATTAAAGTAAAATATAAATAATTAAATAATTAAAGTAAAATATAAATAATTAAATAATCAATTTAACACAATTCAAAATCAATTCAAAACAATTAAAATTCAAATTAACGCAATTAAAAGAATCTAACGAAAATATTCAAAACGATTTTCCTTCCTGAAGCTGACAATGCTTTTCGACCGACTGTCGTGATCACAGGAATGAAAATTACCGAATCAGGCTAAACCTGCAACTTAAATAGTGATTATATGTCTTCGCGCATGCGCGTAAAGGTCCACGCATCGGAGATCAAATATGGCCGCCGAACATTAACAGAATTCTCGTGTAATTTAATTTCAACGGTTTCTGCAATTAATAGTCGCGTATAATTACGTTGAACGTTAAGTATTTTGGCCTCGTTAAATAAAAAAGTATGTTTTTCGTTAATGGCATGAAAGGCTAATTCTGACGCTGCTGAACGAGAAGCACGAACTGAGGCTTCGTGTTGATTTACACGAATATTAAGAGAAAACCACGTCGAACCCTGGTAAGACGAGTCGCAATCACCACAAGAAATGTTGTATACTAGATCATTAATTTGTGTTGCGAACGCGGAAAGAACCGAGCGATTGTTCAGTATAGTGTGTAACTTCCGTATAGGCCTAGCTATAATTTTAAATTCGGTAACTATGTATATAAAGTGCTTAGCATCATAATACACAGCCATTTCTGAATAAACAGAAAATTTTTAAGGTGGCATCGTTTTAGGTTATATCTCATATTGTGAATGCCTTCACAACGAGTTGCCATGATATTGCACTACTTTGAATAAGTAACGCTTCACCTAAGGAGAAGACTAGTGTTACTTATTCTCAGATAGGTACCACCACCCAGACAGCACTGTTTCAGGGCTATTTGGCCCTTCGTCAGTGAGTGGGTAGGTACCCAAGTGATGCAATGATGGCAAAAACAGTTATGAAGTATAACTCCACAATATGAGAGATGCCTGATGGTGTATGATGTATTTAGACTAAGGCGCATTTAGGGCTAGAGCCTCAAGCTGCGAACAAATTTAGACTATGTATATAAAGTGCTTAGCATCATAATACACAGCCATTTCTGAATAAACAGAAAATTTTTAAGGTGGCATCGTTTTAGGTTATATCTCATATTGTGAATGCCTTCACAACGAGTTGCCATGATATTGCACTACTTTGAATAAGTAACGCTTCACCTAAGAAGACTAGTGTTACTTATTCTCAGATAGGTACCACCACCCAGACAGCACTGTTTCAGGGCTATTTGGCCCTTCGTCAGTGAGTGGGTAGGTACCCAAGTGATGCAATGATGGCAAAAACAGTTATGAAGTATAACTCCACAATATGAGAGATGCCTGATGGTGTATGATGTATTTAGACTAAGGCGCATTTAGGGCTAGAGCCTCAAGCTGCGAACAAATTTAGACTATGTATATAGTGCTTAGCATCATAATACACAGCCATTTCTGAATAAACAGAAAATTTTTAAGGTGGCATCGTTTTAGGTTATATCTCATATTGTGAATGCCTTCACAACGAGTTGCCATGATATTGCACTACTTTGAATAAGTAACGCTTCACCTAAGGAGAAGACTAGTGTTACTTATTCTCAGATAGGTACCACCACCCAGACAGCACTGTTTCAGGGCTATTTGGCCCTTCGTCAGTGAGTGGGTAGGTACCCAAGTGATGCAATGATGGCAAAAACAGTTATGAAGTATAACTCCACAATATGAGAGATGCCTGATGGTGTATGATGTATTTAGACTAAGGCGCATTTAGGGCTAGAGCCTCAAGCTGCGAACAAATTTAGACTATGTATATAAAGTGCTTAGCATCATAATACACAGCCATTTCTGAATAAACAGAAAATTTTTAAGGTGGCATCGTTTTAGGTTATATCTCATATTGTGAATGCCTTCACAACGAGTTGCCATGATATTGCACTACTTTGAATAAGTAACGCTTCACCTAAGAAGACTAGTGTTACTTATTCTCAGATAGGTACCACCACCCAGACAGCACTGTTTCAGGGCTATTTGGCCCTTCGTCAGTGAGTGGGTAGGTACCCAAGTGATGCAATGATGGCAAAAACAGTTATGAAGTATAACTCCACAATATGAGAGATGCCTGATGGTGTATGATGTATTTAGACTAAGGCGCATTTAGGGCTAGAGCCTCAAGCTGCGAACAAATTTAGACTATGTATATAGTGCTTAGCATCATAATACACAGCCATTTCTGAATAAACAGAAAATTTTTAAGGTGGCATCGTTTTAGGTTATATCTCATATTGTGAATGCCTTCACAACGAGTTGCCATGATATTGCACTACTTTGAATAAGTAACGCTTCACCTAAGGAGAAGACTAGTGTTACTTATTCTCAGATAGGTACCACCACCCAGACAGCACTGTTTCAGGGCTATTTGGCCCTTCGTCAGTGAGTGGGTAGGTACCCAAGTGATGCAATGATGGCAAAAACAGTTATGAAGTATAACTCCACAATATGAGAGATGCCTGATGGTGTATGATGTATTTAGACTAAGGCGCATTTAGGGCTAGAGCCTCAAGCTGCGAACAAATTTAGACTATGTATATAAAGTGCTTAGCATCATAATACACAGCCATTTCTGAATAAACAGAAAATTTTTAAGGTGGCATCGTTTTAGGTTATATCTTTTGTTCTATATTAGGTTATATCTTAGGTTATAAATTTGTTCGCAGCTTGAGGCTCTAGCCCTAAATGCGCCTTAGTCTAAATACATCATACACCATCAGGCATCTCTCATATTGTGGAGTTATACTTCATAACTGTTTTTGCCATCATTGCATCACTTGGGTACCTACCCACTCACTGACGAAGGGCCAAATAGCCCTGAAACAGTGCTGTCTGGGTGGTGATACCTATCTGAGAATAAGTAACACTAGTCTTCTCCTTAGGTGAAGCGTTACTTATTCAAAGTAGTGCAATATCATGGCAACTCGTTGTGAAGGCATTCACAATATGAGATATAACCTAAAACGATGCCACCTTAAAAATTTTCTGTTTATTCAGAAATGGCTGTGTATTATGATGCTAAGCACTTTATATACATAGTCTAAATTTGTTCGCAGCTTGAGGCTCTAGCCCTAAATGCGCCTTAGTCTAAATACATCATACACCATCAGGCATCTCTCATATTGTGGAGTTATACTTCATAACTGTTTTTGCCATCATTGCATCACTTGGGTACCTACCCACTCACTGACGAAGGGCCAAATAGCCCTGAAACAGTGCTGTCTGGGTGGTGGTACCTATCTGAGAATAAGTAACACTAGTCTTCTCCTTAGGTGAAGCGTTACTTATTCAAAGTAGTGCAATATCATGGCAACTCGTTGTGAAGGCATTCACAATATGAGATATAACCTAAAACGATGCCACCTTAAAAATTTTCTGTTTATTCGGTATCTTTAAAGAATCTGTTAAGTTGTTTGTGCCACTGTTCAACATATGGGACAGAAATAAAGTATTTTTTGATATTACTATTGTTGATTGGTGTAGTATTTTTTATCCTATCCTTAGCTTGTACCCTAATTCGATTTATTGTGTTAATGGGATAACCCCTGTTCAAGAATCTGCTAGTTAATATTTGTATTTCTGAGTCCAAAGCAGAATCCGTCGTTGAATATTTATAGGCATTTAGAAATTGATTAAAGATAATCGATCTTTTGTAGGTGAACGGGTGGTAGTTATTATAATGAAGAAGCATACCGGTGTTTGTGGGTTTTCGATAGATGCTAAATTGTATTTTGTTCGAGTCACGGGTAAGCGTGAAATTTAGAAAGTTTAATGACTTAGTATCCGTATCTTCCCTTTCCAATGTAAATTTGAGTCTAGAATGAATATTATTAAACGAATGTAAAATGTCTTGGATAGTACTACTATCAGTAATAACTAGAACATCGTCTAAATACCTCCCATAGTATGTGATATGGGGACGAAAAGGTGTCAAATGTATCTGCTCAATCGTTGAGAGATAGATCTCTGACATTAAGCCACTCAGGCTCAAACCCATTGGTAATCCAAAAATTTGTTTGTACACCTTGTCTCGAAAGGTGATGTAGTTAGCCTCAGCTAATAGTTTAATTAAGTGAAAAATTTCCTTAATGGGCAGCTTCGTATAATTAATCGGTGTCGAGTTTTTATTTAACATATCCCAAATAATATCTAATGTGTATTCAACGTTTACATTTGTATATAATGAGGTAACATCTAATGAGAATAAATTGTCATTGTCGCCGAGTCTACAGTCTTTAAAATTATTAAATAATGTATCGTAATTCTTAATCCCAAATTGTATAACCTGTCTAAAAGGTTTTATAATATTATATACATGTGTGGCTAAGGCTGAAAATGCCGAGTTCCTGTAGGAAACAATAGGTCGAATCGGAAATCCAGGCTTGTGTAATTTTACCTGACCAAAAAGTGCAGGAATATTGTATGTTCTGGACTTCAATTCCTTCAACTGAACCATAGTAATGTAGTCGTTTTTACGATATGTGGTTAACGTTTTATTGTATTGATTTACCAAATTGGTAAACAGTGCCGGGTCCACTTCACGATAAGTGGAGGTATCAGACACAACTGAATCTAACTTATTAATATAATCATGTTTATCTAGTATTACCACTGTATCTCCTTTATCTGCCCTCTGTATAATAATGTCCTTATTTTCTCGAAGTTCTCGTAAAGCTGAACTGTCATGTGTATTCAATTTAGGAAGTCGCGTTTCTTTTATGTTATTTACTACTTGGTTAACTTGTTGAATAAATACATCTTTTTGTGGAACACTACGAAGTCCAAATTCAATATCAATTACGCATTGTTTTTTTGGCAGCTTTCGAGGTGGTAAATTATAATTTAATCCTTTGGATAAAAGTGAAATCTGGTCCTGCGATAGTGTACACGAGGAAAGATTTGTAACCTGTTGATATGTTGGTTCGTTGGATACTGGGTGAGGGGGTGTTCGTGAACTAGCCAACATATTCTGTGGTAGTGCGTTATGTGTCTGTGGGGGGGATGTCACCCAACTCGTGTGAACTTGGTCGCAAGCTTGCGACAATGTGTTAGAATTCGCATGAACGTGTCTTGAACTATTCGATAATGTTTGCAACTTATTAACGTGTCTGTTTTTTATTTCTGAGGCTTGTGCTTCCTGTCGCAAATCTATGGAGGTCTTCAATACAGACCAATCGTTCGGATGTAGATAATTTTTTAATTTATCGCGAAGCTTCCTAACCTGGGAAAGGTATTTTTGTTTATCCAATATCGAGATTTTAAGGCAAGCTTAACAATATTACGTGATGTCGCCAGTGATAGTTGTTTTATGCCTGAAATTTTTTGATTTAAATTCACCCTGGCAAACTTCGGAACGATGTTGTTTTGAAGGCAATATTTTAGGAAAGAAATATGGTAATTTCGGGTTCGACGCGGTTTTCTCTTAATATTCGTGTAAATCAACACGAAGCCTCAGTTCGTGCTTCTCGTTCAGCAGCGTCAGAATTAGCCTTTCATGCCATTAACGAAAAACATACTTTTGTATTTAACGAGGCCAAAATACTTAACGTTCAACGTAATTATACGCGACTATTAATTGCAGAAACCGTTGAAATTAAATTACACGAGAATTCTGTTAATGTTCGGCGGCCATATTTGATCTCCGATGCGTGGACCTTTACGCGCATGCGCGAAGACATATAATCACTATTTAAGTTGCAGGTTTAGCCTGATTCGGTAATTTTCATTCCTGTGATCACGACAGTCGGTCGAAAAGCATTGTCAGCTTCAGGAAGGAAAATCGTTTTGAATATTTTCGTTAGATTCTTTTAATTGCGTTAATTTGAATTTTAATTGTTTTGAATTGATTTTGAATTGTGTTAAATTGATTATTTAATTATTTATATTTTACTTTAATTATTTAATTATTTATATTTTACTTTAATGTACCGGTAAGTTGTCGATTTTTTCGTTTTTTCCGTTTTAATTTCTGGAGGGTATCATACGGAAGTGTTCCACGTACTATATTGAGGTAAACTCCTCTTATTAATTTACTAATGAAATAGAAGAATAATTTATAGTAATACCCCGACTTACGCGAACTCGGAATTATGCGGTTCTTGATTTTTTCATTTGGCAACACTGCCGCCCACTATCTTCAAGGTCATTTTTCATATACGGTGCGACGGCAGAGAGTGAAAGTGAAAGATGAACAAAATTCAACTTTGCTGCTGCATGAGCTGCACACATATACAAGAATTTGTATGAATTTGTATTCCAACTGTCATATTTATATGTGTGCGTTCGAATTCGTGCTCAACTTTTGTCGATTACATCATTTTTATGAGAGAAATGGATCGCGTTGGTCGAGCCGTATATTGATGGCATATGAAAAATGACCCTCAGTGTTTCTCTTGCTGTGATATGCACTGGACGTGTTTTGCGCGAACTCTACATGCACAATTACGATTCTACGATCGACGAAAGTTAAGATTGCTTTGTTATACGTTTTCTAAACTCTTAAAAAATATATATGTTGTTCAAACGAAGTAAAGCTGATTCTCCTGCACCTAGTAAAAAAAGGAAAATGATATCTTTGGAATGTAAACTTAACATTATCAAGGATTTTGATAGCAGAATGAAAATTTGTGAATTGGCAAAGAAGTTTGAGTACTGGAATCCACAGTAAGAACAATCATAAAAGATAAAGAAAGAATTCTCGAAGCGGTGTAAAATGCTCAATCCTTGAACTCAAGCATAATTCGTAAACGTCATGGTATTATTGCTGAGATGGAAACATTGCTGAAATTATGGTGTGATAATCAAGTAAAAGTGAAGAATTGTCTAGTCAATCAGAACACTGTGTGCTATCAAGCTAAGCTGATTTTTGAAAGGTTGAAAGAAGAGGCTGGGGAGGCGGGCAAAGATGAAAACTTTGTAGCTAGTAACGGTTGGTTCAACCGATTTAAAACCCGCTGTAACTGGCACAGCATCGCAGAGAGTGGAGAGGCGGCAAGTGCCGATAAAGAAGCTGCGTCTTCTTTTCCTGAGACACTCAAGGCTATGATAGAAGAAGATGACTATAGCAGTGAAACCATATTTAACATGGATGAGACTGGCCTGTTCTGGAAGAAGATGCCTAAAAGAACTTTTATCGCGTGTGAAGAAAAAACTTTTCAGGCTTTAAGGTTTCCAAAGACCGATTGACAATGATGGTTGGCAGAAATGCAGCTGGTGACTGCAAGTTAAAACTTCTCTTAATTTATTGCTCTGAAAACCCAAGAGTTTTAAAAAATATATCTAAAATTAGCTTACCAGTGATTTGGAAGTCAAATCATAAATCTTGGGTGACAGCTTCCGTTTTTGAGGACTGGTTTGGTCACCACTTCATACCCGAAGTCGAACGTTATTGCAAATCTAAACAGATTCCATTTAAAGTGATGCTTCTTATTTACAATGCACCCAGTCACCCTCCTGCCACCCGAATTAATTTCGACCCACGTGTGAAAGTTGTGTTTTTGCTTCCAAACACAACCAGCTTGCTTCAACCAATGGACCAGGGAGTCATCAAAACAATCAAGGCTTACTACACGAGGCGTTTGTTTGCACATCTGAATGAAGCTATGAGACAAAATAGTGAGATACCTGTTAAAGACTTTTGGAAACAATTCAATGTTTTAGATGCCGTAAGAATCATTGAAGAATCTTGGAATGAAATTCACAAAAAAACATTGAATGGTGTCTGGAAGAAACTTTGTCCATTTTTTTTCAAAAACAAGATGAAAACAATGCCAGAAACTGATCATGTCACTCATGTGATAGAAGAAGTTGTTAATCTTGCAGACAATTAGATTTGGAAGTCAATGGTGATGATGTCAAAGAGCTGTTGGATTCACATAGTCAGGAGCTGACAATGAATGAGTTCATAGAGATGCGTGAGCAAAACGTCACTGAAGTATCTGACACTTCAGACCCAGTTCCACCAGAAAAGCACATGACAATTGCAAGCTTGACAGAAAGTCTCAGCTCAATTGAAAAGGGCTTAAAAATTTTAGAAAACATAGACTCCAACGAAGAACGCATTATAGCTACAAAGCAAGGAATAAAAAAATTATTAGCTTGCTACGAAGAAATTCTGTGTGGAAAAAAAAGAAGCCGCTGTGTCGTCAGATGAATTTGTTAGATTTTATGAAGCCATCGACATCAAAATAACGTTTTTACATAACTCATTTATTTTTTTAATACATATTTTGTATTAATATGTATAAAGAACTGCAATTTTATTAAATATTTTTCTTCTAAACTAGTGATTTTGTTAGTCCTTAGTCCCAGTTAAACAAAATTTATATGTATTTATATGCAAAGTTGTACCCCAACTTATGCAAATTCGACTTAAGCGATTTTCGTCGGACCCACCTATCGTGTAACTTCAGGGTATTACTGTATTTTAGATTATATGTCTGACATCCATTACATTTGTTAAAAATAATATTCATCATAGATCAATCCTTAAGTAAAGTAACATTCCCAATGTCTTTTTCAAGAATAAATAATCAGGAGAACTAACCTAAAACATTTAAGAAAAAAGTAGACAAATATAAAAAAAAAAAAAAAACACAAATCACAGAAAACATGGAACAGCCAAGTGCTGTCTACTATATAACAATAAAACTATACAGCAAATCATCATAAAATGTCTGAAAATTTCAGACATTTTCCCACATAGGAGGTATTCACCATGTTATGCAGCAAAAAAAAATCCAGTGATAACAAAATGTCAAGAACAAATTTTGGGTCACATAGGAAGTTTTCTAACATCAATGATGATATGCTGTATTCTGTGACAACAATTAATAGAATCACTTAATAGTGAATTTTAAAATTTACTATTAAGTGATTAATATAACCCTTGGTAGATCCATATTTAAAAAACATAATGTGAGTATTTAAAAAATATTGAAATTTGGAAGAAAAGTACTTTTTATAAAGTCATGATTCATAGAAATCTTTCAGGAAAATCTCATCAGATGTAAATTCCACTTTTAGATAAAGTTAATAATATTTACCACACATTGGGAACCCTTTGTAGTAAGAATATGTGGGAGTCGTTCTAAGTGCCTTACTGTTTCTGTGACGGCTTTCACTATACTATTTATGACATCTGACAATCTCTGAACACTTGGAGAAACACAAATCTGAAAATTTAAATTTGAAGTATAACAACAACAACAATAATAATAATAATAATAATAATAAAAGAGACATGATGGCCCATTGGTTACAACAATGGACTGCCAGCCTGATGGATCCAGGTTTGAGTCCTTCCTTGGCAGGAGCAAACATGTGTCCATCAACACTGGGAGGCCTGCATAATAATAATATTATAATAATAAATATAATAATAAGAAGAAAATTGCAAAAGTTGCTTCATCAGATATACCTCCCCCAAAGTCAAAGTTACGGCTGAGGCAGAGAGTGGTGCCATGTGATGTCATTCCCAAAAACTATCACCCACCACTGGATGCAAGCCGAAGGTAAACAGGTCCATCCTAGATGGATGATGTTGAAGAGAAATAATAAACGTAATGCATCAAGTGTGGCACAGAATAAAGTGACTCACATTCGGGTCTTAGGCAGAGGGGTTTGTCGGCAAGTGGTGCTGTTCCCTATATAGCTACCACAAGGGAAGGGCAAGACCATCCAGTCCAACCAACTGAAAGTGCTTCATGCACAACTGCACTAGTTTCCCCCTAGGAAGGAAGGAAAAGACAACACACAAAGCAGAGCATTGAGACGAATATGATCATCATGCAAGAATTCTACAAAGTAACCAAGCTAGAGAGTAATATGACAAAGTACAGGACTACACACCAAGTGGTTGAAATGGCTCTCAACTGTTCCGGTCACCAAACAGTAAACAGAACCTGACAGCTTCTACAAGCATAGAAAAAATCAAGCAGGATGTGAGTGACCAACTACAAAAAACAAAGAATATGAACATCGAACCAAAGGAGGAGGAAGAACAAAAAGAAACACAACCCAGAGCAACTGAAGTGGAAACAGACAAGATCACGATATCCAGAATAGAAGAGGAGTGGAAGAAGGCCCTAACAGAATTCAAAGGAATGGACCTCACAAAGACATGCACCATAATGAAGCAGACACCCATTAGAATCAAGGCATAACAGCCAAACCCCTGTAGAGAACTAGAACTGAAGAAAGGGATATACAAGAGCTGACAGGAAGGGGATTTATGAGGAAGAAATACAATAGGTGATCAGGAAGTCTCACAAATTGCAAACTTCAGGAATTGATAACATCCACAACTACTGGTACAAGAAGTTCAAAAGTTCAGTTACACACAGAGCAGCTCACCCAGATGATAAGCCACCCAGAGACAATCCCGGTGTTTCTTCCTTAAGGAAGCACCTACCTGAAGGCTAAGGACCAAGATACAAGAAACCTGGCAAGATATAGGCTAATCACCTGTCTCCTAACAATGCACAAGGTCTTGACTAGCTGCATAGTCAAGAAAATATCAGACCACTTGGAGAGCAAGAACATCATGGTTGAGCAGCAGTAGGGATGTAAGCAGATGAGCAAAGGATGCAAGGAGCAATTAACCATTGATGGAATGGTTAATAGTTATAGAGCAAGCCTACAAGAAGTTCCACAACCTGTACACAGCCTACACTGACTACTGCAAGGCCTTTGATTCTGTCTTAGAGCTGGCTGACAGAGAGGCTGAAGATCTACAAAGTCAATCCAATGCTGAGACATTTCCTAGAAGCAACCATGGCTAAATGGAGGATTAACATCAAGGTCAAGAATGTCACAAACAGACTAATACCCATCAGCAGAGGAATCTGTCAGGGAGATGCCCTGAGCCCACTGTGGTTCTGTCTAGCATTCAACCTGCTATCCACCATGCTCAGTGACATTACGATGGAATTTGGACCAGACAAATGCAAAGACCCACAGATTGCATCAAGGAAAATTAGCTGGCTGAAACTATCAACTGCAGACTGGTTGTTGTTTGTTTGTTTATTTGGTTTTTAGGAGCATTAGCAACTAAGGCCATATTGCTCCGGGATATGCGGTGGTCATTCCCTGACCTTTCCGCATCCTCCGTATTTGGTGGTGACGGGCTCGAACCCCGGTCTAATCAAGAAGCGTGTACTACGCACTGCTGCTCCTTCCCACCTGGCTACGGAGGCGCCTTGCAGACTGGTAAAGAGATCAAAGACATGAAAGGGAAGAAACCTACAAATATCTGGGGATGATGCAGGCTCAACAGTTAGAGCACAAGGAGACTCAGAAGGCTGTTCAAAGCAAAGCTGAACAGAGGGAACACAGTTATAGCCATAAACACCTATGCAGTTGCAGTGCTAACATACTCCTTTGGGATCACAGAATGGACTAACACTGAGCTGGAGGAGATCATGAGAAAGACTAGGACAATAATGACCAAGAGCCACCAACACACCACTCAAAGTTGGCTGTGGAGAGCCTAATCATAGCACAGAAAGAAGGAAGAGGGTGCTTGACAGACCTCGTCGAGCAAAAGAAGAAAGCGATTGAGAACCTGAAGGGTTATGTCCAGAAAAACACAGTGCCACTCTACTAGGGACATAAGGAAGATAAGCAAGCAATCCACCTAAGCAAGGAGAGCCCTCCTGCCCAGAGTGAAGAAACAAAGATAGAAAATGAGTAGAGAAAACACTACCACATCCTCCCTGAAGGATTTATGCTCGCTGTCCAAGACCAAGTAATCAACACCAGGAACTACAGAAAATGCATTGCCAAGGAACTTGGAGTGACAGATGACACATGTTGACGATGCCACCTGATCTCAGAAATGATCCCACATCGCAAGATGCCGGGTGATCACCCAGACAGAGTACACTCATAGACACAACCAGGTCACCAGGATATATATCAGAAGCTAGCAAGGAAATACCAGCTGATCAAAGAAGGTATACCGTATTACAAGTATGAATTTCATGCTGTATTTGAGACCCCAACCCACAAGCTGTTCTACACGGATTGCACCATAATAATGGACAAGCCGATCCTGCACAACAGAACAGACATAACCTTCATTGACCAGAAGGGGAAAAAAAAAGGCTAACTACCTGATTGATATAGCAGTGGCCAACACTAATAACCTCCAGAAAACTCACAAGAAAATGATCAGGAAGTACCTAAGACAGGAGGTCAAAGAGATGTTGCATATTAAACAAGTAATGACCATCCCAATTACCATGTCAACTACTGGCATGGTGCCAAATACCTTAGAAACTGAACAGGTATATTGCATCTACATTCATGTGAGGAATTCTTTGGAGATGTGGATGACAGAAGTTTATCAAACTCTAAAAGGAAGCTAAATGATTTTGTAACAACTGAGAGGAAAGTGTAAGGAAATTGTCGAAAAGCCTACAGCAGCCTCCCAGAAAACACCTACAAGTACCTCCAGAGAGTTGCAATCCTGAACACCTATAGGATAATCAGAGTTCCTTCCAACATCAGTAATGGCTGGACATAACAACCACACTGTGCACTTGGTACCAATACTCATCAACGGGGTGGAAACCCATCCCCCCATTAAGGAGAAATAATAATAATAAATAATAATATAATAATAATCATAAGGGCATGATGACCCAGTGGTTATAACACTGGACTGCCTGACTGGGGGACCTGGGTGTGAGTCCCGTCTTGGTGGGAGTGAATGCATGTCCATCATGCTGGGAGACCAGCATAATAATAATAATAGTAATAAAATATAATAAGTATAATAATAATTAAAAAAAAATTGCAAAATTTGCTTCAGCAAACCTACCTCCCCAATGTCAAAGTAACGGCTGAGGCTGATGGTGTCATAAGGTGTTGCTCACAACAATTAACACCACCACTGGAAGCAAGCTGAAGCTAAACAGGACCACCTTCATAGGACGATGTTGAAAAGAAGTAATGAACTTACTGCATTGGTGAGTGTGGTGTAGGATAAAGTCATTTGTGTTCAGGTCTTACATAGAGGAGTCAATTCAAAAAGTCTGAGACAGTTTCCCAAAGAAGACAGTGGAGCAATTGGCACTGTCCCTTGTATGGCTACCACTTGTATGGCTACCATCCAATCCAACCAGCCAGAATTGTTTCCTGTGCAACTACACTAGTGGCCACCAAGGAAGGAAGAAAAAACCAATGCACGAAGAAAAGCATCGAAATGAATATGTTCATATGTACGATGTCCATTTCCACTTACAGTCTGACAAACCTCATATTTTTCTGACAGAATCTCAGTTATCGGTTGATTCAATCATTGCTTATCTCAGTTGCCCAAATTATTCACTGTATGATTCCTTTCGTCTCAAAGGTGGTACTTGTGCATATGTCCATTCTGATATTCCCTCTCAGAGACTTGGTAATTTGGAATCTCCTCTTTTAGACCTTCTCAGGCTTAAAATTTCTCTACCTCATTCTCTAAAATTCATCTGTTGTCTCTACTGTTCTCCCAACTCTGCTAATCACTTGGAACTCTTTGACTTCCTCTCTTTGCAACTTGACTTTCTCCAGTCCAATTTTTCCTAACAGCGAGGTAATTTTCCTTGGTGATTTTAATGTTCACAACTCCAGCTGGCTTCGGTTTTCTAGTCACACAGACCCAGATGGTCGAGATGCTGAGGCTTTTGCAATTACCAATGACCTCACATAGATTGTTCATTTACCTACTAGAATACCGGACAATCCAAACCATACAGCCAACACACTTGATCTTTTTCTCACAAACAACCCGTTGAAGTACACGGTCGAATTGAGTGGTCCTTTTGGCACCCCAGATTACGACTTGGTGATTGTCTCTTCTCCAATGGAGCCCTTATCTCATGGCTATTCCCAACCTCGTGTTCTTTGGAATTACAAGCTGCAAAATGGGAAGCGACCAAGGAAAAGAAATCTCGCAGATTTCTTTTCCTTGGTCAGGTTACTGTTTCAAAACTCCCGATGTCAACGTTTGCTCAGATCATGTCAGTGAAATTATTCTTGTAGGAATCGAATCCTTTATTCCACACTCCACCTTAAAATCTCATCCATCATCTAAACTGTGGTTTTCTAATAAATGTGCTAAGGCTGTTCAAGAGAAGAATGTTGCATATCATAATTGGCTTGTTTCCAATTCTTCAGTTTCATTTTCTGACTACACCAAAGTTCGTAACAATTGTAAAGCAGTTATTAATCAGTCCAAACTAGATTTTGAACAGGCTAAGATTAGAAAACTTTTTTTTGCTGTAATGGTAGCCAAGCATTCTAGTCTCTTGCCAAAACTATTGGCTGCAACTTGTGCCCATCTCTGTTCCCACCTCTGTCAA
This sequence comes from Mastigoproctus giganteus, assembly GCF_048544385.1. Lineage (NCBI taxonomy): Eukaryota > Metazoa > Arthropoda > Arachnida > Uropygi > Thelyphonidae > Mastigoproctus > Mastigoproctus giganteus. Next base: position 246,622,171 of record NC_143575.1, read on the forward strand.
AAAACGAAATGGTTCTATTGTCACTTCGGCCAAGGATAAAGCTGACCTCCTAGCATCCCATTTTTCTTCCAACTCATGTATTAATGATCTTAGTAAAACACCTCCCACAATTCCAAACATGCTCCATGCAATGCCTCCTAAGGTCTTCCGCCAAAAGGATGTCAGAAGGATTTTTACAAATCTTAATGCTAAGAAAGCTCCAGGTCCTGATGGTATTTCTCCTATTGTTCTGAAAACCTGTGCTCCTGAATTTGCTCCTGAACTAACTCCTGTTCTTTGCTGCCTTTTTTCACTTTCTTATTCCACAGGTTTTTTTCCTTCTGCTTGGAAATTTGCTCATATCAGACACCAGGTAGCCTAATTTAGTAATATAACACTGTTTAGTGTTATTTTCTCAAACTATTTCGATATCTGCATTGAAATAGTATCTCCTTCTTTACTTGACTGCTGAACTTGACCAATACAGCCTACTAATGGAAGTTTTATTATATATGTTATGATTTCAGTGAAAAGTTTTCCCTCACCACTTGACTACTCATAGAGATTCAATACATTTATTCACCATTCTACACACAGTTGTTAATTGAGGTAACCTTGTCTGAGAAGTGATCCAGACATGTCTGAAACCAGTCACAGCAGCACCTTCAAGTTTTTAATGAGTAATGGAGTGACTTACTGAATGATGTTAATATTGATTAAAACCATTATTAGCTACTTTAAGTTGACTCCTGGATTTCTAAAATGCCTAAGCCCCTATCACTAACTCGAGGCAGTAAAGATAGAAAAAAAAAATAACATGGTGGTAATATTTTCTCAAACTATTTTAATATATTCATTGAAATAGTACCCTGTTTTTGTTAGGGTTTTTTTTTTACTTAAAAGAAATATAAATGTACTTTATCTAAAACAAATATAAATTATGTTATCACCTAATATTAAACAAAAAAGTACTGAAATCCATCTCCAACATAGCAAAACAAAGTTATGGTAAATGTTGTTGTTGTTGTTGTTATTATTTGGTTTTTAGGAGCATTAGCAACTAAGGCCACATTGCTCCGGGGATATACGATGGTCATTCCTTGACCTTTCCGCATCCTCCGTATTTGGTGGTCACGGGCTCGAACTCTGGTTTAATCAAGAAGCATGTGCTATGCAATGCTGCTCCTGCCCACCTAGCTACGGAGACGCCTATGGTAAATGATCTTTAATCTAATCAAAAAGGACTTTACATTAAATCTTAGTAACTACGACATACCACACATATACTTTGTTTTTTGTGTTGCTGCTTCACAATTAGACAAAAATTATGACATCATTTATTTATAAGATAAAGGAACCACTGGGTGACAGTGATCACAATGTACTGATATGGGAATTACTTAAGATGTAACTACCATCAAGGGTAAAGAGAAGGGCTTTTGCTTTCATAAAGGTGACTACAGGGGTCTCATATGGTTTTTAAATTCTGTACAGTGGGATCAACTGATGATGTTACCAAAGTGGAGGAGAATGTTCAAGTTAAACATAAGGAAGGCACCAGGGGTGGACGGGATCTATCCAGTTATATTAAAGGAGGCAGCAAAGGAAATAAGCAAACCCTTAACCATAATTATGAGAGCTTCCTTGGACTCAGGACCAGGCAATAGAGGAGGTGTGCAAATATATCACCAATTCACAAAGGGGGTTCAAAAGGTGACACAAGTTACTTGTGTCACCTTTTGTAACAGGCCCATAGTTAAATTAACTATAGACTCGTTAGTTTAACTTGTGTTCCGGGGAAAATAGTGGCATCAATGGTTAAAAAAGCATTGCAGGATCATCTACTGTAATAGTAGATGATCCTGCAATAGACAAGACTACTGTAATAGTTAAGACACAGCATGGGTTTGTTTAGAGGGGAACAGGTATCCTGTTCCCCTCTAAACAAACCCATGCTGGATACCTGTTCCCCTCTAAGGGGCTTAGAGGGGAACAGGTATCCTGTGTGTTATCAGACACTCAGCCTAAAACACTGATGGATCCAATATCTCTCTATTACAGAAGATTTAGGAGAAGTCCGGTTGGCCTGCCTCCCTAAAATCCACTCATGCACACCTTCTCGATGGTAAGCCCTGTTACGTCACTTAGGTGGCAACGAACGTGTAGAGTGGTTCTCTTCAAGATGCCTGGTCAGCATGAAGAGGAAAAGACCAACCCCTCCAGCAATACGATAGCACGACGAAACAAATGGCCCTCAGTCCCCAGCAGCTTTCACTCTCCCTCTTACGGCAGCGAGAGGATTCGAGTGGAAGCAGAGGGTGCTAAGAATCTCTGGGTACGACCAGGCTGCCACGCACGGAAACTGAACTTGGCCTGTTATAACGTAAGAACACTCATCGGTGAAGACAGGATATTAGAGCTGGAAAAGGAATTAGAAAATGTGAATTGGAATATCATCGGTTTGGCTGAAACAAGAAGAAGAAATGAATCACTTATAAGTTTATCAAGTGGAAATCTGCTGTACACCAATGGAAACAGTGAAAGGAGTGAAGGTGGAATTGGGTTTCTGGTCCATAAAGATTTTAAAAACAACATTTTGGAATTCAAAAGTACATCACCAAGAGTGTCAAGACTAATACTCAAGATTTCTAAGAGATACAAGCTAAAGATTATAATGATTTATGCACCAACATCGAGCCATGATGATGAAGAGGTTGAAGAAATGTACACTGAAATTGAGAGTCTTCTAGATGAGCAGAAAACCCACTACACTATTATTATGGGAGACTTCAATGCTAAGGTTGGAAAAAGACAAAACAGCACAGAAAGGGGAACTATAGGAAATTTTGGAATTGGTGAAAGAAATGAAAGAGGTGAAAGACTTGTGGAATTTGCAGAATCTCAAGGACTATCAGTAATGAACACTTTTTTCAAGAAAAGGGTGAACAGAAAGTGGACATGGAAGAGTCCAAATGGATTAACTACTAATGAAATCGACTTCATCCTCACTAATAGAAGATATATTGTGAATGATGTCACCGTCCTGAATAAGGTAAATATTGGAAGTGATCACAGAATGGTAAGATGTACACTTGATATAGATGTAGGAAAGGAAAGGAAAAAACTGACTCGAGTAAATAATACAAAGGTCTTTGAGATAACAGAAGAGGAGAAAAAGCAGTATGTACTGGAACTTAAGAACAAGTTTGAGCTTCTGCAGACTGCTGAGGACCAAGATATCGACGAGGAATATTACAACTTTTTGAAAGTGATAAAGCCCAAGAAACCTATAGGGAAAAAGAAATCCAAAGAAGAAAAAATTAGTCAAGAAACACTTGTCATGATGAACCGAAGACGACAAATGAAAAACACTGACAGGGAGAAAATTGAGTATACTGAGTTATGCAAAGCCATTAGAAAGAGACTCAGAGAGGACATAAGAAGATTTAACACAAGAAAAGTAGAACAAGCATTAAGGGAAAACAAAGGATTTAAATCAGCAGCCATGAGCAGTAATACAGAAAGACAAATGATACTGAAACTGAAGAATAGCGATGGTGTACTTATAAACAGCAGAGAAGGCATAATTCAAATAGCAGAAGACTACTATAGAGAATTATACAAGGAGCAGGGGAATGATGCCAGCAGTGGGGAAGATGGATTGCAAAGTAGTAACACATACGACATACCCAATATTCTTCCTGATGAGGTAGAACATGCATTGAAAAAAATGAAGAATCAGAAAGCCCCGGGGGAAGATGAAGTTACTGTAGAGTTGTTAAAATTGGGAGAAAGAGACATAACACAAAAACTGGCAAGGCTCTTCACAAAGTGCATTAGAAAAGGTGTGACGCCTAAGCAGTGGAATAATGCAATCATAGTTTTGCTGCATAAGAAAGGAGATAAATCAGAAATTGGAAATTATAGACCAATTAGCTTGTTATCCCACATCTACAAGTTGTTCACAAGGGTCATTACTAACAGATTAGAAAGAATACTGGATGAGAATCAACCGAAAGAGCAAGCTGGCTTTAGGGCAGGATTCTCAACTATGGATCACCTTCATGTAATATCACAGCTAATGGAGAAAGCAAATGAATATAAAACACCATTATGCCTGGCATTTGTGGATTATGAAAAGGCATTTGACTCCATACAGCATAAGGCAATGTTTCGGGCACTGGAAAGACAAGGCATTGATACCCCATATATTATGATTTTGAAGAAAATATACGAGAGTGCTACCTCCTTTATTAGACTAGACAAAGACAGTAGGAAATTTAAAATTGAGAAAGGAGTTCGACAAGGAGACACAATATCTCCGAAGCTGTTTACTGCTGCCCTTGAGGAAGCTTTCAGAAGATTAGACTGGTCGCAGAAAGGAGTCAATGTGAACGGAGAGTACCTAAACCATTTGCGATTTGCAGATGACATTGTGGTCATAAGCCATGATCCCAAAGAATTAGAGGAAAATCTTAATCAGTTATGCACAGCTAGTAAGGATTTTGGACTAAAGATGAATATGGCTAAAACAAAAGTAATGATGAACAAGTATGCCACAGAAAGGGAAATAATGATTGAAGGAGCAGTAATTGAAAAGGTGGAGTCATATACTTATCTGGGACAAGTTATTAGCTGTAATAATGATAAATGGCTGGAAGTCAAGAGAAGAATAAATTTTGGATGGATAGCATTCAGGAAATATAGTCACATACTGAAGAGCAATATCCCAGTTTGTCTGAAACGTAAAATAATGGACCAATGTATACTCCCCACCATGACTTATGGAAGTGAAACTTGGGCACTCACCAAAAGAATGGAAGAGAAGCTGAGAACCACACAGCGAAGAATGGAACGAATCATATTGGGAATAAGACTGTTAGATAAGAAGAGAAACACATGGATTAGGCAACAAACTCAAGTAAAGGACATTCTTATCAAAACTAAAGAACTAAAATAGTCTTGGGCAGGACACATAGCTCGAAGACATGATGACAGATGGACTAAGAAAATAACAGAATGGTATCCAAGAGGAGCTAGAAGAAAACCTGGAAGACAAAGGCGGAGATGGATAGATGAAATTCATGAGTTTGTGGGTAGTAAATGGATGTCCAGTGCTCAAAACAGAAGCAACTGGAAAGTTGCTGGAGAGGCCTTCATCCTGCAGTGGATTGAAAATGGCTGATGATGATGATGATGATGATGGGTTTGTTAAAGGGAGTGGAAAGTAAAAAGTCTTGTCTCACCAATTTTATTGGATACTATGATGTGGTCACAAAGGAACTCAATTTCAAAAATAATTTTGATATCATATACTTGGATTACAGGAAAGCTTTAGATACTGTTGCACATGGAAGACTACTGTACAATTTGGATAGCTATGGCATTAAGGGTAAGTTGCTACAATGAATAAAGGTATGGTTGAGTGGGAAACGACAGAGAGTGGTAATCAATGGACACTGCTCGTTGTGGACAAATGTTATTAGTGGAGTTCCCAGGGTTCGGTGCTAGGCCCACTGTTGTTTTGTGTATTCATCAATGATATTAATGAAGGTATATCAGGATTGATGTTCAAGTTGGCAGATGATACAAAGGTTGGCAGGGTTGTTAATGGCAGTAAAGACAGTATGCTACTCCAACTGAATCTAGATAAGTTGGGCAAATGGGCTGAGAAGTGGCAACTGAAGTTTACCATTGACAAATGCAAAGTACTGCATATGGGTAGCAATAAACCAAGAGAAAAGTATCAGCTGTATGGTACTATACTCAGGGAAGTGGAAAGCGAAAAAGATCTGGAGGTAATTGTGCAGTCAAATATGAAGTTTGCTGAGCAGTGCAGAATAGCTGCCAAGTCATGGAGTCTTGTAAATGATATATAGGAATTTTGCTAGCAGGGTACAGAGTTTTGTTCTGCAAATTGCAGTGCTGGAGAGTAGGCACCTGCGAGGTGATCTGATTGAGGTGTATAAGGCCTTGAATGGGTTGAGCAAGCTGAATGCTGATGGGATTCTTCATCTTGCTCAGATTAAGAACCTGAGGGGGGGGGAGGCATAGATTCAAATTGAGGAAAGACAGTTGTAGAATAGATGTGCTGAAATTTGCCTTTAGCCAGCGGGTGGTTGATTGGTGGAACAGACCTCCATCTGTGGAGGGGTGAAATGGGAGTGTTTTTTTTTGGCTTCTGCTACATAAGCTTGCTTTCTTGCATCGTATGCCTCTGTTAATGCTAATGCTAATATTATGGCATCATTTGGTCCTTGAGGCTGTCACAATATAAGAGATGCCAAATGGTATCTCATTGTGAAGGTAGTGGAGATGGGGAAACCCCTGGTGCTGTTTGACAATAAAAAAAACACTCTGTGAAGGTAGCCACAATATGAGTTACCATTTGGTATCTCATATTGTGGCTCAAATATGCCAGACAAGGTGTGCTTGCTACCTTGGGGTCTAAAATACTGATGATACTGATATTCTGGTGATAATCAAGTCAAGTGAACCTAATTTCGGTGAAGTCCAGACGATCTCTGACAGCCAAATCCTCTGCTTGCATCTTCACGATGGTGGGACTGTTAGTAATCCTGGGTATAACCCCCATGCGTAAGCATACTGCTGTGACTGCCCAGGTGTGAACCAATGGAAGCAGTGGTCAAGGAATGCTGCCCTCTCTGTTACCAGGCAATACTAGGTGGTAGATGAATTTCATCAATCGGAAGTGGAGGAATCCATGTTTAGTCCCCAGAGCAAAGTTCCGGTTAACCCTCCTCCATCTCTTCCATCATGCACTATGATTATTTTTTGAGATTATGATGAACACCATGGTGAGATCCAAACTTGCTTACATATCAAGGGTAAAGCTCTAAAATGGTGTTTGCAAGCTGGCCGCTAGTTAGTACACTGGACCAAATCTATGGGTAACTCTCTAGGAGGCTTCCGGACCAGCTAGTGTACAATTCTGCTGCCTCTACTCTGCGAGATAGTGACTGTAGGGAGTCCGAGTAGGGTCTGAGAGAGCATTGTCAAGACCACGTTATGTCAAGGATCTGGGTATATTCTTTCCATGTGTAGACCATATCCAAAAATTACACTACTTCATACAACATGTCCCCTCCACTTTTTCTTACTATTGAATACACCATAAATTGTCAAACTAATAGAGCAAACTTATCTGTGAAAAGAGCTAAACCTCCCAAACACTTCCTAGTTAATTTCTCAAATGTACATGGCCTCAGTTCCAATCTCAATGATGTCCATTTCCACTTACAGCCTGCCAAATCCCTTGTACTTTTTCTAACAGAATCTCAGTTATTGGTTGATTCAACCACTGCTCATCTCACTGGGCCAAATTAATCACCGTATTATTCACCGTATGATTCCTTTCACCTCAAAGGTGGTACTTGTGCATATGCCCATTCCGATATTCCCTCTCAGAGACTTGGTAATTTGGAATCTCTTTTCAACCTTCTCAGGCTTAAAATTTCTCTACCTCATTCTGTCAAATTCATCAGTTGTCTCTACCATTCTCCCAACTACACATCACTTGGAACTCTTTGACTTCCTTTCTTTGCAAATCGACTTTCTCCAGTCCAACTTTCCTAACAACGAAGTAATTTTCCTTGGTGATTTTAATGTTCACAACTCTAATTGGCTTGGCTTCCATTTTTTAGTTACACAAACTAAACTGGTCGAGATGAGGCTTTTGCAATTACCAATGACCTCGCACAGATTGTTCATTTGCCTACCAGAATATTGGATAATCCTAACCAGACAGCCAACATGCTTGATCTTCTCTGACAAAGTCGAAGTACACAGTCAAAGTGGGTGGTCCTTCAGGAACCTCAGATCACAAGTTGGTGATTGTCTGTTCTCCAATAGAGCCATTATATCATGGCTATCCCTAATCTCTTGTGGTTTGGCATTACAAGAATACAAAATGGGATGACCTGCGAGATTTCTTTTCCTTGGTCGGATTACTGTTTTAAAACTTCTGATGCCAACATTTGCTCAGATCATGTCAGTGAAATTATTTTTGTAGAAATTATCCTTTATTCCACACTCCACCTTAAAATCTCATCCTTTATCCAAACCTTGATTTTCCAATAAATGTGCTAAAGCTGTTCTATATCGTAATTGGCTTGTTTCCAATTCTTCAGTTTCATTTTCTGCTGACACCAGGGCTCACAACAATTGCAAAGCAATTATTAATCAGTTCAAACAAGATATTTAACAGGCTAAGAGTAGAAAACTTGCTTCTTGATCTAATGGTACCGAGCATTCTGGTCCCTTTCCAGAGCTATTGGGCACAACTTTTCCCCATCCATGATCCCACCTCTGTTAAAACCAGATGGTGCTGTTGTCGCTTCAGCCAAGAATAAAGCTGACCTACTAGCATCCCATTTTTCTTCCAACTCATGTATTAATGATCTTGGTAAAACACCTCCCACCATTAACTGCATGCTCCATTCATTGCCTCCTGTGGTCTTCTGTCTAAAGGATGTAAGAAGGATTTTGACAAATCTTGATGCTAAGAAAGCTCCAGATCCTGATGGTATTTCTCCACTTGTTCTCAACACCTGTGCTCCTGAACTTACTCTTGTTCTTTGCAGATTTTTTTCACTTTCTTATTTCCAAAGGTGTTTTTCCTTCTGCTCGGAAATTTGCTCATACCCATCCAGTTCCAAAAAAATGGTGACAAATCCTCCCATCCAAGTATCGTCCAATTGCAATTACTCCTACTCTTTCTAAAGTAATGGAGAAATCAATTAACCACCAACTCTTAAACTATCTAGAAACCTTCTGTCTGATCAATGATCACCACTATGGATTCCGTCAGTGTTAATCCAATGATGATATTCTGACTTGAGTTACACATTTGTGGATATATTCAATGGAAAAGTTTGGTGAAACAGAAGCAGTTGCTCTTGACATCTCAAAAGCTTTGGATCGTGTTTGACATAAAAGTCTTCTAAACAAGCATTAGCATTAATAGAGGCATACGATGCAAGAAAGCAAGCGTATGCATCAGCCAAAAGGAAAAAAAGCTCCGATGTCACCCCTCCATTCGTTTCAAATACCTGTCCAGCTCAGCCTTAAATTTATTTAGGCTATCAACTTCCACAACAAAAGATGGAAGTCTGTTCCACCAATCAACTACCCGCTGGCTAAAGTCAATGCTCGCATGCTCTCTTTCTACACCTCAGTCAGATCACAATGCAGGTGCCTAGTCTCCAAACACTAATCTGCAAAACTTAAGCCTTTCTTCGTAAGGGCAACCCTTTTTTCCATTTACTAATCTGGTTGCCCTTCTCTGTACTCGTTACAACAGCTCTACATCCTTCTTAAAATAAGGCCTCCAGACCTGTCTACAATACTCAAGGTGTGGCCTGACAAGGTGATTATCCCCTTATACAAGGGGATAATCACTTCCTTATCCCTGCTAGAAAAATTTCTATATCATTGACAAGACACCATGAGCTACTCTTGCGGATCGTCTATACTGCTCAGAAAACTTCATATCTGCCTGCACAATTACCCCCAGGTCCTTTTTATTCTCTACCACTGTCAGTGTAGTACCACAGAGTTGATACGTTACTCTGGGGTTACTGATTCCCATATGTAGTACTTTACTTTTGTCAATGTTAATCTTGATTTGCCATCTCTCAGCCCATCTGCTCACCATTTCTAGATCCTATTGCAGCAGCGTACTGTCATTAGTGTCATTAACAACCCTGCTAACCTTTATATCATCTGCAAAATTGGACATTAAGCCTACCATTATCAATATCATTTATATATACAGAAAACCACAATGGACCCAACGCTGAACCCTGAGCGATTCCACTAATAACATTAGTCCATGAAGTGTCCATTAATTACTACTCTGTGTCCATTAATTACTACTCTGTCTGCTCCCACTCAACCATCCCTTTATCCATAGCAGCAATTTGCCTCCAATGCCACACTGCTCCAATTTGTGCAGCAGTCTTCCATGTGCAACAGTATCAAAAGCATTTCTAAGATCCAAATATATGATATCAAAGTTATTCCCTGCATCCAGTGCCTTTGTGACCACATCTTAGTATCCAATCAAACTGGTCAGACAAGACATCCCCTTAACAAACCCATGCTGTGTCCGAGCTATAACTGAAGTCTTGTCTAGATGATCCTGCAGTGCTTCTTTAACCAGTGCCTCCATTAATTTCCCTGGAACAGAAGTTTAACTAACAGGTCTGTAATTACCTGTGTCTCCCTTTGATCCTCCTTTGTGGACTGGGGTCACATTTGCACATCTCCAGTCCATGGGTCTGAGTCCAAGGAAGGAAGCTCTCATGATTATGGCTAAAGGTTTGCTTACTTCCTTTGCTGCTTCCGTTAATATAACTAGATAGATCCCATCCACCCCAGGTGCCTTTCTTATGTTTATTTTCAACAATTTCTCCTCCCCTTTCCTCTCAGTTATTACAAACTTCCATCTTGTAATAACTGATTGGTTATCTAGTAATTGGTTATCTAGTTTTCTCTCTGATTACTAACTGAGGGTGATATTAGATTCTCCACTAATGCTGGTGTCCCCCAAGGTTCAGTTCTTTCCCCTACTCTTTTCCTCTTGCATATTAATGACCTTCTTCCATTGACTGGAAATCCTATCCATAGGTTTGCTGATGATAGCACATTGCATTCCACTTTCCAGTTTGAGAAACCTTGCCCTGCTCAATGAGCTTCAACCTCTTGAATATCCACTACCAGTTCCTTAAATCGATCTCCAGTGGGGCCAAGACAACTTAGATAATTTCATTCTTTCTAAAACTCATTCTTGTCTTATATCTTGCAAAAAGGATTCTTCTGCTCCTATGCTTATCTTTGGTGACACTCCAATTTCTAGGAAAGATGATATATCTCTTTTGGGGATTATCCTGACTTCTAATCTCTCTTGACACAAGCACATTACAAGTATTTCTTCCTCAGCATCTAAAAACTTGGTTTTCTCTTTTGCTCTCGGCATTACTTTTCTTTCAAATAACTGTTCACTCTGTACAAATTGCAAATCTGCCCTACCATGAAATATTGTTCCCACACTCTGGGGCGGTGCCCTCAAAACCTCTCTCAGGCTTCTAGACTCCATTCAGAAGAGGGCAGTTAGGTTAATTAATGACTCATCTCTAACAGTCTCTCCATTCTCTGTCTCATACACGTTCTGTTTCTGCTCCATGCCCTCTCTAAAGATACTTCCATGTGCACTAGTCTCTTGAATTAGATTCTGTAATTCCCTCTCTCTCTCTCTCTCTCTCTCTCTCTCTCTCTCTCTCTTTCAAACAGTCCAAACATGTGCCACCACCAGCAAACATCCATTTACTGTCCAACTTCAAACTCACAGAACCAACTTTTCATCTTCCTCGTTTATTATTCATTCAACTGCTGTTTTCTGGAACAATCTTCCTTTATATGTATTTCCTGAAAATTACAGTCGACAGAAGTTCAAATCTAATGTCAACAAATATCTTCTTTCATCTTCTCAATCTCCAACCCATGAACAGTACTAAGTACTGTAGGTTCTAATACTTCTCACGTCTGGGATTTCCTTAAAAAAAAACAAATATATATATATATATATATATATATATGTTAATTGAAATAACATAAATATGCCTTTTAACTTTGGAATAAAAAATATCCTCATAAAATGATCTTCTCTCTGTCATTTTTTTTTTTTTTTTTTTTTTGTTGCTGTTCCTTATAGAATATATGCCTTGAATATATAACTATAAATAGAAATTTCAATAAAATATTTTTTACTAAATTAAAACTTACGTACATGTGTACCCTCCAAAAGAATTTTCACACGAAATAGTGACTTTGGTAATGCCTTTTTATCTCCATTAACAGCATGGGATAAAACTGTGTATGACTGAAGCATACTGAACCGTAAAGCAGTTTCAAGCAAATTATCAACTCGATATGTATAGCTGACCCAATAATTATAAACCTAAAATTACAGAAAAACTTTTTAATTTAATAAAACCATCAGTACAAAGAAAGGAAGATTTAAAAATCAATAATTTGGGTTTGAAAACATTACTAAGCAAATATTACTACATCCAAATATTCAAATATCAAAAAGGCATAATATACCATATATATAAGCATAAAATTTACCTATTTGAAATTCTTTATTAATATTAACTGATTTGCCTTGCTATGTCATGTCTTGCACTATATTAGTTAAACAAGGTAGAATCAAAAATTATCTAAACTTCAGCACATTGATTTATTGTAAATGGTATGGTACTTTATATTATGCTTCCTCTAAGTATTAATAATGACAAATGATGTAAGGAAGCAAGCTAATACAGACAAAAAAAAAAAAAAAAAAAAAATTGCTTCCTAGATCACCTGTCCTCCTCTAATAATCTGTCTAATTCTCCCTATCCACTTTCATGACACTACAGACCAACAACAATTTGGAATGGTATGTTCCAACAATGTTACTCTCTGGCTAAATGAAAATTTTTGCAGTTTTATCCTATGGCCATCCTTTTTCAATTTAAATTCATATTCGTGGACGTGTGTGCATATGTGTGTGTGTCATCTGAGAAAGATTCAAGATGCCATCTGCATTTAGTCAACTTTTAAAGCCTTATACACTTCAATAAGATCAACTTGCAGTTGCCCAGTTTCTGAGTGCTGCAATTTGCAGAGCAAATTGCAGAATTCTTTCATAGTAATAATATTCCTTTTGTTCCCATCACTAATCTCATCCTTCTCTGCACCCATTCCAACAGACCCACATCTTAAAACGAAGCTTCCAGAGCTGCTTGCAGCATTCAAGATGTGTCCTAACCACCACTTTATACAATAGAATAATCACCTCCTTATCTCTGCTGGCAAGATCCTTGTATATCATTTACAGAACTCCATGAGCTCTGTCCTAGCAGACATCTACACTGCTCAGTGAACTTCAAATCAGACTATACAATTATCACTAGGTCTCTTTTGTTCTCCACCAGAAAGCAACTGGTATGTTGATCAAGGATTACTACTACCCATATGCAGTACCTTGCATTTATCAATGTTAAACCTCGATTCCAATTCTCAACCCGTCCATCTAATTTTTGTTTGGGCTTGTTGCAGTCATTAACCATCCTACCACCCTGTGTATCCTCTGAAAATTTAGACAAGTTTACTGTCTAAGTTTATAGATTTTTCATTGTCTAAGAGTGATATTCCCTCATCATTATCATTAATAAATATCGAAAACAGTAAGGGAGAACACTAATAATATTAGTCCATGAAGAATAGTGATTATTTATTTATATTATACTACCATTTGTCTCCTGCCACTCAACCATTTCTTTATTCATAGCAGTAATTTTCCCCTAATGCCACACTGCTCCATTAAGGCCATCTTTCATGTGAAAGAATGTCAAAAGCTTTACTGAAATCTAATTATACGATGTCAAATTTATTTTTGCATCCAGTTCCTTTACTAGTACATCATACTAACTAATCAGATTAGTCAGACAAGATCCTCTTAACAAATCCATGTTCTGTATAACTGCATGCCTGTCAAGATAATCTGCAATACTTCTTTAACCCCATTATTTTTCAAGGAACAGAAGTTAAGCTTAAATTCTTTAATTATTTCTTTTTCCATTGATTCCCACCTCACTGTGTGAATAAGAGAGACATCTGTGCATCTCTAATCTATAGGTAATCTCCTGAATCCAAGGATGGCCAAAGGCTTTCTTGCTTCTTTTAATATAATTGGACATATTCTTTTAGCCCCAGTTGCCTTATTTACTTTTAGCTTCAACAATTTCTCTTCCACTTTAATCTCAGTCATCACTTAGCTTCCAATTATAACTTGGTTTACTTCTGGTAGCCCCATTCCTTAAAACTTCTTCACTTGTGAACATAGATGCAAAATAGTTATTCAGTATGTCAGTGTCAGCTACAGGATCATCCATATTCATGCCATTATACATCTAGTAGACCAATGTGGATCATCCCTTTCATTACAGTGAGTAGCAAGGAAAAGTAGCAAAGAATTCTTTGCTACTTTTCTTTGCAAGCTTGGCCAAAGACTTCTCATAATCTGCCTTAGCTTGCCTAACTCCCTTAGTGACTTGAATGCAGATTTGTACTTACTGTAGGTTTCTGTGCCATTTACATCCAATAAATGCTTTTAATTTATAATCATTCCATGCATTTTTCTTCTCTGCCACTAGTTTCATCAGTTCATCTAACATCCATTTAAGTCCAAACCCTAAACAATAACTGTTAGTTTTGTATAAAAAACTTAGCTTCTATGGTTACTTCCCAGAATGCTACCCCATTTTGAATTTACAGTTTGTCCCACTGAAAAAAAACCATCTAAGACCATTGTAATCTCCTCTATAAAAGCAAAATCTTTTCCCTTTTCTTGACAGTTGTTCTATTTTTAAGCAGATTTAACATGGATATATTATGATCACTACCACCTGGTGGTTCTTTTATATGGAGATTCTTAATGCATGAAGAGTCATTACTGATAATGAGATTAAGAGTAAAGCTTTCTGTCATAGCCTCTAACATGCTGCTGCTGCAGAAAAACAGCAATCCAATACATTCAGAAAGCTCTATTTCTTGTGTGAGTGACCAGCCCACAAGTTCCAGTGGGCGCCTCCATAGCCAAGTGGGAAAGAGCAGCAGTACGTAGCACTTGCTAGCTTGATTAGACCGGGGTTTGAGTCCGTCACCACCAAATAGGGAGGATGCGGAAAGGTCAGGAAATGACCACTGCATATCCCGGAGCAATATGGCATTAGTTGCTAATGCTCCTAAAAACCAAATAACAAACAAACAAACAAGTTCCAGTCAATATCTGGAAAGTTAAAATTCTCCTTTATAAGACATTCTGATTTATTTGTCCATTCTATTCTATTCTTAGTGTACACCCTAATGATACTATAAACACCTGACATTAGACATATCCTTAGAAACAGTAACGACAGAATTTTTTTATTTGATCTGTGAAATATTATGATAAACATGAGAGCTATCTCACAAATAATAAAATTTTTTGCAAAAACGCTTTTCAGTATTTCTCAGTTTTGTCAGTATTATGTTACAGATACAATGTCCAAAAGCCAGCAACCTCAAACTCTGGAGAATGTTGTGTTGTTTTTTGTTTTTCAAATTTTTAGATGATATATACACTTAAATAGAAAGGGTGCAAGAATATTTGCTGATGCTATCGAGGCAGTGTTAGGTGGGTCAGAAAACTGCTAGCTTGGAGGAATACAAGGACAAATAGATTAACAGTAGCCACTGACAGAGGTGAAAGTGATTCTTGCAATGCTTCTATTGGAATGAGCAGAAGCTTGGAAAACAAGATGCAGGATATTTCAGAAATTGCTGGGAGTCATTGCGGTACAAGTAAACACATGGGTTGTGTTAGGGTAGCTAAGAAAAAGAACAGGTGCATGTATACTTGCGTGTACACCAATGCTAGGAGTTTGGTTAATAAATTTGATGAATTTGAGGTATTGCTCAAAACATCAAAGGTGGATATTGTGGGGATATCAGAGGCGTGGTGTCACATAGATATAAGGAATGCAGAACTGGAATTTGGGGAATACAACGTCTACAGAAAGGACAGACAGGATAGGAAGGGAGGAGGGGTTATGCTATTAGTTAAGAAACACATAAAATCCAAGGAAGTGAAGCCAGTCGACATCGCTGGACAGTGCAGTGTTGAGTCAGTTTGGTGTGACATAAGCATTGGGAGATCAAAATTGAGAGTAGGAGTGTGCTAAGGCCTAATGACTCTGATGAGTATAATAAGAAACTGTACAGGGAAATAGAGTGGGCCAGTAAATCAGAGAATCTTATAATGGGGGATTTTAATTTCTCAGATATTGACTGGAATTTGTGGGTTGGTCACTCACACACTAGCAAGGCTTTTGTGGATTTATTGGATGATTGTTTTCTACATCAGCATGTTCGGGAGGCAATTGGAGGGAGCAATACTCTTGATTTGATTATCAGTAGTGATTCTTTATGCATTAAGAATCTGCAGATAGAGGAACCACTAGGTGGCAGTGATCACAGTGTGCCGAAGTGGGATTTACTCAAAGAGGTAACTACCATCAGGGGTAAAGGGAAGGGTTATTGCTTTCGTCATGGTCAGGCCATGCCTTGAGTACTGTACAGCTCTGGAGGCCTAATTTCAAGAAGGATGCAGAGCTGTTGGAACAAATACAGATTAATCTTGTTGCCCTTCTCTGGAAGGGCAAGAAGATTAATGAATGGAACAAAGGCACTGGCAAGGTGATCTGATAGAGGTGTATAAAGCCTTGAATGGTTTGAGCATGCTCAATGCTGATGGGATTCTTCCTCTTGCTCAGAGTAATCATCTGAGAGGGCATAAATTCAAATTGAGGAAAGACAGATGTAGGATAAATGTGCGGAAATTTGCCTTTAGCCAGCGGGTAGTTGGTTGGTGGAACAGACTTCCATCCCTAATTGTGGAAGTTGATAGCCTAAATAAATTTAAGGCTCAGCTAGACAGGTATTTCGAACGAACGGAGGGGTGAAGTGGAAGTTTTTTTTTTTTTTTTTTTTTGGCTGATGCTGCATAAGCTTGCTTTCTTGCATCATATACCTCTACTAATGCTAATGCTAACATCTAATTTTATGCATGAATTATCAGTATAAATGTCAAAATCAAATACAGGCAAAGAGGGAATACATTTGCAGCTTGTTTAGTTCTTATTATTTAACTTATAGCTTAAATTATTATTTATTAACTTTATTAATTATATTATTTTATTCCTGTTTATTCTTTTATTCCATTGGGATATTGGTCAAAATTTGAGAAGCCTGCAATTGAGAAAATCAGGCACAACAATGTTGCTGAATCAATTACTGACAAAACCATTTCAGTAATGTTCCATAAAATAAATGTCACCAATAAGAGAGAGAAAAAAAAAAAAAGAAAAAAAAAAAGAAAAAAAAAAGTAACTAATAATAAAGTAATTGAAAAGAAAACACATCGTATATTTTATTCAGAATGTGGAGTTATATAATGCAATTCATGTTTTAACACTATTTTTTTATTACCTTTATAGTTTAAATGAAAACAGCATTAGTGTGCCATTAAGGTGCATGTGTATTGATCCAATCCAATGAAGAAGTCTTACAACTTCAAATTTTTGATAGAGCAAAGCTATATCAAAATTTTTCATGTATCATCTTTCAATAGGGTTTATAGAGTTGCCATACAGAAGCACACTAATGTGTGAAATCTTCTGAATGATTTCTTTTATGACCAGAAAATAAATCATTCTTCTGAATGATTTTTTTTCTGGTCAAAAAATTAATTATTATCCTCATAATTATTTTAAAAAGGGGGGGGGGGGCTTTTTGGTTACTTTCCCACTTTTCTAATCATTCTCCTTAAAATAATAAAATGAGCAGCATGGTCAGACAAACCTTCTCTAATATTAATATATTGCTGGTAGCAATATATTAATATTGCTAAATGCCAAGATTTTATGGCTTGCCTAAAATTCACAAAGTAGATGTGCCACTTAGACCCATAGTCTCATTTATAGGCAGTCCAACCTATGCACTTTCTGGTTTCTTAGCCAAATTATTATCCCCACTAGTGGGACTTTCAGAATACAGTATTAAAGATAGTAAAGAATTTGTGCAGTTTATTAGAAGCCAACCCATAGAAGAGAATGAAATCATGATCTCTTTCAACGTGAAATCGCTATTTACATGTATTCCGATTGAGCATGGGGTGTGGTGTGCACACATGACGTTACAGAGGGACACCACCCTAAATACTAGAACGCAGCTAAAGCTGGAGGATATTGAGAAAGGAATAGAGTTATGCCTCTCAAGCACCACTATGGTGTTTGACAATACTATGTATAAGCAGGTTAATGGTACAGCCATGGGCTCCCCCATTAGCGCAATTATAGCTAATTTAGCTATGGAGGAGCTCGAGGCCAGAATATTTAATGCTAGTATTCTCCCTATGCGCCCCTGGAAAAGGTATGTGGATGATACGTTTTCAATTATTCGGAAGGGGAGTGAAGATCAGGTGTTGAACATCTTAAATGACTTCTCCCCATTCATACAATTTACATCGGAGGTGGAAGAAGGAGGGGTTTTGCCGTTCCTAGATGTGTTGGTCTGTAGGGAAGATCGACAGCTAAAGACTAGGGTATATAGGAAGTCCATGTGTAAAGGGCAGTATTCGCATTACAGCTCAGCTCAGACCAACCATCATAGGAACAGTGTGATAAGAACTTTAGTTGATAGAGCAAAATCGCATTGCAGTACCTCCGATGATAGAAAGTTAGAGTATGAACGGGTCACGACGGATCTTGCAAAATGTGGTTACCCCCAGAGGATTATAGAGAAATATGTTAAAGGAAATCAGAGGAGAGGCGAGCCTTTTACACCAATAGCCACTGCATACATTCCCTACTATCCGGGTTTGACTGATCATATAGCTAGAATACTAAGAAAGTACCAGACACGTTGTGTGCAGCTTCCAGGGCGGAGGCTGCACACAATCGTGTCTCAGGTTAAAGACCCCATTCAAAAAGAGAACACAAGTGGGGTCGTATATAGCATTAGATGCCCGGATTGTGGGGAATGTTATGTAGGGGAAACAAAACGCCGTCTTAAAGATCGTCTGGGGGAACACACTAAGGCAATAAGAAATGCGGAATATGGCAAGTCCGCCGTGGCCGAGCATTTTTGGGAGAAGCAACACCAGATCTCCCCGGACGATGCTATCATCACCGATCGGGCGCATAAGTTCTGGGACCGTAAGTGGCTCGAGAGTTTGCGGATTTGTTCTACAATTAACATTAATAGAGATAGAGGTACGCGGATTCATCCCATCTTTGAGACCACTATCCTCAGAAGGGATGAACGGTTCCGTATGACTTCCGCTCGAGCCACTTCCGGTTCCACAACGCAAGAGAACGGAACACGTGTGAATGAAAACACGTGAGGAGTACCATTAACCTACTGATATTTAAAGATGTACTGCAGAACAAGAAAACACCGCTGAAGAAGAAGGCTGGAGCCTTTGAAAGCTACGATTTTTATCGCTTTTAATCTAGTATATTTTAATGCATTTTATTGATTGTAATGTAGCAGATTTTAATAATTCGTATGTATAATTTATTGTAAAGTTAAATTTATTGTAAATACAGGTTATTGTAATTTATTATAAACACAGTTATCAAAAGTTCAGTTTCCTTGGTGTTTTTATTTTTATTTCTACGCAAGGTTGGTGCAAAACACTAAAAACTACAGTAGCAATATATTAATATGAAGTGTAGCATTTTATTGCCACACAAAATTTGAAACATTTATTGTTTTAAATCTGACATATCCCTGAAGTAGGCTCCTGTTCTTTCAGTGAGGGGTGGGTGTTACTACCACAAATGAGAGACACAATGCAGGAAGTGTAACTAAGGATAGATGAATTCTGTATAATCCAGATATAAATGACATGAAGTTTTCCCCATAAATGGACCCCTTTCGTCAGCAAATTCTAATGAGATAAAGACGTCAGAGACAAAATTTAACAGAGTTGTGCGTGCATGGACACGTGATTAAACATTCAACTACTAGATTGCTGCCCATTGTTGTTGCACGGACGTGTGTGAATTTTCTGGCAGTGTTTATCCAGTTTCCTGAAACTGGATAAAAGCTGGCAGAAAATCCACACACTAGTAGTTGAATGTTTAATCACCTGTCCATGCAAGCATCGCTGTGCACACAACTCTGTATCTGTTAAATTTTGTCTCTAAAGTCTTTATCTCGTTAGAATTTGCTGATGAAGGGGTCCATTTTAACCGTGAAAGCTTCATGTCATTTATTATTAAAACTTTTCTGGATTATACAGAATTCATCCATCCTTAAACTGTGGAATCCAGAATGACAGGCCCGTTTATTTTCAAGTGTAACTGTTTGTTCATAAAAAGTGAACAAGTGAAAGTGCATGGGGGGGGGGGAGTAAAATCTATGAAAGGTGATTTTTGGCCACCGTTCTATCTACAGTTTCTGAATTTAAATAAAGTTTATTGCCATTGACCCATCCTTTAGGGGGTTTTCTAGAAAGGTACTAAAAAATATTGTAGGATCCGAAATATTGTATGTTTCGTATGAATCGTACAGTATTTTTTCCCCTCAGGAGTAGTTTTTGTTCCCATGCTGATGCTGGTAGGTTAAATATAATACATTCCAAGAATCAGTTTTCCATTCAAAAATACTATGCAGAGAACATGTTTCATGCCAAAATAAAATTGGTTTTAATGTTTCTTGGGAAAAAAATAAATAAATAAAATAAAAATTAAAAATCCCTGGTTATTGGATGTTGTGCCAATAACCGAATTAAAAATTTAAAATTATATTTTTAATCCGGTGTATTTTAGTTATTCTTATGGAATTTTTTGAATTTTTAGCATTGAAAAGTCTGAGTCAACTTTTGTGAACTTCTTAGAAGGGCTTCCTATAAATTACCAGTTTTAGCTTGGCCTATCACATCTTGAAATATTTACCAAATCATCTGTATTATCAAAATTTTATACTTTTCTGTAAATTGGTGATCTTGAGGATACTGGAATAATAATTACCTTCACCCAATCCTTGTTGCGCACTTTTATGTTTTCATGGTTTATATATAAATTCACTTTTTTGTATAGTTCCCTCAAGAGATCTTTCGATTAAATTAGATCTCCAAGGAAACTCCAGTGAACGTGGTAACAATCAATTAATGTAAAATAGTGGAAATATAAAAATCAAGTGTCATTTCAGCTAGCAAGATCCAAATATTAAAAGCTTTTAACTTATTACAAATATTAAAACATTTAAATTATTAAAAATATTAAAAGCCTTCAAATTATTAAAACCCAAATATTAAAGCATTTTCAAGTGTCACAAATTGATTTTTTCAATTTTTTTCTTTTTTTACCCAGTTCCACTTGATTTTAACATGCTGTATACAGGTAAAATTCCAGTGTAATGCACAGAAATTTTCAGAATAACGAACAATTTCTTATGTTTGAAAGAACGTACTTAATAAAATATATTAAGATCTCTTTATAATGAATTCAAAATTTCAGTATAATGAATATTCATCACTGATAAAAATAAAATTAATTTCATGCCTATGCAAAGAAAAACATTGATTACATTTATCTTACATTTATCTACAGATAGGTTCATTGAGCCTGAAACTAGCTGAATTCACCCAATTCGGCTGAATTCAGCTAGTTTCAGGCTCAATAGCATTGCAGGACAATGTTTAGGTGTCACCCAAATGAGAAAATTCATCAAAGTTCAGCAAATTAATCCATTATGAAGTGTAAAAATAAAAAATAAGAAATTACTGTTTATTTTTTTAATTTCATATTTTCTCATTAATTCAAAGTTCCTTTGTATTTCAAGTATCTTTTTAGTCATTTTATTTGCATTAAGTCATTAAGACTTTTAAGTCATTTTATTTGCATTATCATTATCTAGAGTTGCTCTGTACACAGAGTTAGTAGTAATGGAAATAGTGCAAGAAAGCATGCTTATGTAGTATTAGCCAAAAAAAAAAAGTTCACCAATCTGTACCCTCCAACAATTTGTCTAGTTCTCCCTTGAATTTATTCAACCCTTCTGCTTCCACAACAACAGATAGAAGCCTGTTCCAGCAATCAACCACCCACTGGCTGAAGACAAATTTCCGCACATCTATCTTGCAACCATCCTCAATTTGAATTTATGCCCTCTCATGCGTGTGTAGTCTCAGCAAGTGGAAGAATACCATTAAGATTCAGCTTACTCAATCCAGTCAAGGCTTTAAACACCTCAATCAGATTTCCCTGCAGATGCCTGTCCCAAGACACTGCAATTTACAGAAGTGAAGCCTTTCTAGGTAAGAGCATCCTTCTGTTCCCTTCACTAATCTGGCTGCCCTGCTCTGCACCAGATCTACATCATTCCTGAAGTGAGGCCTCCAGAGCTGTATACTGTACTCTAGATGCAGCCTAACCATGACCTTGTACAAAGGGATAACCACCTCTTTATACCTGCTAGCAAAGTTTCAGTATATCTTTGACAAAACCCCATCAGCTGACCTGCCAGCGTGTCTGCACTGCTCAGAGAATTTCATGTCTGACTGCACAATTACCCCCAGTTCTCTTTCATTCTCCAATATCCTGAGTAGTACCACATGGCTGACAAGTTACTCTGGGGTTACTATTACACGTAAGCAGTACCTTGCATTTGCCAATGTTAAACTTCAACTGCCATTTCTCAGCCCATCAACCCAATTTTCCCAGATCTTTTTACCTCATCCTGATGACTGTCATTAACAACCCTGCTCAGATTTTCCCAGATCAGTACCTCATCCTGATGACTGTCATTAACAACCCTGACAACCTTTGTATTATCTGCAAACTTGAAGACTTTAAGACATTAAGCCTGATACACCTACATCAATATCATTGATAAATATTGAAAACAATGCACCAGCACTGAACCCTGGGGAACTCCATTAATAACATTAGTCCATGAAGAACATGTATACTTGCTCTGTTCTTACTCTTAGTTACCTTAACACAGTACATGTATTAATTTATTCCATGATGATCCTGCATGAGGTTTGAAAGTGAAGATAATGATGAAAATGTTGTTGAGCCACCTAATGAAAAAAGTTTCACTCCCAGAAGCTTTAAACAGCCTGAAAAAAAATTTAGCACATATTTGTCCTCTACTACTGAGGTCCCAGAAAATATTTTTCAGCAGTTAAATGGTATTGAAAATTTCACTTTTAATGGTTCTATTAAAAATATTTTGTTTGGCATTGCAAGGAAACAAAATGGAATGAGCTGCAAGGTTTCTTTTGCTTGGTTGGATTACTGTTTCAAATCTTCTGATAACATTTGCTCAGGTCATATCAGTGAAATTATTCTTACAGGAATGAAATCCTTTGTTCCACACTCCCTCATCCTTTATCTAAACCTTGTGTTTCCAATAAATAAGCTAAGGCTGTTCACAAGACTTCTTGATAAAAATTTTATTTTTATCAAAAAATAATTATCAAAAATCAAAATTTTCATTAAAAAAAAAATTTGTAATGATTATTTTAAAATAAAATGAATTTATAATTTGTTTTCTTTTCTTTATCCAGTATAATGAAATTTCAGTATAACAAAGTAACTTGAATAGTCCCAAGAGCTTCATTATAATGAGATTTAACCTGTATTTAGTACCAGTCCTGCGAATGGATTGGTAATATATAGCATTGGTCCTATTTACAAAAGTTGAGCTGATGGTCAAAATCAGCTCCATTTACTTTTAACTACCAATTCATCAAGTTTCATGAACTACATAATTTTTAAATTTTTCATTCTGAAATGCTTTATGTTTAAATGAATTTTTAACTTAAAAACCCTGCTGCTTAATTTATAATAACCTCAACATAATTATCTCAGTTTTATTAAGGTACTGCTATCAGCAAATCTCAACTGAAAAAAAAAAAAAGATTTCTATTTGAGAAATATTTTTCATAGAAAAAGATTTCTCAAATAGAAATCTTGTATTTATAGTTGAGACTTGCATTAATAGTATTTATAGCTGAAATTTATATTTATTGTATTTATAGTTGAAATGTCACGTAAGATTAATCACTATTCCCAAATTTCCACAAAGTTTGTATCAGGAAATGTTCTGTCAGAGACAATAAAATAATGAAGAGTAAGTAATGTATAAGGTTGTTTCAACTTATGTTTCTTTTTATAACAAATGGCTTTCTAATAATAAAGGAAAAATCTTGTTTCATTGCTTTTTTTTTAATCAGAAGATCCATTTGCTTCATTCTATATCTCATGAAAATTATCAACAACAATCATATAATTACCATAAAACTATTTCCTTCAAAAATATATTAAATTATTTCAGTGGTATTCAACCTTTTTTTTTTTGTTAACGTGCCCTTTATAATTTCATGATCAGTACAAGTGGTATAGCTGCATTGGGGCCCTGAGATCATGGGGAAGCCAAAAGTAAAAGAGAAATTGGAAAGTAACATTAAAAAAAAACAATGCAAACAATACTTGTGATGACATATACATTTTTCAATTATATGACTTATTTATAAACAACTGACAAATTACCCCACACATGATTAGCATTAGCAAAGGCACATGATGCAAGAAAGCAAGCTTATATAGTATCAGCAAAAAAAAAAAAAAAAAAAAAAACCCTTATTTCACCCATCCACTCGCTCCAAATGTAAATGAATATGATATAGATATTAAAGATTTATAGATAATTTTTCAATAAAACCAATTCATTGAATACCAATGGGTTATTTTATACAGGTTAAAAAAAATACATGCATGTAAATCCTACTTGAGTTCCATCATCTTTGAAAATTTCAAAAAGATTCTTCATAGTGGATACTATATCTTCATAATATTTGTCAATCTGGCCAAGAATTTTCTCTCTCTGTTTACTCTGAAATTTAACATTTTGAAAAAAAAATTTTTAATTTTAATATAAACATATATCATAATTATATATTGAAAAATCACTCATCATTATTACATGAAAATTCCTTGAAAAATAATGGTTCATTAAGAGAAATCAGAGGGTTTTAATTGGCAAAGGACTATTATAACTTTATAACTATACGGAGTCCACAACTTTCAAACATACATTGCCCAAATGTCAAATTCCTTCAATGTTTAGACACTCAACATTTGGAAAAAACACTTTCAGACATATACTGACATCCTTAAACTGACTTTCAGACATCATAAAACCAACAAATGAACTTTGCAAGTCACCACATCATGCAGCTTGCTTAACTTAAATAATTAACTGTTAGCAAGCTGCATGACGTGGTGACTTGCAAAGTTCATTTGTTGGTTTTCTGATGTCTAAAAGTCAGTTTAAGGATGTCAGTATATGTCTGAAAGATTGTGTTTTTTCCAAATGTTGAGTGTCTAAACATTGAAGGAATTTGACATTTGGGCTGTATGTTTGAAAGTTGTGGACTCCGTATGTGTAAAAGTCCATAATATCACACCTTTGCCAATCTAAACCCTCTGATTTCTCTTAATGAACCATTATTTTTCAAGGAATTTTCATGTAATAATGATGAGTGATTTTTCAATATATAATTAGCAAACTATATAAATATATATATAAATTTTTCAATATATAATTAGCAAACTATATAAATATATATATAAATTTTTCAATATATAATTAGCAAACTATATAAATATATATATAAATTTTTCAATATATAATTAGCAGTGTTTCCAGTGTTTGTTAGTGCATTTTGAACTTAGTTTTATAAAAATGAGTTGAACTAAAAATGAAAGTTCTGATAATAGTGATAAGAAGCACAGGTCTTGAACGTAATACAATTGAGACAAAGCTTGAAACAATTAGGCATGCTGAAAGCAGCAAATCTTTTGCCTCAATTGTATACTCAGTAGACTTAGGTATCATTTTACTTCCCAACTGAATGCAGCATATTCAACTATGAAGGAGAAGGATAAAATTAAAGACCATGTACAAAATGCAGGAAACAAGCAGTCAGCAATTATGTCAAATAAAATAGTAAAGATGCAGTGAATGAGGAAATGGAATGATCTTTAAAGTCATGGATTGAGGACCAACATAAAAAGAAAAAGAAAAAAAGAAACAAACAAACAAAACTTTCCAATATATCTTTCAATCATTGAGGGAAATTCAAAATAAGGCTATGCATTTGTATGATGATTGGAGGAAATTTGTGGGTGAAAGCACTTCTAATGCTCCAGAATTTCATGCAGAAAAGGCTGGTTCAATATGTTCAGGAATAGGGCTATGCGGCACAATATCAGATTGACTGAAATATCTACTAGTGTTGATAAACAAGCTGAATTAGAATATTGTGAAAATTTTCACTGAAATTGTTGAGTGGTTATTCTGCTCATCAAATTTGTGCAAACATATTTTTCCAAAATATGTTTGCACAAATCTATATAGAAAAGGAAGATAGTATGAACCAGAGCTGTAATGCTCAATACGTTCTACGTTGATATCAATATTTGTAAAATAATAAGAGGAGTTTATCTCAATATAGTACGTAGAACACTTCCATATCATACTCTCCAGAAATTAAAACGAAAAAAATCAAAAAACTTACATAGAGTAATAAATAGTTTAAAAAATAATTAAAAATCAATTTAACACAATAGAACTCAATTTAGCGCAATTAAAAATAAGAAAATTAATTAAAAGAATTTAGCAAAAAAAATTGCAAACCAATTTTCCTTCCTGAAGCTGACAACAGTTTGACAGTATGTCATGATCACAGGAATGAAAAGTGTTGTCAGCTTCAGGAAGGAAAATCGGTTTGCGATTTCTTTTTGTTAAATTCTTTTAATTAATTTTCTTATTTTTAATTGCATTAAACTGATTTTTAATTGTGTTAAATTGAGTTTTATTGTGTTAAATTGATTTTTAATTATTTTTGAAACTATTCGTTACTATATGTACGTTTTTCAATTTTTTCGTTTTAATTTCTGGAGAGTACGATACAGAAGTGTTCTATGTACTATATTGAGGTAAACTCCTCTTATTATTTTACAAACAGAAAAGGAAGAAAAAGTTGCACCTGGGCACAAGGTAGCTAAGGGCAGGATCACAATGCTGCTGACAGCAATGCAGCAGAAAACTTTAAACTCAACCCATGCTAGTCTATCATATGTAAAACCCTAGAACTTTAAAGGGATAGGCTAAAAAGTATGTTATCAGTCATATGAAAATCTAATTCAAATGCTTGGTTATTGAAACAATTTTTCAGGCATTTTATTTCACTTTGTTTCAGCAGTTAGACAATATTGCAGCAGGAATGATTTAGCATTCGAGACATTTTTTGTTTTGGATAATTCTCTCTTTGGATATCCATATGCATCAGAGCTTTGTCCAGAAATTAAAGCTGTGCTATGCCTTCAAATAACTTATACAATATTGGCTTATGGATCAGATAATCACAGCTTTCTTCAAGTAGTACTACATGAGGTGAATAATCAACTAGGCTATCAGGACAAGCTGACAAGGAAAGTGGACTTACCTTGAAGGGATGTGAAAGTTATCCCTCATATTCTGAATGTTTTGAGGAGATCCCCTGAAGCTGCAACAAAGAAAGTTGTTCAAGCTTACAGATCAACTGTACTTGGAAGTCAGAAATGAAGATTTGAATAAACTGACTGCATGTCATTCAGAGCCTATGTCCAATGAAGAAGCAAATGGGGCATCACCTAAAGACCAAGATGACAACAAAATCATTGTTCTCCTACTAAGACTGAATATGATCACCTTAAGTGAAGAAGTTCAAGGAGAGACAGAAATGTTGAGAGCATTACATTTTGTTATGGCCTTCTTTACCAAGAAAAGAACAAGGTACATGTCCTCAAACTTTTTCTTGAAAAATTTCTCAAAAAAAGCTGATAAGACAGCAAGGAAGTCAGAAGAAGAGCCTTTAACTTATCTGCACAATTCCTCTTCAAACTCACCATCAGCATGCCCTTCATCTCACCATTAAACTGCAATTCTTCTGTCTAATACATACTACATCAATAAGATGAGATGATTTCAAAGTAAGAAAGTAGCATTTCAGATTTATTTTACTGCTTACATGCGGCACCTCCATAGCCAGGTGGGCAGGAGCAGCAGTGCATAACACACGCTTCTTGATTAGACCGGGGTTCGAACCTGTGACCACCAAATACCGAGGATGAGGATGCGAAAAGGTCAGGGAATGCCCACTGCATATCCCCGAAGCAATATGGCCTCAGTTGCTAATGCTCCTAAAAACCAAAATAACAATAACAACAACAATAACTGCTTACATTTGATGTGAAATGTAGCTTTTAAATGTTTAAAAATACTCTGTGTATATATATTGAATAACAGGTAAAATATATTTATAACATAATTAGGGACTTTACATTTTATGGCTCCCTAGAAATGGAACACCCACATTATAGCATTAGCATTATTAGAGACATAGAATGCAAGAAAGCAAGCTTATGCAGCATCAGCCAAAAAAAAAAAAAAAAAACTTCCACTTCACCCCTCCGTTCGTTCGAAATACCTGTCCAGCTGAGCCTTAAATTTATTTAGGCTATCAACCTCCACAACAAGGGATGGAAATCTGTTCCACCAACCAACTACCCGCTGGCTAAAGACAAATTTCCGCAATCAACCACATGCTGGCTAAAGGCAAACTTCTGCACATCTATCCTACATCTGTCTTTCCTCAATTTGAATTTATGCCCTCTCAGGTGATTATTCTGAGCAAGAGGAAGATTCCCATCAGCATTGGGCATGCTCAAACCATTCAAAGCTTTATACACCTCTATCAGATCACCTCGCCGGTCCCTAGTCTCCAGACACTGTAATTTGCAAAACTTAAGCCTTTCTTCGTAACAGCAACCCTTTGTTCCATTCACAAATCTTGTTGCCCTTCTCTCTACTCGTGCCAGCAGCTCTACATCCTTCTTGAAATGAGGCCTCCAGACCTGTATACAGTACTCAAGGTGTGGGCTGACCATTACCTTATACAAGGGGAATAAACACCTTCTTATCCCTGCTAGAAAAATTCCTATATATCATTGACAAGACACCATGAGCTACTCTTGCAGCACATCTGCACTGCTCAAAGAACTTCATATCTGCCTGCACAATTACCCCCAGGTCCTTTTCATTCTCAACCAATGTCAGTGTAGTACCACAGAGTTGATACATTGCTCTGGGGTTGCTGTTTCCCATATGTAGTACTTTACATTTGTCAATGTTAAACTTCATTTGCCACCTCTCAGCCCATCTGCAAAACCTTTTGATCCTGTTGCAGCAGAATAGTGTCAGTAGTGTCCTTAACAACCCTGCCAACCTTTGTATCGTCTGCAGACTTGGACATTAAGCTTGATATACCATCATCAATACCACTTATAAATACAGAAAACAATAATGGACCCAACACTGAACCCCGAGGGACTCTGCTAATAACATTAGTCCACGATGAGCAGTGTCCATTGATTACCACTCTCTGTCTTCTCCGCCTCAACTACCCCTTTATCCATAGCAGCAATTTGCCTCCAATGCCACATTGCTCCAATTTGTGCAGCAGTCGTCCATGTGCAACAGTATCAAAAGCCTTTCTAAGAGTCAAGAATATAATATCAAAGTTATTCCCTGCATCCAGCTCTTTTATGACTGCACCATAGTATCTAATCAAATTGGTCAGGCAAGACTTCCCCTTAACAAACCCATGCTATGTCCGAGCTATAACTGAAGTCTTGTTTAGATGATCCTGCAGTGCTTCTTTAACCAATGCCTCCATTAATTTTCCTGGAACAGAAGTTAAACTCACAGGTCTATAATTACTTGTATCAGCCTTTGATCCTCCTTTGTGAATTGGGGTCACATTTGCACATCTCCAGTCTATGGGTACATCCCCTGAGTCCAAGGAAGCTCTCATAATTATCGCTAACGGTTTGCTTACTTCCTTTGCTGCCTCCTTTAATATAACTGGATAGATTCCCATCCACCCCATGTGCCTCTCATGTGTTTATCTTCAACAATTTCTCCTCCACTTTACTCTCAGTTATTACAAGATATCTAGCTTACTGCCAGCATTGAATACACCTCTGGCATTCCCCTCGCCGAATAATTCCTTATATGTGAATGTCGATGCAAAATATTCATTTAGTTTGTTAGCTACCTGAGCAGGATCATCAACAGTTGAACCATCGATATCAAGCGGACCAATCTGATTCATCCCCTTCCTTCTAGAGTTTACATAAGTAAAGAATTCATTGCTGTTTTTCTTTGCATCCTTTGCCAAAGATTTCTCATAATCTTTGGCAAAGGATGCAAACCTAACTGCAAACCTGATAACCTAACCTCCTTTGTGACTTGGTTACAGACCAGCTTATATCTATCATAGGCTTCCATGTCACCCATTAATTTATATGTATCCCATGCATTTTTCTTCTCTGCCATATGTCTCATTAGTTCATCTGACATCCATTTAGGCCTAAACCTTGAACAATATTTCTTAGTTGATATGTAAAGCCTAGTAGCTTCCAAGATAAGTTCTTTGAATGCTTCCCATTTTGAATTTGCTGTTGGTAACATCATCAGTTGGTCCCACTGTATAGAATTTAAATACTGTCTCAGTCCATCGTAGTTGCCTTTACGGAAGCAATAACCCTTCCCTTTACCCCTAATGGTAGTTACCTCTTCGAGTAAATCCCACTTCAGCACACTGTGATCACTGCCACCTAGTGGTTCATTTATCTGCAGATTCTTAAGGAATGAAGAATCACTGCTGATAATCAAATCAAGAGTATTACTCCCTCTAGTTGCCTCCCGAGCATGCTGATGTAGAAAACAATCATCCAATAAATCCACAAAAGCCCTGCTAGTGTGAGTAACCAGCCCCCTAATTCCAGTCAATATCTGGGAAATTAAAATCTCCCATTATAAGACTTTCCGATTTGCTGGCCCCCCCTATTTCCCTGTATACATTTTCTTATTATACTGATCAGAGTCATTAGGCCTATAGCACACTCCTACTTTCAATTTTGATCTCCCAATGCTTATGTCACACTAAACTGACTCAACACTGCACTGTCCAGCGATGTCGATTGGCTTCACATCCTTGGATTTTATGTGTTTCTTAACTAATAGCATAACCCCTCCTCCCTTCCTATCGTTTCTGTACACATTGTACTTCCAAAATTCCAGTTCTGCATTCCTTATATCTGTGTGACGCCACGTCTCTGATATCCCAACAATATCTTCCTTTGATGCTTTTAGCAATACCTTAAATTCATTAAATTTATTTACCACATTTCTAGCATTGGTGTATATGCAAGTATACATGCACCTGTTCCTATTCTTAGCTACCCTAACACAACCCATGTGTTTACTTGTACCGCAATGACTCCCAGCAGTCTCTGAAATCCCCTGCAACTTGTTTTCCAGGCTGCTGCTCATTCAATAGAAGCAGTGCAAGAATCACTTTCACCTCTGCTAGTGGCTACTGTTAATCTATTAGTCCTTGCATCTCCCCAAGCTAGCAGTTTTCTGACCCACCTAACACTGCCTCGATAGCATCAGCAAATATTCTTGCACCCTTTCTATTTAAATGTATCCCACCCTGTAGAAACATTCTCTCCTGTTAACAAGTACAGACCAGGCAGAAAAAAATTCTACCTCCTGAGCCTTGCACAATCTTTCCAGAGGCGAATTAATCGACAAGGCTCTCATCATATACTACCTCCTATCGTGTCTGGGCAGAATTGCCGACACTTTCAAATTCAACCCTAATTCACGGCTTTTTTTCAACAAGCAAGTCTATCTGTCATTAGACTTTCAAACATTCAACTTCAGAAACCGTTGGACACATTTTCAGAAATTCATTATGTCTCAGAGTTGAAGACTGCCTGCACATTTAGGCCAGTGTTTTTCAACATTTTTTTAATTATTGATCCCTAAGAGGCTTTTTTAGACAATTTTTTTCCTAATCACCCTCATGAAATTTTAAACAAGAAAATACTTTATACTTACTCTTTTTATTCAATGAGATCCCTGAGCTTGTTGCTTCTTAGATAAAAGTTCAACGTTCAGTATGTTGTTAGTAAGTTTAATTGTAATGTCTCCTGTTGAACATATATCAATTCTGTTTCTTCCTTTGTTAATATTTTATTTATTGAACTAAAACCACTTTCAACCATATAAGACATTGTAAAACAAAAAAAGCACTTTGGCCATTTCAGATGATATTGTTGGATAAAGAAGTTTAGTTGTTTTTGATCCCCACAACTCAGCCATTCCACCTTTTTCAAATTTACATTTGCATTCTTTGTTACATTTTAATTAAATGAGTTCTTGAATTTCTTCACTAGCAGACTCGACATCGCATCTAGTTGGATCTAACATCTATGGCTTCACTTCAAAAGAAAATAAATCTCAAAATATATTTTTCATTTCACCTTTTAAAGAACACAAATGATCTGAATAATTCTTAAGATTATTCTGGGTGAGAGATTCATTGATTTCTGCTAATTCTTGCATACCTGAAATTGTTTTCTTATTAAATTGTTTTTAAATATTTCCAGTTTTTCAATGAAGGCTTTTAATATGCATTTTTGGTCATCACTGTAATTAATTTCCCTTGAAGTGAAGTAATACTTCATTAAGTTTTCGAAAAATCCAAGCCATATCGTATATGTTGTTTTTTGTGTTTGCTGATCTCCTTTGATAAATCTATGTCTCCTTTGCTTTCTAAAAAACTAATTATCGTATCAAAAAGATTTGCAAATCTTGTTACAGTTTCCTTTAGAAAGCCATCTGACTTCTGTATGTAAAAGAAGCTTCACATACTGTTCTTCGTTATCAACACAAAATTTTCTGTAAATGCAATCATATTTACAATACTTTATTTTATTGATGGTTTTAATAACTATATTGAGAGACTGATAAGGAACTGGACTAATATTTTTTGCAACCAGATGATGTCGGTGCACAATGCAATGTATTGCAAGAACTTTGAGACATACTTCCTTTAGGTGGGCTATAAAACCTTTGTCTTCCAACAATGGAAGTAGCACCATCAGTGGCACAGGATACCAAATTTTCCAATGGTGCTTGTTTTTTTACCAAACCATGTTTTCAAAGCAGCAAATATGAATGCTCCAGTACAGTCAGTTTCTACAGATTTTACAAACATCTCTCCTTGCAATTTACAATCGTCATTGAAATAATGAATGTGTGCCATTAGAAGGGCCTTACTGTCATTAACTGTGGATTCATCAATCTGAATAGAAAATTTTCTCATTTTTAGTTTGTCAATTAGCTGCTCTACAATGTTAACTGACATCTCATTGATTCGTCTTCGAATTGAATAGTTGCTCAATGGCAATGCTTTTAAAATACTGGAAAATTTTGATGCATCAACATTGAAATTACAGTCTCTAATTCAGGTTGTATAATATTCTCAGCAAATGTATGAGCAATACCAGTTTTTGCAATGATTTCTGCAATTTTATAAGACACAATCATCTCATCAACATTTTTTTGTGTGTTCTTCTTAAATACGGAAGTAACAGTGTTACGCTGCTCAAAATTCTGTTTTATATTTTTAAAATATTCCATATGCTTACCAACTTTATAAGAATATTTCCTTTTTAATTGATAGAAAAGTCTTGATGGTTTCATAGCCTCATTTGAAAAATAACTATTACTCATAAGACACATAGGCTGTCTTGAGTCAAATGGGCTTTAGATAAAACCATAAGCTACATATTCATCCAGATACATCAGCATTAGTAGAGGCACACGATGCAAGAAAGCAAGCTTTTTTGGAGCCAAAAAAAAGCTCCAATTTCACTCCTCCATTTGTTCCAAATTCCTGTCCAGCTCAGCCTTAAATTTATTTAGGCTATCAACTTCCACAACTGATGATGGGTTGAATAACAACAAAGAATTAAATAATAAAATATAAACTATTTTTATTTAACTCTCATAGCCCATGTCACTCACAAAAGAACTGTGGATCAAAAATAAACTACTTCTAGAATGAAATAATAAATCAATACTAATTGTTGTGTAGAAAGTAGAGAAAAAATTCAAATTATTATGTTAGGGTCACCCATAAATGATTACATATACCCATATATGTATTTTGTCTGTAAATTGCATGTGCTCTCTGGTCCTGTTTTGCTGGAAGAAAAAAAAACTCCAATTTCTGAGAGAGAAAACCATGCTATCTACGCCTGAGACAGACTAACTCAGCTATGGAGTGAAAAAAGCAGATTAAAGTTCCTCGCATCATTGACAGGATTCAAACCCAGCCTTTTCCACCCGGTGTGAGGAGGATGATGACG
Source organism: Mastigoproctus giganteus (assembly GCF_048544385.1). NCBI lineage: Eukaryota > Metazoa > Arthropoda > Arachnida > Uropygi > Thelyphonidae > Mastigoproctus > Mastigoproctus giganteus. The sequence goes on from NC_143575.1 coordinate 246,656,109, forward strand.
ATATCACTGTGCTACCTGCACAGATGCTTAGAAAGTAGAAGCAATAGATTGAAACATTTCCTCATCCCATCCATGCCTCATATATTGACCAATGAAACTTGAAAATTTCGTTCAACGGAAACTATTTTAAATGTAATTAAACCAAGGGGAATCAAAAAAAATTCGCTATAAAGAAGTTCATTAAACAGAAGTCCGACTGCAATTAAATCAAAAATGAAGCAATTTTAAAATAAATAACCAATCGATTGCACCATTAAAATGCTGGGAATGGGGCACTGTCCACCCCACCATAGTTTCAGCTCTGGATACTCAATAATTTCATTCAGGATTTAATTTGTAAAATAAATGATCGTCTCAACAATGGGTTCACAAATTTTCAAAAAAATATAACAATGGGCTCTTGCGAGCCCACTATAGCTCACAACTGTATACGTGCCTCCAGGGCCAAGGCCCATATGCACTAATTGCAAAGTTAAAAGACCACGTATACAGATATTTAGTTTAAAATTATGTATCCATAGCCAATTAAATAATAATAAAAAAAATTAATAAATAAAATAGAATAAATACAATAAATCTTTATAAAATTTCCAATTAAATCTTGGTTCAATATGGTTAAATTGCACATAATATGCACTAAACAGAGTCGGTATATTGGCCTGATGGCACTGAATAGCACATTGTGCTATCCAGTGCTATTCAGTGCACTTCGGCTGCCATTCCTATACCTTGTGATGAAATATCTCTACTATCATTTAACGACATGGCCCTCCTTTTACAAACATTATTAACAAAAGTGGAGATATATTTAAAAACATTTGACATACAAACAAATCCGACAAGATATCCAAATCCAAATGAAAGGTCTCCCATTCAAATTTGCTGTGCAGATCTTCATAATAGAGAATAGAACATAACGTGAAGGCCTCATAGACTCCACTGCCTCACAGAAGCACAAACCAGAAGGGACCAAACTAAACTCACTCAGCCTAGACATTAAGCCATGCCCAGTCAGCAGGAAACAAGAACTCAAGCTGAACTGCAGCCACAATCTTAATTTCCAATTCATGGTTGTTATGGAGGGAATAAAGGCATAGGTTTCCCTATCTATGTCAGAGTCATTCCATTTGGTTTGCAAAATATTCGTTAACTCATTATGTATCCTCTGTCTCTCAACGGCAAAGCAGCTGCCCCTCAAGTGTGGCCCCCCCAGGCATGACCGAATGCCTAAAACCTCTGTGGAGATGCCCCTTCTAAGACAGTACCTCAAGCTTGCACAGATTACCAATAAATCTGCAAGCATCATCCCAGATATCAGTATTAGCATTACTAAAGGCACATGATATCAGTAAGAAAGCAAGCTAATATAGCATCAGCTAAAAAAAAAAAAAAAATAAACACACACACCCTTCTCATTTCACCCATCCACTCTCTCCAAATGTTTGTCTATTTCTGCCATCAACATCTACGACAGATGGAAGTTTGTTCCAGCAATCAACCACATGCTGGCTAAAGGCAAACTTCTGCACATCTATCCTACAATTGCCTTTCCTCAATTGGAATTTATGCCATCTCAGGTGATTATTCTGAGCAAGAGGAAGAATTTCATCAGCATTGTGCAAGCTCAAACCATTCAAGGCTTTATACACCTCAATCAGATCACCTCACCTCGCAGGTGCCTAAACTCCAGACACTGTAATTTGCAAAACTTAAGCCTTTCTTTGTAAGAGCAACCCTTTGTTCCATTCACTAATCTTGTTGTCCTCTGCACTTGCTCCAGCAGCTCTACGTCCTTCCTAAAATGAGGCTGTTGTTGTTGTTGTTATTTTGGTTTTTAGGAGCTCTCATTTCACCCATCCACTCTCTCCAAATGTTTGTCTATTTCTGCCTAGAATCTATTTAAGCTATCAACATCTACAACGACAGATGGAAGTTTGTTCCAGCAATCAACCACATGCTGGCTAAAGGCAAACTTCTGCACATCTATCCTACAATTGCCTTTCCTCAATTGGAATTTATGCCATCTCAGGTGATTATTCTGAGCAAGAGGAAGAATCTCATCAGCATTGTGCAAGCTCAAACCATTCAAGGCTTTATACACCTCAATCAGATCACCTCACCTCGCAGGTGCCTAAACTCCAGACACTGTAATTTGCAAAACTTAAGCCTTTCTTTGTAAGAGCAACCCCTTGTTCCATTCACTAATCTTGTTGTCCTCTGCACTTGCTCCAGCAGCTCTACGTCCTTCCTAAAATGAGGCTGTTGTTGTTGTTGTTATTTTGGTTTTTAGGAGCTTTAGCAACTATGGTCATATTGCTCTGGGATATGCGGTGGCCATTCTCTGACCTTTCTGCATCCTCCGTATTTGGTGGTGACGGGCTCGAACCCAGGTCTAATCAAGAAGCGTGTGCTATGCACTGCTGCTCCTTCCCACCTGGCTATGGAGGTGCCTCTAAAATGAGGCCTCCAGACCTGTATACATTACTCAAGGTGTGGCCTGACCATTGCCTTACACAAGGGGATAATCACCTTATTAATCATCTTGAGTTTACATAAGAACTCTTTGCTGTTTTTCTTTGCATTCTTTGCCAAAGATTTCTCGTAATCTGCATTTGACTGCCTAACTTTCTTTGTGACTTGGTTAGTTGGTATGTAAAGCTAGTAGCTTCAAAGATTAATTCTTTCAATGCTTCCCATTTTGAATTTGCTGTTGGTAACATCATCAGTTGGTCTCACCATATAGAATTTAAATACTATCTCAGACCTCCGTATGTGCCTTTACGAAAGCAAAAACCATTCTCTTTACTCCTGATGGTAGTTACCTTTTTGAGTAATTCTCACTTCAGCACACTGTGATCACTGCCACCTAGTGGTTCCTTTATCTGCAGATTCTTACTGCATGAAGAATCACTACTGATAATCAGATCAAGGGTATTACTCCCTGTAGTTGCCTCCCGAACATGCTGATGTAGAAAACAATCATCCAATAAATCCGCAAAACCCTTGCTAGTGTGCTGACTGACCCACATATCCCAGTCAGTATCTGGGATACTCCCCATTATAAGACTCTGATTTACTGGCCCACTCTATTTACCCGTACAGTTGTTTATTTTACTCATCAGAGTCATTAGGCCTATAACACACTCCTACTCTCAATTTTGATTTCCAAGTGCTTATGTCACACCAATCTGACTTCACACTGCACTGTCTAGCCATGTCAACTGGCTGTACTGGTTTGGATTTTATGTGGTTCTTAACTAATAGCATAATCCCTCCTCCTTTCCTATCCTGTCTATCCTTCCCGTACACATTGTACTCCCCAAATTCCAGTTCTGCATTCCTTATATCTCTGTGACACCAAGTCTCTGATATATCAACAATATTTGCCTTTGATGTTTTGACAACACCTCAAATTCATCAAATTTATTTACCAAACTGCAAGCATTGGTGTATACGCATGTATACATGCACCTGTTCCTATTCTTAGCTACTTTAACACAGCCCATGTGTTTACTTGTACCGCAATGACTCCCAGCAGTCTCTGAAATCCCCTGCAACTTGTTTTCCAGGCTGCTGCTCATTCCAATAGAAGTAGTGCAAGAATCACTTTCACCTCTGCCAGCGGCTACTGTTAATGTATTAGGTCTGCATATCCCCCCCCCCAAGATAGCAGTTTTCCGACCCACATAACACTGCCTCGATAGCTTCAGCAAATATTCTTGCACCATTTCTATTTAAGTGTATCCCATCCCTGTAGAAGCAATCTCTCTTGTTAGCACGTACAGACCAGGCTGGAAAAAAAAAAAAAAAAAAAAATTCTACCCCTTGAGCCTTGCACAATCTTTCCAGGGCTGAATTGATTGACAAGACTCTCATCATATACTCCCTCCTATAATGTCTGTGCAGAATTGTAGACACTTTCAAATTCAACCCTAATTCACAGCTTTTTTTCAACAGTGACCTGTACTTGTTAAGTAATTCTGCCAGTTTCTACTCTTAATATCATTAGTGCCAACGTGCACAACAATATTACCTTTTGTGCCCTTGAAAGATGATATCTGCTCTATGTCATCAACCTTTTCCCCTGGCAGACATACCCTGGTCCTGTTCCACCTATCCTTTTTAAATAGCATGATCCCAGTTTCCCTGACAATAGAGTCACCAACAACTACTAGTTCCTGTGGGACCAGGGCATTCTGCCTTGGGGGTTGCTGCTGTGTTGCGTGATGATCAAGTGCAAGCTCTGGCATTGATGTGGGCAGCTGAGAGCTTGATGGGCCCCCTCAATTTAGATCCTTCTAGGGTATCCACCCTGTCCTTCAAGCTCTTCTTCAGGCCCATAACAACGCTGAGTTGTTGCCTCATTTCCTCATACTCGTTACATCGCGCGCGCGCGCGCGCACACACGCACACGCACACACACACACACACACACACAAAGACAATATCCCCCTTGGCAATATCATGTTCCATACCCGATTGCTCCACAAACATCAAGCAAGCAGTGCATTTTAAAAGGCTTTGATTCAGAGGGCAACTGCCTCCCTCAGTTCTCCCCTGAGCCACAGCACTCCCATTAGCTTGAACCTTTTGCTTTGCTGCTCTGGTCTGAGTCATGATTTCGATTCAATTTCAATAAAATTTCAATTTCAGTACAAAAATCCTAAACTTGTATCCCAACCCAGTTGTAACACTATATATCTATATATATTTTTTCAATATCAAGTATTATTTTCGAGTTTCTTTATATAACTTCCATATCAGTTATGTATTAATTAATTATGTTACATTTGTAAAATCTTAGTCATTATATGTATTTAGTTAAAAAGTACAATTTAATTGACAATGAAGTTCAACAAAATTAATAAATTTTACTGATTAATTGATAATATTATATACTATACTATACTAAGCTAACTCTATCTAGTTCAGGATATAACGTTGTATCGTATAACAATGGCGGCATGTTACAAACGGTAAATCTACAGACACTTAAGTATTAATTAATTTCCGAAATCTCACTGTCTCAATTCAGAATAAACCATGGATCTTGACTAGGTCTATACGCTACTTATAGAAAATAATTTAATATAACAATTAGTCAATAAAGCGACTAAATAAAGCTAAAAAATGTCCCATTCACCGGCTCTGCAAAATTTGTAAAACACATGGATATCCTTACCGATATAATTAATAACCTACAAAATCTCTATCTAAGTTAAAATTTAAACTAAGTATCGTAACTAGGAATATAAAGCTACTCTAGAAAATAGTAGATTTTCTAGAGTAGCTTTGTTTCCTTGCTAGAGTAACTAGAAAACAATGTCTTTCTTTAGGTGCAGTCTCCATACAAGGTATTACAAGTGTGGTCCCTTTCCTCCACTACTGGCTTTAGTTCAACTCCACCAAGTGTAAAAGTTATTTTGGGGTTACTGTTCCCCAAGATGTAATATCTGTAATACCTTACACTTTGCTGGATTAAAGCATAGCTGCTATTTTTCTGACCATCCCTGAAATCTATCTAGAGCTCTGCTTGGCAGTGATCATTAACTACTCTAGCAATCTTTACATCATCTCCTTTTCTAGGAGAGTACTAGTGGAAAGAAACACTCAGAGAAATTTTTCATTCATTGGTTTGTTAAATATAGTAGCTCCTTTCTAAAGGTGTTTCACCACACCACACCACACATGCTACATTATGATTTGAGTAGCCCAGTATGGTGTGGTAATTCACTGAGTTCGTGGATATCAAGATTTCTTGGTATAAATGATCAAACTGAAATGTGGATGTTATTTATTTATTTGTTTTTTTTTTTCTATTTTGATTCTTGTGGCAAAATAAATGAAGTAAATGATATAAATGCAATAGATTTTTGCTATATGAAATGATATGGAATGGAGTTGATGGATTAAATTAGGGCTATCAAACTGGCTATCTGCCAGTTGTAGGGCTAGTCCTAAGGGCAATGCAGAGAGAGAGAGGGCAATACATTGAGTGTGCAAAGAGTGTGGTCTGGACTGAAAAGAGCCCCAAATTTGAATGGGGGTGGCTCTTAATCTAGACACTCCTCCTTACTTTTTCCCAAATATTAAATGAGGATTAAATAAAGGTTGCCAGTTGAGCAACTCTCATTTAATCTCACAAGCTGCCCTCCAGTTGATTTTGTGTGGCCCTCAAGAGTATTTGTGTGTTAATGCTTTCCCCCACCCCTTTAAAAATACAAAGGTAGCAAATCTTGTTAAAAACACTTTGAAAGGTTCTTACTAAATGTAACATTTCATCAGCTGATTTCATATTACATCTAATAAATAACTCCTTCTTAGAAGCAAATTCACTATTTTTTTATTTTTTCTAATTAATATTACAAAAATATAGGCCTGACGTAGCCGAGTGGTCAGGAGTGAGAGTGCATAGCACATGTTCCTTGAGTTGACCGGGGGTTCAAGCCCGTGACTACTAAAATGCGATAAATATTTGTATTGACGATTTATTGTAAACTCTACTGACTTGGTTGTCGTGCTGGAGTATAAACAGGAAATATATTAGATTTAAATAAATGGGTTTGAATTTTGTGTGTTTAATTCTTATTCATATGCTTTAACTTCATAGATTCAACCATTGTAGGATAGATATTTGTATAGGTAGAGAAGTGTGCAAATTAATGGAAACAATCACTTGTGATGCAGAAAATGTTGGTTTATGTGAAATTATGTTTAAACAGAGGAGCATTGCTTTAATTAATTTTTCTTAAAATTAGATCATTTTAATAGACGTTTGCAGCTTAATGGTTTGAAGTTATTTATGGCTTACTGTATTGTTTCTTGTTTCAACTATGAATATCACACCAAAGAAGAGAACAAAAATTGTAACGCTGTCTGAACACACACACACACACACACACACACACACACACACACACACACACACACACACACACACACACACACACACGACTCAAAGAGAAATAGCAAAAACATATGGAGTGTGTGAATGCTATAAATAAAATTCTACAATGCGAAAAAGAGACAGGGTTGGTGTCTCGGAACCTGTGGGAGAAAGCAAAAAAAATACATTCAGAGATGATGCAATCCTCTTAAGAAAAATCTAAGGTTGACCACTAAAAACTTGTTGCTGCTCCTGCCCACCTGGCTACGGAGACGCCAATGTGGGAATAGCATGGGTTTCCAAAATTTGGAAACCCATGCTATTCCCACATTGGGCAACACATGATTCAAAATGATTCAATCCTTCAAATTAATTGGGCAAAGATATATGCTGGATGGATAACTGAACAGTGGAAGAAAGTGCTATTTTCTGATGAGACTCACTTTATTGGCCGAGGCAGGCATCTTGCTACATTCAAAAACAAGATGGGAAACTGGTTTTTGTGAAGCACATCAAAAGACGGTTAAATATCCTGTAAAAAAAGTGTTCTGAGGCTTGTTTTTTTGCAAAAGGACCCTGTGACAATGATCCTTGATGGAATTATGAACAGTACAAAATATTTGCAAATTTTGGAAACCCATGCTATTCCCACATTGGGCAACACATGATTCAAAATGATTCAATCCTTCAAGTTTGGTTTCCTTGATCCAGAAATGCCAAAAATGTGTCAAAAACTGGTGGAATCTAAGTCAAATATTAAACAACTTATTCCAGCCAAAGGAGGCTATACTAATTACTAAGTTCCACTTTTAAAATGCTTATATCTGTAAATAACTGGATTGTTTCCATTAATTTGCATACTACTGTATATTGAAAAAAATATATTTTTTATAATGCAGACTATGGAGTAAGTATCAAATGTACAATGGAATCACCAGTAGTTTGAAGTAGAACAGCACTTGGATTAGTTAATATTGTTTGTTTATTAGTTACATTAGCAACTAAGGCCATATTGCTCCGGGGATGTGCAGTGGTCATATCCCCGGAGCAATTCCGCATCCTCCGTATTTGGTGGTCATGGGCTCAAACCCCGGTCTAATCTAGAAAGTGTGTGCTACGCACTGCTGCTCCTGCCCACCTGGCTACAGAAGGCCCCATTAAGTTAATATCAATATCTAACATAGTGTAAGATACTGCTTGCCATCTAATGGCTACCCTCCCACTGGAATGCTAAAATTCTGTGCTCTACTTGTTTTTGTACATTTTATAATTACATTAGAAACAAACCTGATCATTCTCAAATTCTTCACTTTCTTGGGGATTTTTAGAGACAATCAATACAAGAAGTAATTGACTTATTTTCTGGCAAATTCTAGTAATGACAGCATTAGCAGATTTGTATTGACTCACTAGCCTCTGTACCTAAATATCAATATAAGAAATAATAATTAATTTATACCTGCATCTACATGGATATGTAAGTAGATATGACAACTGCACTATTTTACAAATACTGATAATAAAATTTTTATTTTTCATTCCAAAAATGGCAGAAAATAATCGAGAAGATTTTACTCTAGAAATGGTGAAATAAAATTTTATCAGAAACTTGTTAATTAAACTTGCATTGATAAAAGATCTTTAAAATTGGAAAAAAAAAAAAAATACAATTAAACAGAAATGCAAAAAACTTATAACTAAGCAAATTTGTTCCAGAACAGATATGAACCCATGGACTCACATCTGGTGAGTATGGGCTTGACGCACCCAGAGTCCTGAGCTGGATATCATCATTCTTCTCTTCCTTGCTGATTCCCTTATACTCTCTCTCTCTCTCTCTCTCTCTCTCTCTCTCTCAGGGTAATTCAGAACTTTTATTTTTGGCTAGTGCAGCAAAAGCCTCAGGCTGACTTTCACCATATGGCTAATAATAATTAATGTTCTATGAAGTATTAAACAAGTCCAATATATTCCATCAGAAAGTTTATAAAAAATGCGTGTTTCACAAAATAAAATGTAAAAATAAAATCTGGCTTATATGAAGTTTGGCAAAAAATAAATAAGACTACTGAACATATAGCTTACATAATACTGTAACCTCTCACCAATAAAGTGAACAGAATTCGAACAGAAGTGGAAAAGAATTCGAGCTTACAGGTCTATAATTATTCACTTTACCCTTCGATCCCATTTATGAATAGGCAAAGGAGGATCAAAGGGTGACACAAGTAATTATAGACCTGTTAGTTTAACTTCTGTTCCAGTAAAATTAATGGAGGTACTGGTTAAAGAAGCACTGCAGGATCATCTAGACAAGACTTCAGTTATAGCTCGGACACAACATGGGTTTGTTAAGGGAAAGTCTTGCCTGACCAATCTGAATGGATACAATGATGTGGTCATAAAGGAACTGGATGCAGGGAATAACTTTGATATTATATATTTGGATCTTAGAAAGGCTTTTGATACTGTTGCACATGGAAGACTGCTGCACAAATTGCAGCAGATTACTGCACAAATTGCTGAAGACAGAGAGGGGTAATCAATGGACACTGCTCATTATGGACTAATGTTATTAGTGGAGTCCCTCAGGGTTTAGTGTTGGATCCATTGTTGTTTTCTGTATTTATAAATGATATTGATAATGGTATATCAAGCTTAATGTCCAAGTCTGCAGACGATACAAAGGTTGGCAGGGTTGTTAAGGACACTAATGACAGTACGCTGCTTCAACAGGAACTAGAGAAGTTGAGCAGATGGGCTGAGAGGTGGCAAATGAAGTTTAACATTGACAAATGTAAAGAACTACATTTGGGAAGCAGTAATCCCAGAGCAACATATCAACTATGTGGTATTACACTGAAAGTGGTAGAGAACGAAAAGAACCTGGGGGTAATTGTGCAGGCAGATATGAAGTTTTCTGAGCAGTGCAGATGGTCTGCAAGAGTAGCTCATGGTGTCTTATCAATAATATACAGGAATTTTTCTAGCAGGGATAAGGAGGTGATTATCCTCTTGTATAAGGCAATGGTCAGGACACACCTTGAGTACTGTATACAGGTCTGGAGGTATCATTTTAAGAAGGATGTAGAGCTGTTGGAATGAGTACAGAGAAGGGCAACAAGATTAGTGAATGGAACAAAGGGTTGCTCTTAGGAAGAAAGGCTTAATTTTTACAAATTACAGTGTCTGGAGACTAGGTACCTACAAGGTAATCTGATTCAGGTGTATAAAGCCTTGCATGATTTGAGCATACTCAATGCTGATAGGATTCTTCCTCTTGCCCAGAATAATCACCTGAGAGGGTATAAATTCAAATTTAGGAAAGACAGATGTAGGATAGATGTGCAGAAGTTTGCCTTTAGCCAGTGGGTAGTTGGTTGGTGGAACAGACTTCCATCCTTTGTTGTGGAAGTTGATAGCCTAAAATAATTTAAAGCTGGGCTGGACAGGTATTTGGAATGAAAGGAGGGGTGAAATGGGAGAGTTTTTTGGGTTTTCTTTGGCTGATGCTGCATAAGCTTGCTTTCTTGCATCATGTGCCTCTACTAATGCTAAAGACATTTGCACTTTCCAATTTGAAGGAACCTTCCCTTAGTGCAAGGAAGTTCTCATAATTATAGCTAAAGGTTTACTTACCTCTTTTGCCACTTGTTTTAGTTTTAATTAGTATTAATAGTGGAAAATGATAAAAGAAAGTAGAGTAGGAGAGTAGGAGTGTGCTTTAGGCCTAATGACTCTGATGAGTATAATAAGAAACTGTACAGGGAAATAGAGTGGGCCAGTAAATCAGAGAGTCTTATAATGGGAGATTTTAATTTCCCAGATATTGACCGGAGTTTGGGGGCTGGTCACTCACACACTAGCAAGGCTTTTGTGGATTTATTGGATGATTGTTTTCTACATCAACATGTTCGGGAGGCAACTAGAGGGAGGAATACTCTTGATTTGATTATCAGCAGTGATTCTTCATGCATTAAGAATCTGCAGATAAAAGAACCACTAGGAGGCAGTGATCACAGTGTGCTGAAGTGGGATTTACTCAAAAAGGTAACTACCATTAGGGGTAAAGGGAAGGGTTATTGCTTTCGTAAAGGTGACTACGATGGACTGAGACAGTATTTAAATTCTATACAGTGGGACCAACTGATGATCTTACCAACAGCAAATGCAAAATGGGAAGCATTCAAAGAACTTATCTTGGAAGCTACTAGGCTTTACATACCAACTAAGAAATATTGTTCAAGGTTTAGGCCTAAATGGATGTCAGATGAACTGATGAGGCATATGGCAGAGAAGAAACATGCATGGGATACATACAAATTAACAAATGACACAGAAGCCTATGATAGATACAAGTTGATCTGTAACCAAGTCACAAAGGAGGTTAGGCAGGCGAAGGCAGAGTACGAGAAATCTTTGGCAAGGGATGTAAAGAAAAACAGCAAAGAGTTCTTTACTTATGTAAACTCTAGAAGGAAGGGGATGAATCAGATTGGTCCACTTGATATCGATGGGTCAACTGTTGATGATCCTGCTCAGGTAGCTAACAAACTAAATGAATATTTTGCATCGACATTCACACATGAGGAGTTATTTAGCGAGGGGAAAGCCAGGGGTGTATTCAACTCTAGCAGTAAGCTAGAGAATCTTGTAATAACTGAGAGTAAAGTGGAGGAGAAACTGTTGAAGATAAACACAAGAAAGGCACCTGGGGTGGATGGGATCTATCCAGTTATATTAAAGGAGGCAGCTGAGGAAGTAAGCAAACCCTTAGCCATAATTATGAGAGCTTCCTTGGACCCAGGGGAGGTACCCGCAGACTGGAGATGTGCAAATGTGACCCCAATTCACAAGGGAGGATCAAAGGCTGACACAAGCAATTATAGACCTGTGAGTTTAACTTCTGTTCCAGGAAAATTAAGGAGGCACTAGTTAAAGAAGCACTGCAGGATCATTTAGACAAGACTTCAGTTATAGCTCGGACACAGCATGGTTTTGTTAAGGGGAAGTCTTGCCTGACCAATTTGATTGGATACTATGATGCAGTCACAAAGGAACTGGATGCAGGGAATAACTTTGATATTATATACTTGGATCTTAGAAAGGCTTTTGATACTGTTGCACATGGAAGACTGCTGCACAAATTGGAGCAGTGTGACATTGGAGGCAAATTGCTGCTGTGGATAAAGGGATGACTGAGGGGGAGAAGACAGAGAGTGGTAATCAATGGACACTGCTCATCGTGGACTAATGTTATTAGTGGAGTCCCTCAGGGCTCAGTGTTGGGTCCATTATTGTTTTTCTGTATTCATAAATGATATTGATGATGGTATATCAAGCTTAATGTCCAAGTTTGCAGACAATACAAAGGTAGGCAAGGTTGTCAAGGACACTACTGACACTATGCTGCTGCAACAGGATCTGGAAAGGTTCAGCAGATGGGCTGAGAGGTGGCAAATGAAGTTTAACATTGACAAATGTAAAGTACTACACATGGGAAACAGCAACCCCAGAGCAACGTATCAACTCTGTGGTACTACACTGACAGTGATAGAGAATGAAAGGGACCTGGGGGTGGTTGTGCACTCAGATATGAAGTTCTCTGAGGAGTGCACACGGGCTGCAAGAGTAGCTCATGGTGTATTGTCAATGATATATAGGAATTTTTCTAGCAGGGATAAGGAGGTGATTATTACCTTGTATAAGGCAATGGTCAGGCCTCACCTAGAGTACTGTATACAAGTCTGGAGGCCTCATTTCAAGAAGGATGTAGAGATGCTGGAACGAGTACAGAGAAGGGCAACAAGATTAGTGAATGGAACAAAGGGGTGTTCTTACGAAGAAAGGCTTAAGTTTTGCAAATTACAGTGTCTGGAGACTAGGCACCAGCGAGGTGATCTGATAGAGGTCTATAAAGCATTGAATGGTTTGAGCATGCTCAATGCTGATGGGATTCTTCCTCTCGCTCAGAAGAATCATCTGAGTGGGCATAAATTCAAATTGAGGAAAGACAGATGTAGGATAGACGTGCGGAAATTTGCCTTTAGCCAGCGAGTGGTTGGTTGGTGGAACCGACTTCCATCCCTTGTCGTGGAAGTTGATAGTCTAAATAAGTTTAAGGATCAGCTGGACAGGTATTTTGAATGAACAGAGGGGTGAAGTGGAAGTGGGTTTTTTTTTTTTTTTTTTTTGGCTGATGCTGCATAAGCTTGCTTTCTTGCATCAAATACCTCTACTAATGCTAATGCTAAAGCAGGCTTATAAAGCATCAGACAGAAAAAAATTAAAAAAAAAGACTTAGCACATCACCTATTCAACTGCTTTAATAACAGTGACCAATATTATTTTTACTTCCACTAATATAACAGCTGTTTGTAGCCAATTTTTATCAGGAAATCAGAGACGATGCTTGTATTACTTGCAAATAATGATGTTTGCGTTTCCTCGCAGATGGCAGTAATTTTGCGGAGGTTTAACATATTATGTTCAACCTTGTCTGTCAAATCTCCCACCTCTCTCCTTCAGTAACAGAAGGACAGTTGTAATATGAATACATGTACAATTTATCTGCATATTGTTTGTTTCTGCTATGTTTTTCTTAGCAATGCATTGTAAAAAACTTTAAGCAAAAGCAAAGGAAGTGTTTGAATCACACTAACAATTTCTGTTAAGTGCATTACATGTTACAATTTCTGTTATGGTTTACAAAAAAAAACTCAGAGGAAGAAAATCTAATATTATTAAATGTGCATATTCTTTGTACTTTGTTTGCAAGATTAGTGATCAAGGCAAAACTTCGGCTCCACATATGTGCTATATTACCTGCACCATAAATCTGAGGATGTGCCTAACCAAGAAAATTAAAAGTATGCCATTTCCTGTTCCTGTGGTATGGCAAGAACCATACACCACATTGATGATTGCTATTTCTGCATGACAAAAACATCAGGGAAGGCTAGAAAAAGCAAGTCAGTATCAAATATTTTAACATACATCTGTAATAAGACTTATTTCACATAATGAAGGCCTGCTGATACCAGATTACCCAAAATCATGGGATAAAGGATGCAGTGATGAATATAGGATTCATCGCTTTGTTTGGTCTACTTATCAGAAAATTATAATGCACTACGCTTAATTAAGATAGAATAGTTGAATGGCTTAGTTTGTGATTTAAACTTATCTAAAGGGCAAGCAAGAAGAGAACCTAGAACCAAAGAACTCTTTAGAGCTCTTTAGTTCTAGGTTACAACATTGGAAGTTACTCAAAGCAGGAACTAAAATGACAGTATACAAAAAAACCACAAAGTGTTTTAAAAATATTTCATTATGAAAGGTGGTATCTGTTTCTGTACGGATATCAGTGGTCTTCTGAACTGGTGAGCTATATATTTATTGATGCCGTAAAATTAAATTTAAAAGCAGTTTTGCAGCAATGGAAATGCATCCCCATCAGTTCCTCTCCTTCATGCTATTGGCTTGAAAGAAACATATTAAACTATGTTTAAGATCCTTAGTGAAATAAAATACTATGACTTTTCTAGGATGTGGTGATCTTAAAATGATTAAACTGCTCATTAGTCTACAGGGAGGCTTCACAAATTACTGTTTTCTATGCAAGTGGGATAGTCATGCAACAGAAAAACATTATATTGTGCAGCAATGAGAAAAGAGGGAGAACGTTTCACCTGGAAGAAGAAATATAAAATATGTTCCACTGGTTGAACGAAAAAAGGTTCTTCTTCCACCTCTGTATGTAAATATTGGATTAATGAAGAATTTTGTTAAGGCTCTGGATTGTTGTTGTTGTTGTATTTGAGGTTTTTGGCACAAGGGCCTCTTGGGCCATATTGCGCCTGTTCATGGTTTGGGTATCACTGATTTCACGTTATGATTAGATGCTATTATATAAATTTATGCATTTTAAATACTTAAACAGATCCTTGAAATTTGCTTCATTACCAAGAATATGTGATAAGGTAAAGGGTTCCTACAAGTTGGAGAGGACGCTGAAGGGTGCCTCCGTAGCCAGGTGGGAAGGAGCAGCAGTGAGTACCACATGCTTCTTGGCTACTGAAACTATTAGTCCTTGTATCCTCCCAAGCTATCAGTTTTCCGACCCACCTAACACTGCTTCGATAGCATCAGCAAATATTCTTGCATCCTTTCTATTTAAGTGTATCCCATCCCTGTAGAAGCAGTCTCTCCTGTTAACAAGTACAGACCAGGCTGAAAAAAATTCTATCCCTTGAGCCTTGCACAATCTTTCCAGGGCTGAATTGATTGACAAGGCTCTCATCATATACTCCCTGCTATCGTGTCTGGGAAGAATTGCAGACACTTTCAAATTCAACCCTAATTCTCGGCTTTTGTTCAAAAGTGACCTGTACTTGTTAAGTAATTCTGCCGGTCTCCTACTCTTAATATCATTAGTGCCAACGTGTACAACTATATCACCTTTTGTGGCCTTAAAAGATGATATCCACTCTACAATGTCATCAACCTTTGCCCCTGGCAGACATATCCTGGTCCTGTTTCACCTATCCTTTTTACAAAGCATGTTCCCCGTTTCCCTGACAATAGAGTCACCAACAACTACTAGTTCCTGTGGGACCAGCGCATTCTGCCTTGGGGGTTGCTGCTGTGTTGCATGATGACCAAGTGCAAGCTCTGGCATTGATGTGGGCAGCTGAGAGCTTGATGGGCCCCTCAATTTAGATCTTTCGAGGGCATCCACCCTGTCCTTCAAACTCTCATATAGGCCCATAACAACGCTGAGTTATCGCCTGATGTCCTTACACTCCTTACATCGCGCGCACACACGACATCCCCCATGGCAATATCATGTTCCGTTCCAGAGAGTTCGGCAAACATTTCACAAGTTGCACTTTTTTTTAGGCTGTGATCCGTTGGAGAATTTCCCCCCTCAGTTCGCCCCCCGAGTCACAGCACTCCTGCTACTTTGTGCCCGTTTCTTTGCTGCTCTAGTTTGGGCCATGCTATTTTAAATTAATAAGATCAATAAATTAAATTAATTAAATGTCAATACTACTCTATCTAATAGAAACAGTGAAGCGTATTACTCTATATAATTATGCGTTAGAGCTATCTAGCTACCTCAATGAAAAATTTGAATTCCCTACCACTATATACAAAAACAATGGCTGCAAGATTCAAACGAAATAACGGTTTTATGTATATTAAGTAGTAATCCACAAAAAATCTTTATCTAAATTAAAATAAAAATAACCAGCGTAACTATAAGACTACGTATTAAGTACAATATAAAATAACAATTATGTAAATAAAAAGGCAAACACTTATCGCTTTTTCAGAGCCTGTAACTCACAGCTGTAATTTTTAAAGAGAGTCAGCGCCCTCCTTATGTAAGAGTTTACATCGTCAATATGTTGTCTTTGAACAATAAATCTGTCTAAGCCTATCTGGGCAGAATAGCCACCCCAGTTTGCCTTTTTAAACTGCCAAGTGGATTGTTGATCGGGATTTGAAGTTACCCCTGTTTGTAGAGAACAAATAATTGGAAAGTGATCACTGTTAAAGAGATTGGTTAATACCGACCATGTCACGATTGGAAATATGGATGGTGAACAAATTGATGTATCTATTGCGGAAGAAGATCCAGTTGCTAAGTGGATGTAGGTAGGTAGGAGATCCAGAATTTAATAAATTAAGATCATTATTATGCATGAATTCCTCCATCAATTTGCCTCTTCTATCCATTGTGGCCGATCCCCACAATGGATGGTGTCCATTAAAGTCTCCAAAAAGGAGTTGTGAGTTGTGCAATGTGCAATGAGGTTGTCAAGTTCTGAAAGCAGAAGTGGTGCAGATGGCGGAATATAAATGGAAACAATGATAAATGATGTACCAACTGCAACGCGAGCTGCCACAACTTCTAGGGTGGTTCTCAATTGGATCGGCCTGGATGGTATGTTAGCGTTAACAAGAATGGCAACTCCTCCACGTGCAGGTAATTCTGAGTTCCTATCTCGTCTGTAAATGGTATAACTTGAAAATTTTGGCAAAATTTGGGGTGTTTCCTGTAAGCATACACCTATGGGATTAAATTGAGCTATTAAATCTCTTAAGTCATCAGAATGATTGCTTAGTCCTCTGCAATTCCATTGTATGATCTTATGCATTATTTAGGTTTACCTGAGGGTGGCCGACCGGGCTAACCGGGTGGGTAAAGTGCCTGCTTAGCAACCCAAAGGTCGCTGGTTCGAATCCCGCCTCGGAAATGGATCAGAGTAATGCAAAAACCTTGGGAGGTGCATAATGGCCACAGAAGCCAATGTGCTAACAAAAAAAAAAAAAAAAAAAAAAACCTGAGGGTGATTCGTCTGACTGTTTTCTGTACATGGAACATTTTTTTTGGTCCTTTTTTGAGAATGTGGGGCATCCAGTATCCATGGTGTCATCTGCATGGAGTTCTAGAATGAGTTCCTCATTGTCTAGCAGCTCATCTACATCCATGCTTTTGGAGGGATATTCCATTTTTTTTAGAGACTGATTCAGATTTTAATTGTTCTTTTCCAACTGGGACTGATGGGGTATGAGTAGGAATGCTGATTGGAGTATTTGTGGCTTCGCTAGTTCTTTTTGGAGAATTATCTTTCTTTGAGGTTGAAAGCGTAGATTTGAGAAAGTTCGCTAGAGAGGTGTTAGGTGGAACTGATACATCTGTTTGAGCTGCAGTAGAAAAGAAGTTCCGAGTGTGAGCTGCATAGGAACGACTACTAGGCAATAACTTCTCTACGTGCCTCAGGAAAGGTGACTTTATTTTCTATTTCGTATTTTCTTTCCTGTAATCCATAGCTCACATATTTTGGAAAAAGCTGGGTGGCTTCCTTTGCAGTTTGGACAAACAGGGGTTTTGACAGAGCAATCCGCTTGAGTGTGATCTTTACAGCCACAGATGGGACATATGGCCTCACCTCTACATGCCTGCTGCGAATTCCTGTATTTCTGGATTTGAAGCAGCGAATGGGATTCGGAATATATGATCTAATACGACAATTCAAATAGCCAGCTTTAATTGAGGATGGTAAGTCTGGTGTACTGAATGTTAAAATGATGGATCTCGTTGGAGTGAGATTTCCATTTTTTTTAGTCATAATCCGTTTCACATTTGTAACTTTTTGACTACTTAGTTCTTGAAGTAGCTCTTCTTCAGAGACTGTAATTAGGTCCCACTCACTGATTACACCCTTTGATGAATTTAAGGTTCTGTGTGGAGTAATTGATACTGAGAGCCCACAAAATGATGTTGTCTTTAAGAGCCACTCAGAATGTTTAGAGGTGGCTGTTTCAATGAGGAGATCTCCGGATTGTAGTCTTTTCACCATTTTTGGTGATCCAGTAATTGATTCCAAATATTTTTGAATCAAGAATGGTGATAATTTGCCCACAGGTTGGGAGGATAAAGAATGAATTACCAAGAAATTTGATAATTCATCATGGCATTGAGCTTCCCTTCTAAGCCTTTTGGCTGGTTGGTGTCACGGTCGTTGTCAGGAATTTCTGACCTTGAGCTTGATGGCTCTAAAAGTGGATAACTGCTCGTATCCATGTTAGCTTCTTTTGGCCCTGGGAGTTTATTTTTACCACCCAGATTACTGGCCCTGCCACGGGGAGGCAGAAGCAGTGCCACTTGTGGCCAAGCATATAGGTTAGTACAGTTAGTAAGACAAATTAAATTAAAGAAAAAGGTTCTTTCCTTCTTCTGGGCTCTTTTCTTAGTGCTTTTAAGAAAGTAGGGCTACTTAACAGAAAAGTTTAATAAGCAAGGGAGAAAACAAAAGAGAACCTAGTCGCTTCGAGAAAAACGCTCTTCAATCGCACAAGAATCGCCTTGGCCACAGAAACGCTTGGCACCCAGGGCCAGAAAATGACTGGAATTTGGTAATTTGTCACTCACACAACAGCAAGGCTTTTGTGGATTTATTGTATGGCTGTATTCTACAGCAGCATATGAGAGAGAGAGAGAGAGAGAGAGAGAGAGAATTATTAATCTTGATCTGATTATCAACAGTAATTATTAATGCATTAAAATCTGGAGAAAAAAGAACCACTAGGTGGCAGTAATCACAGTGCATTAATGTGGGATTTACATTAAGATGTGTACCAGAGCAATATGGCCCTAGTTGCTAATGCTCCTAAAAACCAAATAACAACAACAACATTAAGATGTAACTACCATCAAGGGTAAGGGGTATAATGATTTTTGCTTTCATAAAGGTGACTACAGTGGTCTCAGACAGTTTTAAATTCTATGCAGTGGAACCAACTGATGATGTTATCATCAGCAAATTCAAAATGGGAAACATTCAAGGAAATAATCATAGAAGCTTTTCATACCAACTAAGAAATACTGTTCAAGGCTTAGATCTAAATCAGTGGTTCCCAACCTTTTTTGACTCGCGAACCCCTTTCAACATAATATTTTTAATGCGAACTAAGCCTATATTCTCTGAAATCATATAATATTTCTGAATTTTTATTATAATATATTTCCAATACTACGTTTTTATAAGTGACATTGCATCATAATAATAATTATTATTAAATATTATTTATACTTTGTAAAGCAGTTATTAATCAGTCAAACTAGATTTCAAACAAGCTAAGAGTAGAAAACTTGCTTGTCCAAATGGTAGCCAATCATTCTGGTCTCTTGCCAAAGCTATTGGCCACAATTTTGTCCATCTCTGTTCCCACCTCTGTCAAAACCAGATGGTTCTGTTGCCACATCAACCAAAGATAAAGCTGACCTCCTATTAGCATCCTAATTTTCTTCCAACTCATGTATTGACCTTGAGTCTGGATCTGGTAAATCACATCAAACAATTCACAGTACACTCCATTCAATGCCTCCTGTGGTCTTCTGACAAAAGGATTTTGACAAATCTTATGTTAAGAAAGCTCCAGGTCCTGATGGTATTTCTCCACTTATTCTCAAAATCTGTGCTCCTGAACTTACTCCTGTATTGTGTAGTCTTTTTTCCCTTTCTTATTCCAAAGGTGTTTTTCCTTCTGCTTGGAAATTTGCTCATATCCAGCCAGTTCCTAAAAAGGGTGACAAATCTCTTCCATCCAATTATCGCCCCATTGCAATTACTTATATCGCAATGGGATATAAGTAATTTCTCCATTAGTCTTTCCAAAGTAATGGAGAAATCAATTAACCGCCAACTCTTAAACTACCTGGAAATCTTTCATCTGATCAACGATCGCCAGTATGTATTCCATCATTGTCATTCCACTGGTGATATTTTAGCTTATGTTACCCATTTATGGACAAATTCAATGGAAAAGTTTGGTGAAACTCAAGTCATTGCTCTTGACCTTTCAAAGGCTTTTGATCATGTCTGGCATAAAGATCTTCTAAGTAAGCTTCCATCCTATGGTTTGCCAACTGTTCTTTGTAATTGGGTATGCAGTTTTCTCTCTGACCGCTCACTGCGGGTGATGTGCTGGCTCTGTGTTCTAAATTCTCTACTAATGCTGGTGTTTCTCAAGGTTCAATTCTTTCTCCCAATCTTTTCCTCTTATATATTAATAACCTTCTTCCATTGACCAGAAATCCTATCCATGTATTGTTGACGATATCACATTTCATTCCAGTTTCACAAACCTTGCCCTGCTCAAACAGCTTCAACTTCTCGAGTATCCATTGGCAAATCCTTAAATGCTGATCTCCAGGTAATTCTCCAGTGGTCAAAGATAACTTAATTTCAAACCTTCTATAACTCTGTCCTTGTCTCTTATCTTGCAAAAAGGATTCTTCTGCTCCTATGCTTATATTCAATGACGTTTAGATTTCTAGGCAAGATCTTGGGCATTACCCCGACTTCTAATCTCTCTTGGCATAAAGCACATTACAACTATTGCTTCCTCTGCATCTAAAAAACTGAGTTTTCTCTTTCGCTCTTGGCATTACTTTTCTTCCAAACAGTTGTTGACTCTGTAGAAATGGCAAATCCACCCTACCATTGAATATTGTTCCCACATCTGGGGTGGTCTTTACTTTACTTTACTTTACTGTCCAAGTTCAAACTCACAGAACCAACTTTTCTTCTTTCTCATTTATTCATTCAACTTCTGTTTTCTGGAACAACCTTCCTTCATATGTATTTCCTGAAAATTACAATCTGCAGATGTTCAAGTCTAATGTCAACAAGTGTCTTCTTTCATCTTTTCAATCTTCAACCCATGCACAGTACTAAGTATTATAGGTTCTAAAAAAAAAAAAAAAAAAAAAAAGTACCTATACGTAACAAATGATCCTGGAGAACGAAAAAAAAAATCTAGTACGTCAAACATATTTATTTAACATGAAAGATAGCAAACTAATTATAAGGAATTGTGGGAGATGTGGTTTCTTTCTTTGGCAATTCTTTATTTTTTATTTAATTTAATTTTACTTTATTGTTTATTATTAGTTATATTTTATGGTTCACAATAATATACCTATGTAAATCTAAGCAGACACCATTACAGAATTTTTAGTGCGAACCCCCTGGGACACTTTTGCAAACCCCTGAGGGTTCACAAACAACCGGTTGGGAACCGCTGATTTAAATGGATGTCAGATGAACTAATTAGACTTGATACAGAGAATAAAAATGCTTGGGATGTATGTAAATTATCAGGAGACAAAGAAGCCTATGGTAGATATAAACTAGTCTGCAATCAAGTAACAAAGGATGTTAGGCAAGGCAGATTAAGAGAAAATTTTGGCAAAGGATGCAAAAAAAAAATAGCAAAGACTTCTTTGCTTATGTAAACACTAGAAGGGGTATGGGTCACATAGGTCCATTTGATATCGATGATTCAACTGTTGATTCAGGTTGCTGACAAGCTGAATCTGTATCTATATTCTTTGCATCTATATTCACATGTGAGGAATTCTTTAAGGGAGTGGATGGCAGAAGCGTATCAAACTCTACCAGGGCACTAAAGGATTTTGTAATAAATGAGAGGAAAGTGAAAGAGAAATTGCTGAAATTATATGTAATAAAGGCACCTGGGGTGGATGGGACCTATCCAATTATATTAAGGGAGGCAGCAAAGGAGGTAAGCAAACCCTTAGTTTTGATTATGAGAGCATCCTTGATTTCAGGAAAAGTTCCTGTGAACTGGCTAACAGACCCATTAGCTTCACTTCTGTTCCAGGGAAAATAATGGAGTCACTAGTTAAAGAAATAATGCAGGACCATGTAGACAGAAGTGTGTGTGTGTGTGTGTGTGTGTGTGTGTGTGTGTGTGTGTGTGTGTGTGTGTGTGTGTGTGTGTGTGTGTGTGTGTGTGTGTGTTTAATGGCGCAAAAGCTGCTGTGGCTATAGTGCACCTCGTAGACAGAAGTACTGTTATACTTCTTCAGTCACAGCCTACTTTGATCAAGGGACGATCTTGTTCAACCAATTTGAATGGATACTATAATGCAGTAACGAAGAAACTGGATGAAAAAAAATATATTTGATATCATATACTTTGATTTCATAAAAGCTTTTGATACTGTTGCATATCAAACCCTGGAGTCCTCCAGGGTTTGACTGACCCATCATTGTTTCCATTATTTATTAATGATAATGATGAAAGTATATCAGGCATAATGCCTATGTTTGAAGATGATATGAAGGTTAGCAGGTGGTTACTGACAGTAATGATGGTATGCTACTAAAAGAAGATCTAGAAAAATTAGGCAGTTTAGCTGAGAAATGGCAATTGAGGTTTAACATTGACACTGCAGCACATGGGTAGCAGTAAGCCCAGATTAACTTACCAACTGTGTGGTACTATACTCAGGGCAGTGGAAAATTAAAGACCCGAGGGTAATAGCGGACAGGCTGCCAGGAGAGTGCATGGGGTTTTTGTCAGTGATATACAGGAATTTTTCTAGCAAGAATAAGGAGGTGATTATTCCATTTTATAAGGCAATAGTCAGGACACAATTTGAGTACTGAATACAGGTCTGAAACCCTCATTTTAGGAAGGATGTAAAACTGGAGTGGGTACAGAGAAAGGCAATGAGATTGGTGAGGGAACAAAGGGAACAACTCTTACCAAGAAAGGCTTCAATTCTCAGATTGGAGTGTCTGGAGACTAGACACCTGTGAGATGATCTGATTGAGGTGTTTAAGGCTTTGAATGGATTGAATAAGCTCAATGCTGATGGGATTCTTCCTCTTGTTCAGACTATGCACATGAGGGGGGGCTCAAATTCAAATTGGGGAAGAATGGTGACAGAGTAGATGTACAGGTTTGCCTTTAGCTAGAGGGTGGTTGATTGCCTGAAAAAACTTCCATCTGATGTTGTGGAAGTTGATAACCTAAATAAATTCAAGTAAGAACCAGACAAACTGTTGGAGAGGATGGGTAGGTGAAACAGGAAGGTTCTTTTTTTTTTTTTTTTTTTGTTTGTTTGTTTAATATTGTAGAAGATTGCTTTCTTGCATAATTTGCAAGAACGTTATAGTACATATAATACTTTCCATTTAGAATGAAAAGAAGTAATTAATTTCTAAGAATTAATTCAAGAATTTCATTCTAAGAATTTTCAAGAATTAATGCTTTTCAAGATAATTTTCAAAAAAAATATTTAAAAAAACTTTGCAAACATACCGTACGGCAATAATCTTTACAATCTCGAACATAGTGGTGGATAACTTGTGAAGATGTCCAAGTAAAACGTGTTAACCCAGGCTGAACTCTTCTATCCAGATTTCTGATCTTACTTCGAAATAAACCTTGTTCTTCTGGTGAGAGTAAAGTAAGTATCCTAATAAATAATTTCAAAATGATTACTCATTTAGCTGTCAAATTAACAAGATTTGTATATTAAATTAGCATTGAGTGCACTTGAATTTTATTATACAAGAAATATCCAAGAAGAGTATTTTCAATTTTTGTAAGGCCAAATCATTTACATAATTTTAACTACATAAAATTAACTAACTTCCAATTTTTGATTATATTATTACATAAAGTCATTATGTAATTCCTTTCATGATGATTTTATTACATGAAGTCATCATGAAAAGAATTACTTTTTTAATAGTAAAGTTTACACAATTGCAGAAAACTTTGCAACTTTTTTTTTTTTTTTGAATTGTGATGGCCCCAATCTATAGAACCAATAGTGCTTTAGTATTGCATATGAATGAAGGTTGAGAAGACAGGAGATACTTGCTGACACTGGACTTGAATTTCTGTAGATTTAAAAATCTACCAGAAAATGTGTGAAGAATAGACTGTTCCACAAGTACATATACTGGTCAAAAAATACAAACCTCCATTTCAGTATTCTATTCAGTTCAAATCGGGCTGCATTTGTTTAAAATAACAGCAAGGGTGCAGTGCAGCACTGATTCTATAAGGTTTTTAGAGCATTTTGGTTTTATTGTAATCATTCTTCCAGTAAAATTTCACATGGCTGCAACAAAGTTAAAGGAAGAGGACTTTGTTGCCGAACAGCTCTCTGAAGCATATCCCACACATTCTCAATAGGACTGAGATCAAGTAGTGTGGACTAGGGAAGATGGTGGAAATGCGTGTTATGTTTCTGAACCATTCTTGCAAGATTCTGGCATGATGTGTTGTTACATTGTCATCCATAAAGTGGCCATCACCTTCAGGATAAAAGAATAACATTGCAGGGTGCAGTAGATCCAATACAAAACTCAGGTACTCCCTGGATGAAATTTGACCTTCCAACAATATCAACAAAATTTTGCATACCACAATACTACCACCAGATGGTTGGGTTTCTTAACAAGGTAAGCAAAATGATGTGAATTTTTTTTTTCACAACATACCTTTATTAATCATCTCAAAAACAGTGTTCGCAGGCTGGCCGCTAGTTAGTACACCGGACCAAACCTATTGGTAACTCTCTAGGAGGATTCCAGATCACCTAATGTATAATCTTCCTACCTCTACTCTGCCAGATAATGACTGGAGGGAGTCGGAGTAGTGTGTACGCAAGGAGCATTTTCGAGGCCACGTTATGTCAAGGATCTGGGTATATTCTTAACATGTGTATGTACGCCATATCCAAAAATTTCACTTCTTCATACAGCATGTCCCGCCCACTTTGTCTTACTATTGAATATACCATGAATTGTCAAACTAATAGAGCAAGCTTAGCTGCGAAAAGATTTAAACCTTCCAAGGTTTACGTCCTTGAGGTTGTCACAGATATTCTCTCAGATATGCCAGACAAGCTGTACTTGCTACCTGGGAGTCTAAAACGCTGATGGAACTGATATTCAGGTGACATTCAAGTCAAGTGGACCCAATTTCGGTGAAGTCCGAACGGTCTGTGACAGCCAAATCCTCTGCTTGCACCTTCACGATGATGGGACTGTTAGTAATCCTGGGTATAACCTCCATGCACAAGTACATGGTGAGTGAATACCCAGGTGTGAACCAACATAAGCAGGGGTCGAGGTGTGGAATCCACACCACATGGAGGAACGCTGCCCCTCTATGTTACCAGGCAGTACTAGGTGGTAGATGACTCTCATCAACCGGTGAAATACCACCACTTCGCTTATTGGAGGCTTGAAGTGGTGGAACCCATGTTTAGTCTCTAGAGCTAAGTTCCGGTCAAGCCTTCCCCATCTCTTCCATCATGCAGTATGATTGATGACTTTTGAGGTTATGATGAACATCGTGGCGAGATCCAATATTCCTTACATTTCAAGGGTACCACTTTAAAACGGTGTTCGCAGGCCGGCCGCTAGTTAGTACACCGGACCGAACCTATTGGTAACTCTCTAGGAGGCTTCTGGATCAGCTTGTGTACAATCTTGCTACCTCTACTCTGCCAGATAGTAACTGGAGGGAGTCCGAGTAGTGTGTTGTGCGGGCAGCATTGTCGAGGCCACATTATGTCAAGGATCTGGGTATATTCTTACCACGTGTACACCATATCCAAAAATTTCATTACTTCATACAGCATGTCCAACCCACTTTTTCTTACTATTGATTACACCATGAATTGTCAAACTAATAGCATTAGCATTAGCAGAGGCATTTGATGCAAGAAAGCAAGCTTATGCAGGATCAGCCAAAAAAAAAAAAAAAAACCAGTTCCACTTCACCCCTCTGTTTGTTCAAAATACCTGCCCAGCTGAGCCTTAAACTTATTTAGGCTATCAACCTCCACGACAAGGGATGGAAGTCTGTTCCACCAACCAACCACCCGCTGGCTAAAGGCAAATTTCCGCACGTCTATCCTACATCTGTCTTTCCTCAATTTGAATTTATGCCCTCTCCGGTTATTATTCTGAGCTAGAGGAAGAATCCCATTAGCATTGAGCATGCTCAAACCATTCAAGGCTTTATACACCTCTATCAGACACACCTCGCTGGTGCCCAGACACTGTAATTTGCAAAACTTAAGCCTTTCTTCGTAAGAGCACCCCTTTGTTCCATTCACTAATCTTGTTGCCCTTCTCTGTACTCGTTCCAGCAGCTCTATATCCTTCTTGAAATGAGGCCTCCAGACCTGTATACAGTACTCTAGGTGTGGCCTGACCATTGCCTTATACAAGGGAATAATCACCTACTTATCCCTGCTGGAAAAATTCCTGTATATCATTGACAATACTCCATGAGCTATTCTTGCAGCCCGTCTGCACTGCTCAGAGAACTTCATATCTGCCTGCACAACCACCCCCAAGTCCCTTTCATTCTCTACCACTGTCAGTGTTGTACCACAGAGTTGATACGTTGCTCTGGGGTTGCTGTTTCCCATGTGTGGTACTTTACATTTAGCAATAGAGCAAGCTTATCTGCAAAAAGATCTAAACCTCCCAAGCACTTCCTAATTCATTTTGCAAATATACGTGGTCTCAATTCTAATCTCAACGATGTCCATTTTCCACTTGCAGTCTGCCAAACCCCATGAATTTTTGACAGAATCTCAGTTATCAGTTGATCCAACTACTGCTCATCCCAGATGCCCAAATTATTCGTCGTATGATTCCTTTCGCCTCAAAGGTGGTACATGTACATATGTCCGTTCTCATATTCCCTGTCAGAGACTTGACAATTTGGAATCTCCTCTCTTTGATCTTCTCTGGCTTAAAATCTCTCTACCTCATTGTGTCAAATTCATCTGTTGTCTCAACCGTTCTCCCAAATCCACTAATCACTTGGAGCTCTTTGACTTCCTCTATTTGCAACTTGACTTTCTCCAGTCCAACTTTCCTAACTGTGAGCTAATTTTCCTTAGTGATTTTAATGTTCGCAACTCCAGCTGGCTTCCATTTTCTAGTCACACCGATCCAGCAAGTCGAGATGCTGAGGCTTTTGCAATTACTAATGATCTAGCACAGATCGTTCATTTACGTACAAGAATATGGGACAATCCTAATCATACAGCCAATATGCTTGAACGTTTTCTCACAAGAAACCCTTCTAAGTACACGGTCAAAGTGAGAGGTCCTTTAGGCACTTCAGATCACAAATTGGTGATCGTCTCTTCTCCAATGGAACTTTATCTCATGGCTATTCCCAACCTTGTGTTGTTTGGCATTACAAGAATGCAAAATGGGATGACCTGCGAGACTTCTTTTCTTCTTTTCCTTGGTCGGATTACTGTTTCAAAACTTCTGATGTCACTGTTTGCTCAGATCGTGTCAGTAAAATTATTCTTGCAGGAATGGAATCCTTATCCCACACTCCACTTTAAAATCTCGTCCTTTAACTAAACCTTGATTTTCCAATAAATGAATGTGCTAAGGCTGTTCAAGAGAAGAATGTTGCATATCGTAACTGGCTTGTTTCTAATTCTTCAATTTCATTTTCTGCCTATACCAAAGCTCGCAACAATTGTAAAGCAGTTATTAATCAGTCCAAACTAGAGTTTGAACAGGCTAAGAGTAGAAAACTTGCTTCTTGCCCTAATGGTAGCCAAGCATTCTGGTCTCTTGCCAAAGCTATTGGCCGCAACTTTTGCCCATCTCTGCTCCCACCTCTGTCCAAACCAGATGGTTCTGATGTCACTTCAGCCAAGGATAAAGCTGACCTGCTAGCATCCCATTTTTCTTCCAACTCATGTATTAATGATCTTGGTAAAACACCTCCCACCATTCCCAAGACGGTCCATTCAATGCCTCCTGTGGTCTTCCGTCAAAAGGATATCAGAAGGATTTTGATGAATCTTGATGCTAAGAAAGTTCCAGGTCCTGATGGTATTTCTCTACTTGTTCTCAAAACCAGTGCTCCTGAACTTACTCCTATTCTTTGCTGCCTTTTTTCACTTTCTTATTCCAAGGGTGTTTTTCCTTCTGCTTGGAAATTTGCTCATATCCAGCCAGTTTCTAAAAACGGTGACAAATCCCTCCCATCCAATTATCGTCCCATTGCAATTACTTCTACTCTTTCTAAAGTAATGGAGAAAACAATTAACTGCCAACTCTTAAACTACCTAGAAACCTTCCGTCTGATCACCGATCGCCAGTATGGATTCCATCAGTGTCGATCCACTGGTGATGTTTTGGCTTATGTTACCCATTTATGGACTAATTCAATGGAAAGGTTCGGTGAAACACAAGTAGTTGCTCTTGACATCTCAAAGGCTTTCTATCGTGTTTGGCATAAAGGTATTCTAAACAAGCTTCCATCTTATGGTTTTCCAACTGTTTTTAGTAATTGGTTATCTAGTTTTCTCTCTGATCACTAACTGAGGGTGATGGTAGATGGCTCTCTGTATTCTAACTTCTCCACTAATGCCGGTGTCCCCCAAGGTTCAGTTCTTTTCCCTCTTGTATATTAATGACCTTCTTCCATTGACTGGAAATCCTATCTATAGTTTTGCTGATAATAGCACATTGTATTCAACTTTCCTTTTTGAAAAACCTTGCCCTGTTCAATCAGCTTCATCTTCTCGAAAATCTGCTACCGATTCTTTAAATGCCGATCTTCAGGTAATTCTCTAGTAGGGCAAAGACAACTTAGTTGATTTCAACCCTTCTAAAACTCAGTCTTGTCTTTTAACTCGCAAAAAGGATTCTTCTCCTCCTATGCTTATCTTTAGTGACACTCAGATTTCTGGGCAAAATGATATATCTCTTTTGGTTATTACCCTGACTTCTAATCTCTCTTGGCACAAGCACATTACAAATATTGCTTCCTCTGCATCTAAAAAACTTGGTTTTCTCTTTCGCTCTCGGCGTTACTTTTCTTCGAAGCAGATGCTCACTCTATAAATCGCAAATCCGCCCTGCCATGGAATATTGTTCCCACATCTGGGGTGGTGCCCCCAAAACCTCTCTCAGGCTTCTTGATTCCATTCAGAAGAAGGCAGTTAGGTTAATTAATGATTCATCTTTAACAAAGTCTCTCCACTCGCTGTCTCATAGACGTACTGTTTCTGCTGCGTGCCTCTTCTACAGATACTTCCCTGGGCACTGTTCTTCTGAATTGGCTTCTATAATTCCCGCTCTCTATTACAAAACAGTCCGAACACGTGCCACCACCAGCCAATATCCATTTACTTTCCAACTTCAAACTCACAGAAAAAAACATTTTATCTTCCTTGTTTATTCATTCAACTGCCGTTTTCTGGAACAAACTTGCTTCATACGTATTTCCTGAAAAGTACAGTCTACAGAAGTTCAAGTCCAGTGCAAACAAATATCTTCTTTCGTCTTCTCAACCTCCAACCCAAGCATGGTACTAAGTACGATAGGTTCTAATACCTCTCGTGTTTGAAGTTTACATAAAAAAAAAAAAAAAAAAATATTTTGATTGTCCTTTTGAAAGTAGGCCCCATTTGATACAATGCACTTACTCCGACATTTCTGCCATTCTTCAAAAACATGGTGGGAGCCATTTTTTGACATGCATTTGAGAATTGCCTCCGATGTCTTTACAACTTCTAATAACGAAACATTTTTCCCACAGCTCCTTTAACTTTGGAAATAAAAAGATTGTCAGGGCTGTAGGGCAGGTGAGGAACACATTTGACATTAATGCTGGCTAAGTATGACTTAATGCTGGCTTGATGACAGAATGAGCAATGTGAGGTTTCATATTGTCACGATTAGCATCCACCCACCTACGTGCAGTTGTGGTCATTTGTGATGAATGTGATCCCATATACTGTGCAGTACAGTTCTACAGTAAGGTCTCATAACAATCACATGATATGGCACAGCATGCTAGTAAACTATCCCTTGAAGGTTAAAACAGAGGTGTCCGTAACCTTTCTTTTCAGTGTTGTAGATGATGTATGTAGACTTTCAAACAGAGCTTTATTGCTTATTCTCTGGGTTGAAATAATGAAGCCATGTCTCACCTATCACCTTCTGCAGAACTTCACTGCAAGAAAGCAAGCTTATATAGCATCAGCCAAAAAAAAAAAAAAAAAAACACCCTTCCCATTTCACCCATCCATTCACCCCAAATGTTTGTTTAGTTCTGCCTTGAACTTATTTAAGTTGCTGACCTCCACTACAACAGATGGAAGTTTGTTCCAACTATCAACCACCTGCTGGCTAAATGCAAATTTCTATACATCTATTCTACAATTGTCTTTCCTCAATTTGAATTTATGCCCCCCCCCAAGGTGATTAATTTGAGCAAGAATCCCAATTAGCATTCAGCTTGCTCAATCTATTCAAGGCCTTATACACCTCAATTAGATCACCTTGCAGGTGCCTAGTCTCCAGAAGCTGCAGTTTGTAGAACTTAGCCGTTCTTGTAATACCAACCCTTTGTTCCACTCACCAATCTCGTTGAACTTGATGTTGCTCACTTGGAACCCAGTGTGCACAAGCAAGAGTCATACACAAATGGTCGTTGAAAATACCATGCATGCTTCCTACTGATATTCTCAACATCTCTGCCTTACTGTTATACGATGATCTTCGCTCATTATTAAAGAAGCAATATTTATGGTTTCTATGGTGGTTGGAGCTCCAGAACCACCAATTTTAGTGATTGAATCACATCTATCTTTAAACATTCTTAATTCTAAACCATCTGCAAGCTGATATATGGAAGCTTAGATTCACTATAAGCCTCTTTTAACATTTAATATGCTTCAGCTGATGTTTACTTGAGACAGAAACAAAATTTGAGAGCATATTTCTTGCATATCACCTCCATTGTTACTTGGATGAAACTGAAACAGGCATAAACTTGACTGACCACCAAAGTCACATCGTGCATATGAGTCAACTGTGCTCTGTGATGCAGCTTGGTTTGGTTTTAAATGCTGCAGCTCAGCTAGAAATAGCAAGCAGTACAGTTTCATGAAAAATTATCTTCATTCTTTATTGAACAGCCCTCATAGATACAGTTTTACACATAATAGATGCTATTTGTTAATACTAAAACTTATTCATATAATGATTAACTACATTACAATTCATATGCGAAACTGGAGGTGATATATACCTCCTTACCTGTTATATTCAAAAACAACCAATATAACATTTCCTTTCAATTTCTGAAGTTCATCCCTCTTTAAAGTAAGAGCATGTAGAAAATAAGGTATTTCTAACAGCATCTTTTCCCAGTAAAAGATTTCTTGAAGAACTTTTAGGAGTGACCTATTGAAACAATGTTTAAAAAGTAAATATTTATATAAATATATTATAAACTATACTATTACCAGCTGGTTTGAAATCTAATCATCAATCATTTCCTATTTTTTTATATAAGCTCTTTTGCCTTAAGTATTTTGTCTTTATCCCTGTTTTAAAAAAGAAGTTAATGAGAATTAGTTCTCTTTTATACCCTGTGTATTTAATTAATTAATTGCTTCTACATTATATTGTGAAAAATTACTGAACATTTACATGTTTCAAAGACTGAAAAATATATAATATTTATTTATATATCAGCATTAATTGCACACTGTATCCTTGTCAGTAGACTCCTAACCAATTTTTGATAAAAGGAAGCTGGTATTTGGTCCACGACTCTTCAACACAAAAGTCAATTCAGCTACTGATCGCAGACATTGGCTTCTGGTCTGGCTCGAAGCCAACGTTCCAGTTCATCCCAATAGGTCTCTATTTACTTCAACAAGTGAAGGATGAGATTATGGGCAGGCCAATAAAACT
Source organism: Mastigoproctus giganteus (assembly GCF_048544385.1). NCBI lineage: Eukaryota > Metazoa > Arthropoda > Arachnida > Uropygi > Thelyphonidae > Mastigoproctus > Mastigoproctus giganteus. The sequence goes on from NC_143575.1 coordinate 246,688,107, forward strand.
ATTGCATGCTCATGTCTTCAAGTTGGGTCACTACAGCATGGTGCATTGTCTACAGTGTGGTGCATTTTCTACATGCTGAAACAGAAAACAACTCTCCCCAAATAGCTGCCACAATGTAGGAAAGGCAGAATTGTCCAGAATGCCAAAGTACTACACATTATCCCAGGAAGAATGACCAATTGTCCAGAATGCCAATGTACCAATCATTGTCCGAAGAACTATAATATCGGTGCGTATGTAGTGTAAAAGGCATCATTTTAATTGTAACTCATATTGTGGGTGTCTTCACAATGAGGTTTGTTTGTTGTTTGGTTTTTAGGAGCATTAGCAACTAAGGCCATATTGCTCCAGGATATGCGGTGGTCATTCCCTGACCTTTCCGCATCCTCCATATTTGGTGGTGATGGGCTCGAACCTCGGTCTAACAAGAAGCGTGTGCTATGCACTGCTGCTCCTTCCCACCTGGCTACGGAGGCGCCTCACAATGAGGTAGCTGGTTTGCACTACTTCAAAAAATTAATGCTTCTCTAGTAGAGAAGATTGTTTGTTTGTTATTTGGTTTTTAGGAGCATTAGTAACTAAGGCCATATTGCTCCAGGATATGCGGTGGTCATTCCCTGACCTTTCCGCATCCTCCGTATTTGGTGGTGACGGGCTCCGCAACCCATGGCAGCAGTGCAACCACCAAATTTGGTGGTCGCACTGCTGCTCCTTCCCACCTGGCTATGGAGGCGCCTATTTAGTAGAGAAGACTACTGTTATTTATTTTCAGAGGATACCACCACCCAGATGATACATCGTTTCAAAGCTAGTGGGCTTCATCATCAGTGGGCGGGCAGGTACCCAGGTAATGCAATGCCATCACAGTTGCGAAGTTATTCCCACAATATGAGAGATGACAACTGGTGTTGGTAATAATATATATTAAAAGATGAAATGCACAAGGCATAATTCCTTATGCATTTACGTAATTAACTATATAATATAGGTGTAGATACACCATAGTTTACCCATAAACTTGAACTACATATGTAGTGTAAAAGGCAACATTTTAATTGTATCTCATATTGTGAGTGCCTTCACAATGAGATAGCTGGCATTGCACTACTTAAAATAAATAACGCTTCTCTAGTAGAGAAGACTACTGTTATTTATTTTCAGAGGATACCACCACCCAGATGATTGTTTCGAAGCTAGTAGGCTTCATCATCAGTGGGCGGGCAGGTACCCTGGTAATGCAATATGCCATCACAGTTGCAAAGTTACTGTTACCTTGGGTTATGGATTGACTATAGTCTAAGATGGGCAATGGCTATCCCACCTGGCTACTGAGACTATAGTCTCAGTAGCCAGGTGGGAAGGAGCAGCAGTGCATAGCACACGCTTCTTGATTAGACCAGGGTTCGAGCCCGTCACCAACAAATATGGATGATGCAGAAAGGTCAGGGAATGACCACCACATATTCCCGGAGCAATATGGCCTTAGTTGCTAATGCTCCTAAAAACCAAATAACAACAACAACATATAACAAACCTGTACAAAAAATGAGATTTTACAATTACTTTTTTTATTACATTAAAAATAAGTTAAATCTAAGAACAAAAGTTACCTTATATTATGCATTGGTGGACTCCCAACTCAATTATTTAGTAAATGTATGGGCACGAGCAAATATAACTGAAATAAGGGTAATAAACAACTTACTTAGCAGGATTCTGAAACTTTTAATGGGACAAACTCTTGGAATGATCTGAATAAGAAAAGGCAATTTTTGTTGAAATATAAAATACTTTATCCAATTCAAAAACTAAAATTAAATTTATTCTTGAAGAATCTTAACACTATTTATGAAGAGTCGAATCTTCAAAGGAATGTATCACATAACTTAAGGTGGGATATGATATTGCCATGGGGGATGTCTTTGTGAGTATGTGCGCAATGCAAGGAGTTTAACGAAATCAGGTGACAACTCAGCGTTCTTATGGGCCTATATGAGAGCTTGAAGGACAGGGTGGATGCCCTCGAAGTTTCTAAATTGAGGGGCCCATCAAGCTCTCAGCTGCCTACATCAACGACAGAGCTTGCACTTGGTCATCACACAACACAGCGGCAACCCCCAAGGCAGAATGCACTGGTCCCACAGTAACTAGTAGTTGTTGGTGGCTCTATTGTCAGGGAAACGGGGAACATGCTTTGTAAAAAGGATAAGTCGAACAGGACCAGGGTATGTCTGCACAGGGGCAAAGGTTGATGACGTAGAACGGATATCATCCTTTAAGGGCACGAAAGAGGATATAGTTGTACACGTTGGCACTAATGATATTAAAAGTAGGAGACCGGCAGAATTACTTAACAAGCACAGGTCACTGTTGAAAAAAAGCCATTAATTAGGGTTGAATTTGAAAGTGTCTGCAATTCTGCCCAGACACGATAGGAGGGAGTATATGATAAGAGCCTTGTCAATCAATTCGGCCCTGGATGGACTGTGCAAGGCTCAAGGGGTAAAATTTTTTTTCAGCCTGGTCTGTACTTGTTAACAGGAAAGACTGCTTCTACAGGGATAGGATGGGATACACTTAAATAGAAAGGGTGAAAGAATATTTGCTGATGCTATCGAGGCAGTGTTAGGTGGGTCGGAAAACTGCTAGCTTGGGTGGGGATACAAGGACTAATAGATTAACAGTAGCCACTGGCAGAGGTGAAAGTGATTCTTGCACTGCTTCTATTGAAAAGAGCAGAAGCCTGGAAAACAAGATGCAGGATATTTCAGAGACTGCTGGGAGTCATTGCAATACAAGTAAACACATGGGTTGTGTTAGGGTAACTAAGAATAGGAACAGGTGCATGTATACTTGTGTGTACACCAATGCTAGGAGTTCGGTAAATAAATTTGAGGTATTGCTCAAAGCATCAAAGGTGGATATTGTTGGGATATCAGAGACGTGGTGTCACACAGATATAAGGAATGCAGAACTGGAATTTGGGGAGTACGTCTATAGAAAGGGTAGAGAGGATAGGAAGGGAGGAGGAGTTATGCTATTAGTTAAGAAACACATAAAATCCAAGGACGTGAAGACAGTCGACATCACTGGACAGTGTAGTGTCGAGTGAGTTTGGTGTGACATAAGCATTGGGAGATCAAAATTGAGAGTAGGAGTGTGCTACAGGCCTAATAACTCTGATGAGTGTAATAATAAACTGTACAGGGAATAGAGAGGGCCAGTAAATCAGAGAGTCTTATACTGGGGGATTTTAATTTCTCAGATATTGACTGGAATTTGTGGGTTGGTCACTCACACACTAGCAAGGCTTTTGTGGATTTATTGGATGACTGTTTTCTACATAAGCATGTTCGGGATGCAACTAGAGGGAGTAATACTCTTGATTTGATCATCAGTAGTGATTCTTCATGCATTAAGAATCTGCAGATAAATGAACCACTAGGTGGCACTGATCACAGTGTGCTGAAGTGGGATTTACTCAAAGAGGTAACAACCATCAGGGATAAAGGGAAGGGTTATTGCTTTCGTAAAGGCGACTACGATGGTTTGAGACAGTATTTAAATTCTATACAGTGGGACCAACTGATGATGTTACCAACAGCAAATTCAAAATGGGAAGCATTCAAAGAACTTATCTTGGAAGCTACTAGGCTTTACATACTAACTAAGAAATATTGTTCAAGGTTTAGGCCTAAATGGATGTCAGATGAACTAATGAGACAAATGGCAGAGAAGAAAAATGCAAGGGATACATATAAATTAACACGTGACACAGAAGCCTATGATAGATACAAGTTGATCTGTAACCAAGTTACAAAGGAAGTTAGGCAGGCAAAGGCAGATTAGGAAAAATCTTTGGCAAGGGATGCAAAGAAAACGAGCAAAGAGTTCTTTACCTATGTAAACTCTAGAGGGAAGTGGATGAATCAGGTTGGTCCGCTTGATATCGATGGTTCAACTGTTGATGATCCTGCTCAGGTAGCTAACAAACTAAATGAATATTTTGCATCGACATTCACACATGAGGAATTATCCATTGAGGGGAATGCCAGAGGTGTATTCAACTCTGGCAGTAAGCTAGATAATCTTGTAATAACTGAAAGTGGAGAAGAAATTGTTGAAGAAAAACACAAGAAAGGCACCTGGGGTGGATGGGATCTATCCACTTATATTAAAGGAGGCAGCAAAGGAAGCAAGCAAACCCTTAGCCATAATTATGAGAGCTTCCTTGGACTCAGGGGAGGTTCCCATAGACTGGAGATGTGCAAATGTGACCCCAATTCACAAAGGAGGATCAAAGGCTGATACAAGTAATTATAGGCCTTTGAATTTAACTTCTGTTCCAGGAAGATTTATGGAGGCGCTGGTTAAAAAAGCACTACAGGATCATCTAGACAAGACTTCAGTTATAGCTCGGACACAGCATGGTTTTGTTAAGGGGAAGGCTTGCCTGACCAATTTGACTGGATACTATGATGCAGTCACAAAAGAGCTGGATGCAGAGAATAACTTTGATATTATATACTTGGATCTTAGAAAGGCTTCTGATACTGTTGCACGTGGAAGACTGCTGCACAAATTGGAGCAGTGTGGCATTGGAGGCAAATTGCTGCTATGGATAAAGGGATGGTTGAGGGGAAGAAGACAGAGAGTGGTAATCAATGGACACTGCTCATCGTGGATTAATGTTATTAGTGGAGTCCCTCAGGGTTCAGTGTTGGGTCCATTATTGTTTTCTGTATTTATAAATAATATTGATGATGGTATATCAAGCTTAATGTCCAAGTCTGCAGACGATACAAAGCTTGGCAGGGTTGTTAAGGATACTGCTGACGCTATGCTGCTGCTGCAACAGGATCTGGAAAGGTTGAGCAGATGGGCTGAGAGGTGGCAAATGAAGTTTAACATTGACAAATGTAAAGTACTACATATGGGAAACAACAACCCCAGAGCAACGTATCAACTCTGTGGTACTACACTGACAGTGGTAGAGAATGAAAAGGACCTCGGGGTATTGTGCACTCAGATGTGAAGTTCTCTGAGCAGTGCAGACAGGCTGCAAGATTAGCTCATGGTGTCTTGTCAATGATATACAGGAATTTTTCTAGCAGGGATAAGGAGGTGATTATTCCCTTGTATAAAGCAATGGTCAGGCCACACCTTGAGTACTGTATACAGGTCTGGAGGCCTCATTTCAAGAAGGATGTAGAGCTGCTGGAACGAGTACAGAGAAGGGCAACAAGATTAGTGAATGGAACAAAGGGTTGCTCTTACGAAGAAAGGCTTAAGTTTTGCAAATTACAGTGTCTGGAGAGTAGGCACCGGTGAGGTGATCTGATAGAGGTGTATATAGCCTTGAATGGTTTGAGCATGCTCAATGCTGGTGGGATTGTTCCTCTTGCTCAGAATAATCACCTGAGAGGGCATAAATTCAAATTGAGGAAAGACAGATGTAGGATAGATGTGTGGAAATTTGCCTTTAGCCAGCGGGTAGTCGGTTGGTGGTACAGACTTCCATCCCTTGTTGTGGAAGTTGATAGTCTAAATAAATTTAAGGCTCAGCTGGACAGGTATTTTGAACGAACGGAGGGGTGAAGTGGAAGGTGTTTTTTTTTTTTTTTTGGCTGATGCTGCATAAGCTTGCTTTCTTGCATCATATGCTTCTACTAATGCTAATGCTAATTAGTGCAATGGCAGTACCAAATAACTAAACATACCTGTTGCTAGTATGGAAAGAGTTATTCAAAGTTTTTATTTCTACCCATAACATGATCCACCTTTCCCAAAAGGAGCTCTAAGCTGGTAATGCACAACTTGTGTTTGTTCTCAGTTTCCTGGCACAAAGAGATGTAGAGAACAATAAGTCTTGGACCATCCTTTGGGTCAATGAGACCCAGTTTCATTTGAATAGAAACATCACCACCCACAACTCTGCCAAACACAGGAAATAGACCATTCACATGTTGTGCAAAAGGTTCCGTTCCTCCTCACACTCACCAAGATCACAGTATGATGTGGCTCACAGGTATCCTGTCCAGAACTTTTGCAGTGTACATATCCCGGTACAATAATTTTTATGCAGGATGGGACTCCTACACACATCACATATCAGTGCAAGAATTACTGTACCTATTTTACTGAAGTAAGATTGATCAGTTGTTCCTATTCAATAGCATGGACATCTTATCCACGTGATTTCATAACCTCTATGACCTTTGGAGAGGTTTGTTTGAAGGACAATGTTTTACTACACTTACTACACTTGGACAATTACTACACTTGCAAACTACTGAAAAACAGCACCATATGCCATGTGAAGAACACACCAAATGTTATGCTCTGCAGTGGAAAAGTTGATTGTTACCCAGGTGGCATATAATCTACCCAACACTAGAAGTTATAGTGGATAATTTTTGGATTATTTCCTAGCTGAAAACAGCACCAATTTTGTCTCCAGTGATGATTTCTATGCACTATTTTTTTTTTTTTTTCTTATGCATCCTTTTCTGTACTTGTATCCATGTTAAGTTTCATTACTTTAACTGAAAGAGATTGGGCACCAGAGAGTTTTCAGTATGGATAGTTTAATTATAACAAAGCATATGTAGTATTTTCTATTTATTCCATATTGATAATTATAAATTTTGCCAAAAAAGATCTTATTTTCACATAGAATAATTTAGTATTATGAAATTACACATTAAAGAATGTAACTATTGCATACAGATTGAACAAAAAAAACAAAAATTAAACATAGTAATATATATGGGGGTGGAAACTAAATGAAATGTAATAAAAGTTAAATTTTAAAAAAAATACACAATTATACCACATGAAAATTTGTTTGAAGATGTATATTTAAGTCTTACTACAACAATCTACACTTAATACAACTTGAGATGCTGCTGAAATTCAGGCTCTGGGGTGGGAAGAGAGAAAAAGCCAAATTAAAAAACAATTCATGGTAATATAAAGTAGCATACATATCAATTTTACTTTTTACACTGAGTGGCCAGTTTATTAGGTACATCTATCCTTTTCTTGTGAAATGGAGTGCTCCTTCAGTAGCAGCATCATGTGTTTGTACCATGTGATATAAAGCCAGCAGGCAGATACACAGGGATGCTGTACTTGCACGATTCAGTGCATAAGTAGGCAATTTAGGTAAGACAAAAGACTTAAGTGAATGATCTTGAAAATGAATGGTAGTCAGCCAGATATGCCAGTATGAGTATCTTAGAAACTGCAACAGATACTGGGATTTTGGCATATGTCTCGAGTGTATCAAGATTGGTCTAATAACCTAAATAACAACTAGCAACATGATTTTAGTGGTTAGAAACAGCTCACTGATGCAAGAGGCCAATGGAGGCTGACAAAACTATGTTTGTAGCCAGTCAAATAACAACCCAGTACAATGTAGCAACCAAGGAGGCACTTCAGAGTGCACAACTTGTCATACCTTGTCATTGCAGCAGAAGACAAAACTATGTTCCACTCCTGTCAGCAAAAATCAAGACGATATTGTAGGTGTTTCTGCCTCACTGTAGAGTAGGCTCAGAAACACCAACACTGGATAGTAGAGGATTGGAGAAACATTGTCTGGTCTGATGAATCGCAGTTCCTGTTGTTTCATGATGATAGGATGACCAGAATTAGAGTGAAAATCACATCCCTTGGCAGGACTGGACCCATCTACCAGGCATTAACAATCACACTAGCGGTAGTAGTGTAATAGTGCAGGGAGTGTTTTTGGTGTTTCTGTAGTGCACATTGAGTCCCTTCATGCCAGTCTAGTAACATTTGAATGCCAGATTTATTTGGAAATTGTCACTGACCATGAGCATCCTTTCATGCCTGCAGTATATTCATCTATGAATAGGTTATTCATAGCACCATGTCATAAGGCCAGAATTGCACTAGTTCTAGGAACATTAGAGAAAATTCATCCTACTACAATGGCCTCCCCAGTTGCCAGATAAATTCAATTGAAACCTATGGGATGAGATGGAACAAGCCCTTCGAAGTAGAGCTCTTGCAACCATCTAATCTGCATGTAAGAGCCAACTGAGTCATCAAGAACTGGCATGCTTTCAACACTTCACTGAGTCCATGCCAAGCTGTTCTGAAGGATAAAGGAGACCTCCTTGCTATCAGGTAGGCATAACTAAGAGAAAGTAAGTTGCTATTTTGTGTATATTGCCATGAACTGTCTATAAATTTTATTTATTTTTTTGCATGAGAGCAAATTCAACCTACTACAATGGCCTCCCTAGTCACCTGATAAATTCATTTGAAACCTGTGGGATGAGGCGGAACAAGCCCTTCGAAGTAGAGCTCTTGCAACAATTGTAAGAGCCAACTGAGTCATCAGGAACTGGCATCCCTATGGCATACTTTCAACGCCTCATTGAGTTCATGCCATCCATGCCATAACAAATCCAGGCTGTTCGGTTTCATCCTTGCTATCAGGTAGGCATAACTAACCAAAACTAAGTTGCTACTCTGTGTATACTTCCATGAATTTTTTGTAAATTTTATTAATTTTTTTTATATGTCCTGCCCCCCCCCCCACCCAGTGGGCATGAAGACTATGTTCATTAGAACCTTGAAACAAAGCCAACTGTAGCCTGATAGGGTAACACTTCAATAAACATCTTAAAACAAAAATTCTCATATGGTATAGGAGTATATTTTCTTTAATTTAACTTCTAATAATGACAAATAATGTATCATCTCCCTTTCAAATAATTTGAAATGGAATAAAATTTTAATATAACCTATGAAAGTTGATATCCAGCATGCCTGCAACTTGCATGTTTCTACACATAAGTGGGACTGCTAATTTTGCCAGTGGATCCTGAAACAAAAACTCATTTCAGCGTATATTCTATAATTTATTACATTTTGCTCTTTAGATAAAATATTTTCAAAATATTAGTAAAATACTTTATACTGCATGACTGAAAACCTCAAAATGTAAGTATGAAACTAGGTATTATAAGTATGCATTACAGAATAACTTTCACCAATTACAATAAACTAAAAATATATTAAAATGGCAAGAGACATACAATTCTTTTACATATTTTTAAAAAACTTTGTTATATTGGAATTTGATATTTTTATTAAAGAATTACTTAATTTTTAAAGAATTATTAATAACACTTTTGTTAGCAATAATTGCTACTATTTAGAATAATGTCAAACCAAATGAATTTACTCATTTTGCTTATTTTTCTTTCTTTGATAGAAATAATTCAGCAGAGAGAGAGAGAGAATGGAAAATAAATCACATTTACCACATGAACAACATCTCCACAGACCACTACACAGCCACGTCACACAGAGAGTTGGTTGGTTGGTTGGTTTGGGTTTTATTGGCGCATCAGCAACTGAGGCTATAATGCGCCAAACACAGAGAGTTGTCAGCACTAATGTAAAGTACTACACATGGGAAACAGCAACCCCAGAGCAACGTATCAACTCTGTCAGTGTAGTACCACACTGTCAGTGTGGTACTACACTGACAGTGGTAGAGAATGAAAAGGACCTGGGGGTAATTGTGCAGGCAGATATGAAGTTCTCTGAGCAGTGCAGATGGGCTGCAAGAGTAGCTCATGCTGTCTTATCAATGATATACAGGAATTTTTCTAGCAGGGATAAAGAGGTGATTATTCCCTTGTGTAAGGCAATGGTCAGGCCACACCTTGAGTACTGTATACAGGTCTGGAGACCTCATTTCAAGAAGGATGTAGAGCTGCTGGAACGAGTACAGAGAAGGGCAACAAGATTAGTGAATGGAACAAAGGGTTGCTCTTATGAAGAAAGGCTTAAGTTTTGCAAATTACAGTGTCTGGAGACTAGGCACCGGCGAGGTGATCTGATAGAGGTGTATAAAGCCTTGAATGGTTTGAGCATGCTCAATACCGATGGGATTCTTCCTCTTGCTCAGAATAATCACCTGAGAAGGCATAAATTCAGATTGAGGAAAGACAGATGTAGGATAGATGCGTGGAAATTTGCCTTTAGCCAGCGGGTGGAACAGACTTTCATCCCTTGTTGTGGAAGTTGATAGCCTAAATAAATTTAAGGCTCAGCTGGACAGGTATTTCGAATGAACGGAGGGGTGAAATGGAAGTGGTTTTTTTTTTTTTTTTTTTTTTGACTGATGCTGCATAAGCTTGCTTTCTTGCATCATATGCCTCTACTAATGCTAATCACGATCACTGTTTAAATATAACCAACAGAGAACAGTACAACAGAAAGCCATTTTAAAATCTTTATCTAATATACCAAAACAGACCTGTGGATCCAGTAAAATGATTCGCTCTTGAACAATAAATGATTCACACATGAATCTTAATGTTAGGAGTGTCACCAATAAAATTAATGAATCTGTACTCCTGATTAGAACAACTAATGCAGATATAAGAGGGCTCAGGGAAAATATCATGTCATCCAGAAAAAGGAGATAAAATTTCACTATGGTATTTATACTCTCGAATTAACCTGGCTTAATGCAATTGAGCCAGGCAAAATTTGTTATGGTGGTGTACCATAGAATAACAATGAAATGAGGAGACAGTGAGACACTTTGGACAGGTATTAAGGACATTTATAGAGGTTGTAAATGAATTACCAAAGAAGTCACATTACAGAAATCGATACCAGATGCTCGAAAATATGGTCACATGACATCAGTATGGCATATAATCCCCTCCAACAGCTAAACAGGCCTAATAGCAGTGAACCATGTTCAATATAAAAGTGTCTATAAGATTCTGTGGCAACAATCCCATTCTTCTACCAGCACAGACCTTACCTCACCAAGAGCCCAAGGCGTTGGCTGTCAGCATGCAATGCAATGCCCAAGGGCATCCCACACATGTTTGATCAGATTTAAGTCTGGTGATCATGCTATCCACAGCAGTCATTGGATATCTTCAGTTTCAAGATATTCCTCCACCACTTAAGCTCTATTTACAGTGGTGTGGTTGTGCATGAAAAGAAAATCTGGGCCAACTGCACCCCTAAAAAGCCACACATAGGGTTTAAGGATCTGTTCTTGGTACCCCTGCACAGTTATGGTACCTCTATCAAAAATATGAAGAAGGCTGCAGGCATTGATCATTATTCCACCCCACAGAAGAACACTGCCTCCCAGTAAGTGTCCCTTTCTGTGATGTTGTAGGGATGGTACTGCATACCTTATTATCTCCAGATGAATAACATCTAAAATCTGTTTGTAAGCTAAAACGGAACTCATCAAAGAACAGAACTGTATTCCATTTGTCAGGGCTCCAAGTCACATGTTCATGGCACCAGTTTCGATGAGCTCTGCAGTGGTTTGGGGTTAATGGGACACAAACCACTGGTTTCCTTGTGTAGAGTCCACTTGAATTGAGCCTTCTTAACACAGTCTGGCTGGAAATGTTTTCACCTGGCCGTAGTAACTTCAAGAGACAGCTGATGACAGGACATCATAGGGTTCCATCTTGCTGTTACAGCCACACAGTGTTATATTTTGGTTGATTGGTCTGGCAAAGGTCACCCTGGTAGTCCTCAGGTGACCTTTGCCAGCTGTTGTCTCCTCTCTCCTGAAACTGCTTCCGTAGAGCCGAGATGAAACTGCATGACACATTAAGCCAACATGCTACCTCTGCCTGAAACTTCCGGGTTCAAGTTGTCCAACAGCTCGCCACCTCAAGGAATCGGCTAAACGATGACTTGCCATCCTGAGTACTGGAGATCTGGCTATCCTACCGAGTGAGCCAAAATACAGGAATGATGTCATGTGGTCGCAACCTGTGTTTTTAATGGCATGAATAATTTGCATAACATGTGGCTCTGTAAGGTGGTAGATTGATTTCTATCGGATACTTGGAATTTGCATGCCAAGATGCCTATTGTATCAAATATTTGCCTTAGGCGACACTGTTCGGTTAATTTAAAGAGATGGGATTATAACAGTTTAAGATGCTACAAGGGCTCTAGCAGTCAAACAGATAGTAGAGGGAAGAGTAATACATTAGAATTATGGAATATCTTTAAAACAATACCATGAATATCAGAAAATCACATATATATTATGAAAATATAGTAAAAAGAGAATGCTAAGATGGATAAATACAGAGCTGATCAATTGACCATGATAATTTTTTAATTTGTCGTGAAGTTTCCTTGTCTCACTGTCTCCTAACCTGGGAAAGGTATTTTTGCTTGTTAGAATACTGAGATTTTAAGGCGAATTTAACAATATTACATGATGTAGCAAGTGCTAGTTGCTTTATGCCCAAAATTTTATGATTTAAATTGACCCTGTCAATTTAAATCATAAAATCATAAAATTGTTTGTTTGTTTGTTTGTTTGTTTTAGAGTTTTATGGCACATTAGCATCTAAGGCTATAATGCGCCAAGTCAATCTAAAAGATTAACAGCAACTGCAGGCAGAGGCAAAAGTGATTCTTACACTGCTTTTATTATAATGAGCAGCAGCCTAGAAAGCAAGTTGCTGGGGATTTCAAGAACTGCTGGGCGTCATCATGGAACAAGTAAATACATGGTCTGTGTTAGGGTAACTAAGAGTAAGAACAGTTGCATGTATACTTGCAAGTACACCAATACTAGAAGTATAGTTAATAAATTTGATTAATTTGAACTGCTAGTCAAGACATCAAAGGCAGATATTGCTATGATATCAGAGACATGGTGTCACACAGATATAAGCAGTGCAGAATCGGAATTTTGGGGAGTACAATGTGTACAGAAAGGATAGACAGGGTAGGAAGGGAGGAGGTGTTATGCTATTAGTTAAGAAACGCATTAAATATAAATCTAAGGAAGTCTATCCAGTTGACATTGATGGACAGTGCAATGTTGAGTCAGTTTGGTGTGACATAAGCAATGGGAAAGTAACGAGAGCAGGAGTGTGTTATAGACCTAATGACTCTGATGAGTACAATGAACAATTGAGCAGAGAAATAGAGTGGTCCAATAAATCAGAATGTCTTGTAATGGGGGATTTTAACTTTCCAGATATTAACTGAAACTTGTGGCTTGGTCACTCACACGCTAACAAAACATTTGTGGATTTATTGGAGCATTGTTTTCTACAGCAACATATTCGAGAGGCAACCAGAGGGAGTAATACTTTTGATCTAATTATCAGCAGTGATTATTCATGCATTAAGAATTTGCAGATAAAGGAAACACAAGTTGACAGTGATCACAGTGTACTAGAGTGGTCTCAGATAGCTTTTGTTCTATACAATGGGATCAACTGATCATGTTAAAAACAGCAAATTCTAAATGGGAATTAACCTTGGAAGCTACCAGGTTTTTTCATACCAAATAAAAAATACTGTTCAAAATTTATACCTAAATGGATGTTAGATTAACTAATGAGGCTTGTGACAGAGAATAAAAATGCATGGGATGCATATAAATTATCAGGTGACACAGAAGCCCATGGCAGATATAAGCAAGTCTGTAATCAAGTCACAAAGGACATTAGGCAAGCCAAGGCTGATTATGAGAAATCCTTTGCAAAGGATGCAAAAAAAAACAACCAAGCCTTATTTACTTATGTAAACTCTAGAAGGAAGGGGATGAATCAGATTGGTCCACTTGATATTGATGGTTCAACAGTTGATGATCCTGCTCAGATAGCTGACAAACTAAATGAGCATTTTGCATCTACATTCACACATGAGGAATTCTGTAAGGAAGGGAAGGAAAGAAGTTTACTAAACTCTAACAGGGAGCTAAATGATTTTGTAATAATGGAGAGCAAAGTGGAGGAGAAATTGTTGAAGTTAAACATAAAAAAGGCACCCGGGGTGAATGAAATCTACCCAGTTATATTGAAGGAGGCAGCAAGGGAAGTAAGCAAACCCTTAGCCATAATTATGAGAGAATAATGTCTAAAAAATATATAAATTCATACACCGACCATTGAATAAAATTTAAAATTTAATGACTACAATCTTTACACAAAAATATTTACAATAAACTATTGCGGAATGCTAAAAACTGTAATAAAAGATCATTTACAATAAAATTTGCTAAAATATAAACCATTAAAAGTGCTAAAAACCTGAAGCTTTCGGGAGCGTCAGCTCCCTTCTTCAACAGTGACATGACTTCCCGCAACATCTCCTTAAGTAGCAGGCTCACGGTACCTCCACACGTGGTATTTCTCCACGTGGTTCAATCGGCACATGGTCAGAACTGGAAGCGGAAATGTCTCGGGAACGTGGCAAAGAAAATCGTTCATCCGACCTTAATATAATTGTTTCAAAGATAGGATTAATATGTATACCTCTATCTCTATTCATGGTATTCCTACTTGATGAACTAATCCGTAAACCCTCGAGCCATTTACACTCCCAGTATCCATGTGCACGATCCAAAATAATAGCGTCCTCCGGGGAGATTTGATGCTGCTTCTCCCAAAAATGTTCGGCCACAGCAGACTTGTTGTATTCAGCGGTTCTTATGGCATTTAAATGTTCCCCCAGACAATCCCTGAGCCGTCGTTTTGTTTCCCCCACAATCCGGGCATTCTATTCTATAAACCACTCCACTACTAAGATCTTTTGGTATGCGGTCTTTGACCTGAGACACAGCGTGTCCCATAACCCCGTAAAATTCTTGCCAGATATTCAGTAAGGCCCGGATAGTAGGGGATGTATGCGGTGGCTACCGGAACGAACGACTCCCTACGTTCGGACACTCCTCTACTATATCTATCCAGGATCCTCTGGGGGTATCCGCACTTTATAAGTTCTGCCGTGACACGATTAATTTCTTTTTCTTTATCCTCAGAAGTGGTACAGTGTGATCTTACTCTTTCAAATAAAGCTTTTGCTACACTATTCTTGTATTGTCCAGCTTGTGCTGAACTGAAATGGGTGTATTGACCTCTACACATGGGTTTTTTAAAAACTGACGTCTTAAGTCTAAAACCCACCCTGGAGATCAATACATCCAAAAATGACAGGGTACCACCCATTTCCACCTCTGAGGTGAATTGTATAAATTGGGAGAAGCTATTAAGCCAGCAAACGGCATCATCCTCCCTCCCCTTCTGGACCAGGGCAAAGGTATCATCAACATATCTTCTCCAATTCCTAATAGGAAACGAACACCCACTAAAAACTGTACTTTCCAACTCCTCCATGGCCAAATTGGCCACGGCGGCACTAATGGGTGAACCCATGGCAGTACCGCGAACCTGCTTATACATAGTTCCTTGAAACAACATGGTAGTACTAGCTAGACATAATTCCACCCTGGTGCAAATGTCTTCCACACCGAGAAGTGATCTATTACCAAGGGAGGCATCCCTGGTCAATGCCATTTTTACACAATATACTGCATGGCTAATAGGAATACATGTAAATAAAGATATAACGTCAAAAGAGATCATGCTCTCATCATCATTTATAGTCAAATTCACAAACTCTCTACTGTCTTTAACAACATATCCGGACTGCCCCACTATGGGTGCAATTAATTTAGCCAAGTACCCTGATAGCGCATAGGAAAGACTCCCTATAAATGAAACTATAGGTCTCAAGGGCACTTCTGCCTTATGAATTTTTGGCAGTCCGTAGAATCGCTTACTTAAGGAGATGTTGCAGGAAGTCATGTCACTGTTGAAGAAGGGAGCTGACGCTCCCAAAAGCTTCAGGTTTTTAGCGCTTTTAATGGTTTATATTTTAGCAAATTTTATTGTAAATGATCTTTTATTACAGTTTTTATCATTCCGCAATAGTTTATTGTAAATATTTTTGTGTAAAGATTGTAGTCATATTAAATTTTAAATTTTATTCAATGGTCGGTGTATGGATTTATATATTTTTTAGACATGAGTTTTCCAGACCTCAGAGGCCTCTTTCAGGATATTATGAGAGAATCCTTAGATTCAGGGGAGGTTCCCATGGACTGGAGATGTGCAAATGTATTCTGAATTCACAATGGGGGTGGGTTCAGAGGGCGACACAAATAATTATAGACCTGTTAGCTTAATTTCTGTTTCTGGGAAAATAATGGAGCCACTGGTTAAAGGAGCATTGCAGGATCATCTAGACAAGACAGCAGTAATAGTACAGACACAGCATGAGGTTGTTAAGGGAAGGTCTTGTCTGACCAATTTGATTGGATACTATGATGTGGTCACAAAGGAACTGGAGGCATAAAATAATTTTGATATCATATACTTTGATTTCATGAAAGCTTTTAATATGGTTGCACATGGAAGATTGTACAAATTGGAGCAGTATGGCATTAAGGGCAAGTTGCTACAATGGATAAAGGGATGCTTGAGTGGGAGACGACAGAGTGATAATAAAGAAACACTGCACTTCGTGGACTAATGTTATTAGTGGAGTCCCCCAGGGTTCGGTGCTGGGCTCATTGTTTTGTTTATTTATCAAAGATATCGATAAAGGTATATCAGGCTTAATTATTATTATTATTATTAGCCATATGGCGCAAGGAAGCATGAGGCGTATGCTGAACCAGCCAAAAAAAAAAAAAAAATTCCGAGTTACCCAGAGAGAGAGAGAGAGTCAGAAGTAGAAAGGAATCACCAAGAAAGAGAAGAACAATAATATCCAGCTAAGGATCCTGGGTGTGCCAAGCCCATACTCACAAGATGTGAGCCGCTGGGTAATGTCCAAGTTTGCAGATGATATAAAGTTTGGCAAGATAGTTAATGACAGAAAAGATATATACTGCAACAGGATCTATAAACATTAGGCAGATGGGCTGAGAAGTGGCAACTGGAGTATAACATTGACAAATGCAAAGTACTACATATGGGTAGCAGTAACCCAAGAGAAACTTACCAACTATGTGGTGCTACACTCAGTGAAGTGAAGAATGAAAAAGATCTGAGGGTAATTATGCAGTCAGATATGAAGTTCTCTGAGCAATGCAGATGGACTGCCAGAGCAAGTCATGGAGTCTTCTCAATGATACATAGGAATTTTGCTAGCAGAGACAAGGAGGTGATTATCCCCTTGTATATGGAAATGGTCAGCAGGCCACACCTTGAATACTGTGTACAGGTCTGGAGGCCTCATTTTAGGAAGGATGCAGAGTTGCTAGAACATGTACAAAGACTGGCAACAAGATTGGTGAGAGGAACAAAGGGGGTGCTCTTACCAAGAAAGGCTTAAGTCTGCAAGTTGCAGCATCTGGAGACTAGGCACCTGCAAGGTGATCTCATTGAGATGTATAAGGCCTTGAATGGTGTGAAAAAGCTTAATGCTGATGGGATTCTTGCACTTGCTCAGATTATGAACCTGACGGGGCACAGATTCAAACTGAGGAAAGACAGTTGCAGAATAGATGTGCAGAAGTTTGCCTTTAGCCAGCAGGTAGTTTATTGCTGGAACAGACTTCCATCTGTTGCTGTGGAAGTTTACAGCTTGAATAAATTTAATGCTGAACCAGACAAACATTTGGAGTAATCGGATGGGTGAAATAGGAAGGATTTTTTTTTTTTTTTTTTTTTGGCTGATGCTGTATAAGCTTGCTTTCTTGCATCATATGCTTCAACTAATGCTAATGCTAACTCAGTTGATGTTGCTGATGAATTGAACAGGTACTTTATATCAAACTTTATAGATGAAAGAGAATATGGTGAGAAGAGGATGTACAAGTGAGGCTGAGCAGTATGAAATCAGTGATACTGAAATTAGCATTAGTAGAGGCATCTGATGCAAGAAAGCAAGCTTATGCAGCATCAGCCAAAAAAAAAAAAAAAAAATAAATAAATAAAAAATACCCACTTCCACTTCACCACTCTGTTCGTTCGAAATACCTGTCCAGCTGAGCCTTAAACTTATTTAGGCTATCAACTTCCACGACAAGGGATGGAAGTCGGTTCCACCAACCAACCACCCGCTGGCTAAAGGCAAATTTCCTCACGTCTATCCTACATCTGTCTTTCCTCAATTTGAATTTATGCCCTCTCAGGTGATTATTCTAAGCAAGATGAAGAATCCCACCAGCATTGAACATGCTCAAACCATTCAAGGCTTTATACACTTCTATCAGATCACCTCGCTGGTGCCTAGTCTCCAGACACTGTAATTTGCAAAACTTAAGCCTTTCTTCGTAAGAGCACCCCTTTGTTCCATTCACTAATCTTGTTGCCTTCTCTGTACTCGTTCCAGCATCTCTACATCCTTCTTGAAATGAGGCCTCCAGACCTGTATACAGTACTCTAGGTGTGGCCTGACCATTCCCTTTTACAAGGGAATAATCACCTCCTTATCCCTGCCAGAAAAATTCCTATATATCATCAACAATACACCATGAGCTACTCTTGCAGCCCGTGTGCACTGCTCAGAGAACTTCATATCTGAGTGCACAACCACCCCCAGGTCCCTTTCATTCTCTACCACTGTCAGTGTAGTACCACAGAGTTGATATGGGAAACAGCAACCCCAGAGAGGCTCTGGAGTTGCTGTTTCCCATATGTATTACTTTACATTTGTCAATGTTAAACTCCATTTGCCACCTCTCAGCCCATCTGCTCAACCTTTCCAGATCCTGTTGCAGTAGCATAGTGTCAGTAGTGTCCTTGACAACCTTGCCAACCTTCGTATCGTCTGCAAACTTGGACATTAAGCTTGATATACCATCATCAATATCATTTATAAATACAGAAAACAATAATGGACCCAATACTGAACCCTGAGGGACTCCACTAATAACATTAGTCCACGATGAGCAGTGTCCATTGATTACCACTCTCTGTCTTCTCCCTCTCAACCACCCCTTTATCCATAGCAGAAATTTGCCTCCAATGCCACACTGCTCCAATTTGTGCAACAGTCTTCCATGTGCAACAGTATCAAAAGCCTTTCTAAGATCGAAGTATATAATATCAAAGTATAATTATTATTTTATTTATTATTTTATTACAATAAAGATTATTATTTAGTATAAAAATGTTTGACGCTAAAAGTAGCTATAGCTCATGAGCAGATCAATTTTGAGAGATGCATGAGACAGTGCATTGAACCATTAAGATCAATTTGGAGAGCATAAGTGGATTTAGGAGAGATTTCTCTGTATTGGAGAAGTGACAAAGTATCACTATACTGGTCAGTCTTACTTCAGTGGTACAAAAAAATCATGGAGACAATGATAAAGAAGGCAATGCAGACATTTAGATAGAAATGGAATTCTGAAGGCTACACAACATGTTAAGGAAAAATTATGTTTAACTAACATGGTTGTCTATTTAGACAGGGTTAATCGTGATCTGGATGTAGGAAATAATTTTAACATCATTTATTTGGATTTTAACAATGAATTTGACTTGGTCCTTCATGAGAGGTTATTACATAATGTGAAACATGCTGGCATGCATCCGAGGTAGGATTTCAAGATAGATTGCAGATTGGCTGAAGGACAGGAAGCAGAAAGTTTAATTAATGGTTACTCTTCAGACTGGCCTAATGTTTGAAGTGAAGCCCTCCTCACCAGGATTGATTCTTGTTTTTTTCTGATTTTCATAAATAACATTAACAAATAGACTGAGAGCATGATGTCAAAATTTGCAGCAGACGGACTTGGATAGGCTTCAAGGATGGTCAGAAAAGTGGCAGTTATGTTTTAATGCAGCAAAGTGCAAGGTCTTTACACTTGAAGGATAGCAATACCAAAATAACTCAAAAATCCCAAGATAACATGCTTGGTGGAATTGAGATAAAACCCGTAGAGGAAGAATGGGTTTTGGAAGTTACAAACTTGTATCTTGTTGCATGTGTGCATACAGTGTAGTATATCCTTTATTTGTGTGCCACAAAAATGATATCTAAAGTGTGAATTATTAAAATTTTTCCAATATTGAAACATACTGATGGATAGTTAAGAAGATACCTGAAGAAATAATATACTTTAGACATGCAAGAAATGAAGAGGTATTTATTATTTAAAATTTTTTTTAGGTATAGCTCCCACATATTTATGCTTTAGTAACTGAAATTCTATTGCATATAAGGCTAAGGATTATAAGCATGGTATTTTGTGGAGATGGCAATCATGAAAGCATTACTAAGTACAGTACCACAGACCAAAGACAATATGAATAATTGTAGACCTGGAGAGTAGCACTTTTCCAAGCTTACTGAAATAACTTAATTGCAACTTTAAGTGAAACTTAAAACTAAGAGGCAGATGTAGGACCCTAAATTAGGTTAAAACACAAGAAGGAAAACTAATATAATAATAAAACCTCTAAAATTCCACAGGAATGTTTTATCTGTCACAAAAACTTCAAGGCCATTGTTAAGTGTTATTCATTTTCATACAGCTTGCCTAAGTGATGGACTATAATCATCATTATAGTCCATCATTTAAAAAATTAAAAGATGGTTAAAATGGTCTTGTGATTTTTGTCAGGATAGCATGAGAACTGATGTGAAACTGGATCTGATAGATGAACTAATATCTGAAGGAGAGCAAGGCATTCCAATTTCTCAGGTAAACTAGAAGAGTCGAGGAATAATACCCAAAGATATAAATCAAAAGGAAAATCTGGCCATAGTAGATAATTCTGTTTTGACCCCTGATTAAGTCAATAGTGATAGAATCCAATCTATGGAGATTTAATAAATACTCTTATGAATGCTCTCAATAGTCACTGTGCACAACTGATACAGAAAATTCTGGAGCTCATGTCTGCTTTAACACAATGTAACTGTAACTCATACTGAGGAGCATACACTGAAAAAAAGTACAGGCAGCAAATGGATATCTGTACTGTGAGAAACAAAATCAACTTGGAGCCTAGTGGTGGGTGGTGGTGAACCAACTCCTATTATCATCCTGAGGTTCTTTCCCAAATGGGGCCCTATCCACATTTTGGGCAAGGATCAGAGCCAACATGCTGAGTACAGTCCTCAAAAACCCATAGGTTTCAGAAATGAGGATAAAGCTGCAGATAGGAACCAGAATGGCACTCCCACAACATGCTGCTATAGATGACAATTAGGTACCTGCAATTTGGCAATCTTGTTCATCTCTGACCAAAGACAGCCTGTATCCCCCTTCCTCACAAAACAATCTAGTCAAAAATGTTTTTCGACTGATGGAAAAACAGATAAGATTACAACAAAATCAGCATAATCTGAGATGGTGAATTAATTAACAAATAAAGGTTACTTCCTCTCTTGCTCCTTAAGCATAAATCTCACATGTGCACATTTAGCAGACATGCCCACTGAGGTGTGCAATAGAAAACATCTATAATGAGATGCTACCAAGAAATTAATTAAAAAATCGGCACAAGTGTAGGAACAAAACTGGCAAGCAGGATTGCTGGTTTTTGTTTCTAGCAATTGTGTATCTATAATGTAATGCTCAAGAAAAATGAGCATTACAGATACATAAAATCTAAGAGAGTATCACTTCAATAGAAACAGAATAGTGAGGTTGGTGTTCCACCAGCTGAGGCCCAACATCCTAATGTGGCCTAAAACATTTCCACTGTTCAAACACAGTGTGTGTGTGCTGAAGCCAGATATCAAGTCCCTGTTTGCTTTGGAACTCCATAATTTCATGTACCCTTGACAAACAACATACTGTGGTGGACAACAATGGTGATCCCAGGGACTCTAGTAGAGCCTTCTTTAGAACTACCTCCTGTGGGACTTTGCTAGTCCCACAGGAGGTAGTTTACTGTCACTGACTCTATTGTCAGGGAAATGGAAAATATATTGTGCACAAAGGATAGGATTTCTAGCAATTGCAAGAGGAATAGGATGTCTGTCAAGGCAAAAGTAGATGATGTAGGGCAGATATCATCTTTTAAGAGTTTTAACAAGTATAAAGCAATGTTGGGAAAAAGTCTTTTTGGGGAAAAAAAAGTTGGTTGTTTTTTTTTTTTTTTTTTTTTTTTTTGGCTGACGCTATATAAGCTTACTTTCTTGCATCATGCTCTTTACTAATGTTAATGTTAATGCTAAAGTCGCAAATTAGGATTACACTGTCTGCATTTCTGCCAAGGCACAATAGAAAAGGGGTACATGTTGAGAGCTTTGTCAATAAATCTGGCCCTGAAGAACTGTGCAAGGTTCATGGGGAAGAATTTTTCTAAGTGTGGTCTCTGCTTGTTAACAGGAGAGACTATTTTTATAGGGATGGAATAGACTTAATTATAAGGGGGAGGTTTAAGGATTGCTGATGCTACTGAAGCAGTCTTAGGTGTATTGTTTGGAAAACTGCTGGAATAAGCAGCAGCCAGGAAAGTAAGGTCTCAGGAATTTCAATCGATATTGTGGGGTCATCATGGAATAAGTTAATATATGGGCTGATTTAGGGAAACTAAGACTAAGAAAAAGTGCATGTATACTTCCATGTACACTAATGCTAGGAGCATAGTAAATAAATTTAAAAAATTTGAAGTACTGATTAAGTCATCAAATGGAGATATAGCAGGGATATCATAAACATGGTTTAATTCAGAACATAAGGAAGCAGAATTTGCATATGGGGAGTACAATGTTGTAGTAGTAGTAGTGGCATCTGATGCAAGAAAGCAAAGCATATGAGCTTATGCAGCATTAGCCAAAAAAAAAAAAAAAAAAAAAAAAAACAATTCCACACATCCATTCCCTCTAAACGTTTGTCCAGTTCCTCCTTGAATTTATTTAAGCTATCAACTTCCACAATGACAGATGGAAGTTTGTTCCAGCAATCAACTACCAGCTGGCTAAAGGCAAATTTCTACACATCTATTCTATAACTGTCTTTCCTCAATTTACATTTATGCCCCCCTCAGGTTCATAATCTGAGCAAGGGGGAAGAATCCCCATCAGAATTCAGCATGCTCAACCAATTCAATGCCTTATAACCTCAATCAGATCAACTTGAAGGTGCCTAGTCTCCAGCCACTGAAATTTGTAGAACTTAAGTCTTTCTTGGTAAGAGGATCCCTTCATCATCCTCATCAATCTTGTTGCCCTTCTCTTTACACACTTAAGCAACTCTACATCCTTCCTAAAATGAGACCTCCAGACCTGTATGCAATACTCAAGGTGTGGCCAGACCATTGCCTTATACAAAGGGATAATCACCTCCTTTTCCCTACTAGCAAAATTCCTAGTATCACTGACATATCATTGACATATCATTGACAATATCCCATGACCTGCTCCAGAAGCCTGTCTGCATTGTTCAGAAAATTTCATATCTGCCTGCACAATTACTCCCAGACCTTTTTATTTTCTACCACCCTAAGTGTTAACACCCCCCAGTTGATACATTTCTCTGGGGTTACTGTTACCCATATGCATATACTTTGCATTTGTCAATTGTTAAACTTCAGTTGCCACTTCTCAGCCCATCTGCCAAATTTTCCAGATCCTGTTGCAGAAGCATACTGTCATTACTGTTATTAACAACCCTGCCAATCTTTGCATCATCTGTAAACTTTGACATTAAGCCTGCTATACCTTCATCAATATCATTGATAAATATACAAAACAAACAGTGGGCCCAATACCGAACCCTGGGGATTTCTCCTAATAACATTAGTCCACGAAGAGCAACATTCCTTATTACCACTCTCTGTCTTCTCCCACTCAACCACCCTTTTATCCACTGTAGCAACTTACCCTTAATACCACACTGCTCCAATTTGTACAGTAGTCTTCCATGCACAACAGTGTCAAAAGATTTCCTGAAATCCAAGTATATAATATCAAATTTATTTTTTGCATCCAGTTCCTTTGTAACCACATCACAGTATTCAATCAAATTTGTCAGAAAAGACTTTGTCTTAACAAACCCATTCTGTGTCCGAATTATTGCTGCAGTCATGTCTAGATGATCCTGCAATGTTTCTTTAAATAGTGACTCCATTATTTTCCCCATAACAGAATTTAAACTAACAGGTCTGTAATAATTGCTCGTGTCACCCTTTGGTCCCCCTTTGTGAACTGAGGATATATTTGCACTTCTCCAGTCCATGGGGACCTCACCCCGAGTCCAAGGAAGCTCTTATAATTATCGCAAAGGATTTGCTTACTTCCTTTGTCACCTCCTTTAATATAGATCCCATCCACTCCAGGTGCCTTTCCTCTGTTTAACTTCAACAATTATCCTCCACTTTGCTCTCAGTTATTACAAAATCATTACGCTCCCTGTTAGAGTTTAATAAGCTTCTGTCCTTCACTTCCCTAAAGAATTCCTCATGTGTGAATGCAGATGCAAAATACTCGTTAAGTTTGTCAGCTATTTGAACAGGATCATCAACAGTCAAACCATCGATATCAGGTGGACCAATCCGATTCATACCCTTCCTTCTAGAGTTTATATAAGTAAAGAAGTTCTTGCTGTTTTTCTTAGCATCCTTTGCCAAATTTTTCTCATAATCTGCCTTCACTTACTAACCTCCTTAGTTACTTGATTACAGACTAGCTTATATCTACCATAGTCTTCTGTGTCGTTTGATAATTTATATGCATCCCATGCATTTTTCTTCTCTGCCACGAGTCTCATTAATTACTTCATCTGACATCCATTTAGGCCTAAATTTTGAACAGTATTTCTTAATCAGCATGAAAAGTCTAGTAGCTTCCACGATTAATTCCTTGATTGGTTCCCATTTAGAATTTGCTGTTGGTAACATCATCATCAGTTGGTCCCACTGTACAGAATTTAAAAACTGTCTGAGACCACTGTAGTAGCCTTTACGAAAGCAAAAACCTTTGCCTTATGTGGGATTTACTTAAATATATTACTACCATTTAAGATATTAATACCCTGATGGTAGTAATATCTTTAAGTAAATCCCACATGAATAAACTGTGATCCCTGTCACCTAGTGGTTTCTTTATCTGCAAATTCTTAATGCACGAATAATCACTGCTGATTACCAGATGGACAAGAAGCAACCTCTCTGGTTGCTTCTCGAACATGCAGCAGCAAGTTCGAGAAGCAACCTGAACAAGAACAAGTTGCTGCATGCAATGTGTACAGAAAGGATAAACAGAGGAGGAGTGGGGAGGGGCAAAGGTTATGCTCTAAGTTAAGAAGCATATTCAATATGGGTGGGCACCTCCGTAGCCAGGTGGGAAGGAGCAGCAGTGCGTAGCACACGCTTCTTGATTAGACTGGGGTTCAAGCCCGTCACCACCAAATACGGAGGATGCGGAAAGGTTAGGGAATGACCACAGCATATTCCTGGAGCAATATGGCCTTAGTTGCTAATGCTCCTAAAAACCAAATAACAAACAAACAATATGGGTGACCGGTGAATATATCAGTTTTGTATGACATAAACACTAGGTAAAGAAAAATGAGAACAGAAGTGTGTTATAGGCCTAACTACTCTGATGAGTGCAATGAAGAACTATACAGAGAAATAGAGTGAGCCAGTAAATTTAAATATCTTTTAATAGTTGATTTTAACTTTCCAGATATTGACTGGAACTTGTAGGTTGGTCCTCACACATTAGCAAGACTTTTGTGGATTTACTGTATGACTGTTTTCTAAACCAGCATGTTATAGAGGCAACAAGAAAGAACAATACTCTTGATCTGAATATCAGCAGTGATTCTTTCACCCAGTCCACCTCTGGTCACAGTGAGTTTAAAATTCTATACAGTAGGATTCACTAATGGTGTAACCAACAACAAATTCTAAGGAAACATTCAAACAAATAATCACAGAAGCCACAAGGCTTTTCTTACCAACTAAGAAATATTGTTTAAGGATTAGACTTAAATGGATGTCACATTAACTAATGAGACATGTGGCACAGAAGAAAAATGAAAGGGATGCATATAAATGTACAAATGGATCTGTATGACATTAAGGGCAAGTTTCTGCTATGGATAAAGGGATGGCTGAGTGCAAGAAGACAGAGGGTGATAATCAATGGACACTGCTCTTCATGGACTATTGTTATTAATGGAGTCCCCCAGGGTTTGGTGTTGGGCTGTTTTCTGTATTTATCAATGATATTGATGAAGGTATACCAGGCTTAATGTCCAAGTTTGCTGACAATATGAAGGTTGGCAGGGTTATTAATGACAGTACGCTACTTCAACAGTATCTATAAAAAGTTGGGCAGATGGACTGAGAGGTGCAACTGAAGTTTAACATTGAGAAATGCAAAGTACGGCATATTGTTAGCAGGGTGACGTACGAACTGTGCGATACTACACTCAGAGTAGTGGAGAATGAAAAAGACCTGGAGGTAATTGTGTAGTCAGATATGACGTTTTCTGAGCAGTGCAGTCAGGCTGCCAGAACAGGTCATGGGGTCTTGTCAATGATATACAGGAATTTTGCTAGCAGGGATAAGGAGGTGATTATTCCTTTGTAAAAGGCGATGGTCAGGCCACAATCTGAATACTGCATACAGGTGTGGAGGCCTCATTTTAGGAAGGATGAAGAGCTGCTGGAACAAATATAAAGAAGGGCAATGAGATTAGTGAGGGGAACAAAGGGTTGCTCTTACCAAGAAAGGCTTAAGTTCTGCAAATTGCAGTGTCTGGAGATTAGGCACTTGCAAGGTGATCTGATTGAAGTGTATATATCAGTATGGTATATACACTTGAATGGTATGAGCAAGCTCAATGCTGATGGGATTCTTTCTCATGCTCAGATTACACACCTGAGGGAGCATAAATTCAAATCGAGGAAGGGAGCTGCAGAATAGATGTGTGGAAATTTTTTTATTATTATTATTTTTTTTTGTTTCTGTGGTCGATTATTTTTTTTTTTTGGCTGATGCTGTATAAGCATGCTTTCTTGCATGATATGTCTCCACTAATGCTAATGCTAAATTATCAAGTGATACAGAAGCCTATGGCAGATATAAACTAGTCTACAATAAAGTCAAAGTAAGTTAGGAAAGTTAATGTAGACTATGAGAAGTCTTTGGCAAAGGACACAAAGAAAAACAGCAGCAAAGATGTCTTTATTTATATTAAGAGTAGAGGAAAGGGTTGATTATATTGGTCCATACAGGTCTGATAACCACATTTTAGGAAGGACAAAAATCTGTGGAAACACGTGCAGAGAAGAGCAACACAATTGGTAAAGGGAGCAAAAGGGTGCTCTTACCATGAAAAGCTTCAGTTTTGCAAATTATTTGGAGATTGAGGTGTTTAAGGCTTTGAATGGAGGTTAGCATTAGCATTAGTAGAGGCATTTGATGCAAGAAAGCAAGCTTATGCAGCATCAGCCAAAAAAAAAAAAAACACCACTTCCACTTCCTCTTGCTGAGACTTCACATGAGGGATGACAATTTCAAATTGAAGGATGGTTGCTGGTTGGATATGAGGAAATTTGCCTTCAGCCAGACTGTGGTTGATTGTTTGTATAATCTCTCATCCTGTGTTGTGGAGGTGGGTATTTGAATAAATTAAAAAAAAAACTAGATAAATTGTTAGAGGGGAATGGATGGGTGAAATAGAAAGTGTTGGCTTATTTATTTTATTATTTTTGATTTTTTTTTTTTTGCACCATTTGTCACTACTACGAATAATAACAACAATAATACAGGCAAACCCTCGTATAACACAGTACTTCTACAACACGATTTCTCTCTAACACTTGATAAAGCACAGCAATCCTCGCACAACACAGTACTTATATAATATGGTTAGAGAATTGTGGCAACCTCACATAACACATTATTTTTGAGATTTTGTGCAGGGGAAAACTCTGCTATTATGTTGCATGTAATTTTTCAACGTTTCCATTCTTTTATGTGAATCCCCACTTTTGACTCACTAATTGTTATGCAAAAAAAATTATTGGGAAATCCCCATGTTAGGTTCTGTGCTAGTTGAACTTTTTTTTTTGTAGAAAAATCTAGATTTCAAAGTTTTATTACTATTGGATAACGTGCCAAGCCAATCAAAAGATTTAAGTCATCCAAACGTTGAAGTAATGTTCCTACCACCTAGTACAACTTCTTTAATTAGCTCAAGGCATTATATCTACCTTTGAAACTCATTACATCAGAAAATCGTTACAATGGATTTTGGAAAAAATTGATTACGAATTGAATTGATGGAAAATTAAAGTGATGGAGGCATGGAAACACTTTTCAATTGTGGACTATATCGGAATCATAGCTTTATCGCTCAAAGAAGTAAAACTGTCAACATTAAATGCATGTTGGAAAAATGGCCAGAGTCAGTTAATTCAGGAAATATGGACAGAAAACGGGATCCATGTGAAAATAGAACTTGCTATGTCTGTAGGAGGGAAAGATTTGATGATATGACTACTGAAGCCCTCGTGGATAGCAACAGTTGGTAGAATCACAGTCATCCCCACACAGGTGGAAAAGACCTAAGTTCAAATTCTGTCGATGATGGGAGGAATTTTTATGGGTATTTTTCACAGCGTGGCCGAGAGTTAGTCAGTCTCAGGCGAGGGCAGCATGGTTTTTTTCTTTTTCTCAAGAAAATTCTGGTTTTTCATCGAAAAATAGGAAATCAACCTCAGAACACATGCGATTTGAGCACACGAGTTGCCGATGCTCCTAAAAAAAAAAGATATGATTACTGATGACATTTAAGAATTACTGATAGAAAACGAGGCTGGCAAAGCAGATTTGGTGGAAATGGCATCAGAGACAAATCAAATCAATTCAGATGATGATAGTGTAGATGAAAATTCTGAACTTCCAAATTTTACACTAAAAAGTATACAGAAAGGCATAAAGTTAGTCAAGCAATTAGGATCTTATTTTTGAATTCAGATTCTTCAACTGAAAGGAGACCAAAGTTCAAAAGGGACCTTCAAAAATGCTTAGTTCCATACGATGAAATTACAAAGATCCATCGAGCAAAAGAAAACAAACCCAGATTAATGATTTTTTAAAGAGAGCAGAAGACACATGATATCTAGAATGGGGTTTTTTGTCAGTTTTGTTAACATTTTGTTAATGAAATGGTGTATTTTTGTTAGCTCTTGGAACGTAACCCCCCTCCCCTTTTTGTACTGGTTCTTAGTCCCATATAACACAGTTTCGCACTATATGAGATTTTATAGGAATCTAACTACCATCCATGTTATACAAAGGTTATATTGTAATAATATAAGAAAATCACTGTAAAAATCAAAATACATACATAAACTAACTTAAATTAAAATAAAACTTTCATATAAGCAGGTAGTTTTCCTCAACAAACTGAACACCTTCTGGTGAAAGACTCCATAAATTATAGACTAGTTAGTATACAATTTAAATTAATCAATATTAATTGAAAATTGAATGCAACACTTTAAATTCCTCAGTTAACTGAAAAATTAATTGAATAATTTAAAGGAAGCAAACAGTAAATGATTACAGCGTGAGGGGGTTATTTCTTTAGGAGATAATTATTCAACACAATAATCAATGCTAATGGCTAGGTTTCAATTATTTAATAGATCAAATGGCTAACATAATAAAAGTCACCATTACATAGTCACCAAAAACAACTGTTATAGGAGATGGAAAGGAATAAGTGAAAAATTACTTACAATAGTGAGCGATAACAGCTTAGAATTGAGTGGCAACCATAAACCATGAAATGCAATATGTGTTCACTACGATTAAGTTCAAGAAGAACTGGACAAACTTTTGGCGCGAATAGATGGGTGAAATGGGGAGGGGTTTTTTTGTTTTTTTTTGGCTGATGCTGTATAAGCACTTTCTTTCTTGCATCATATGCCTCTACTAATGATAATGCTAAGATCTATTTCTTAATCATTTGGGCATATGAATCTCGGGCTTTCACCTTCGACAATTAAGAATTAACAGAATGCAAAATCCTTTTATTTTTTAAATGGCTGCTGCTGTTGTATTACTATTTGTTGGATCACATTGCACCTATGCAAAACTGATTTGAAAGAACATGATGCTGAATGCAACAAAAAAAAGAATTAATGACTTATTTTCTTATGTCACCACATTATATTTTTAGCGCCTTTAGTTTTCTGTATTTTACTAAGGCATAATGATTTGCAGATAAAGGAACCATTAGGTGGCAGTAATCACAGTGTATTGATGTGGGATTAATTTAAAGATATAATTACCATCAGGTATAAAGGGAAGGGTTTTCGCTTCCGTAAAGGTGACTACAGTAGTCTCAGACAGTTTTTAAATTGTGTACAATGGGACAACTGACGATGTCACCAACAGCAAATTTTAAGTGGAGAGCATTCAAGGAACTAATTGTGGAAGCTACTAGGCTTTTCATAATGATTAAGAAATACTGTTCAAGGTTTAGGCCTAAATGGATGCCAGATGAACTGATGACACTCATGGTAGAGAAGAAAAATGCATGAGATATATATTAACAGGTGACAGTGAAGCCTAGGGTAGATATAAGCTGGTCTGTAATCAAGTCAAAAAGGAGGTTAGGCAGGCAAAGACAGATTACAAGAAATCTTTGACAAAGGATGCTAAGAAAAACAGCAAGGACTTCTTTACTTATATAAATTCTAGAAGGAAGGGGATGAATCAGATTGGTCCACTTGATATCGATGGTTCGACTGTTGATAATGCTACTCATGTGACTCACTTTCTGAATAAGTATTTTGCATCTACATTCACACATCAGGAGTTATTCAAGGAGGACAGGGCCAGATGTTTATCAAAGTCTAACAGGGAGTTAAATGATTTTGTAATAACTGAGAGCAAAGTGAAGGAGAAATTGTTGAAGTTAAACATAAAGAAGGCACTTGGGGTGGATGGGATCTATCCAGTTATACTAATGGAGGCAGCAAAGGAAGTAAACTAACCCTTAACCATAATTATGACAACACCCTTGGACTCAGAGGAAGTTCCAACAGCCTGGGGATGTGCAATGTATCTCCAATTCAAAAAGGGAGATCTAAGGGTCACATGAGTAATTACAGACCAGTTAGTTCAATTTCTGTTCCGGGGAAAATAATGGTCACTGGTTAAAGATGCATTGCAGGATCATCTAGAAAATTTGCAGTAATAATTCAGACACAGCATGGGTTTGTTGAGGGAAAGTCTTGTCTGACAAATTTTATTGGACTAGCAGTACCCCTTTCAAAAATTTCGCAATTGGTAGCAGAGTTTTCTCTAGCTGTCCTAAAGAAATGTAGTCCATGTTTGGCTGTGAGCAGGTAAGCCAGTATGCGTCAAATCCTTTCTCATTTCTTATTTCTGTAAAATAAAACTATTCTTGTTTTTAAGGTAGGCAGTGCAAGTAGAGAAAATTGGCCCTTTCTGTAAAATAAACTATTCAGATTTTTTTCTATTCGGAAATTTTATATTTTCCCATGTTTCTGCATACCTAGGAAGAAATATCTTCAATTTGAGACCAGTTAGGCCTATCATATGCAATGGCTACAGCTAGATTGCTACCAATTGCAAAAATTTTGCAATTGGTAGCAATCTAGCTGTCAGAGTTTTTCTCTAGCTGTCCTAAAGAAATGTAGTACCCATGTAATATCAATATATACATGTAAATGTATTCAGGATCAGTCTTTCAAAATGATCCTGAATACATTTGTGGCAAAGGAGAAATAAGAAAAGGCGTGTTTCTCCTTTGCCAAAAGGTACGTTCAACAAGACCAGAGAGAACAGCATTTTGACTGTGACATACTTCTAAATCCTTAAATTACTTACCTTAAATAACCTCAAAACAAAAAAACAAATAAACTTGGATTTGATAATGATAAAATGAAGAGTTCTGAATGTAATAAACGTAAGAAATGTCAATGAGTGTATGAGCTCGTGTGCGCAACATGGAGACATATAATGAGCTCTGATGGAATCCTAACAATTAGTTCTTTCTTTTAAGGTACTAGACAGCACTAGTAGAATTCTGCAATTGGTAGAAGAGTTTTATTATTATTATTATTTTTTATTTATTTTTTTATTTTTATTATTATTTTTTTTTCAGAACAAAGGACATAATTGTGCAAATGTGCAAATTGTTAATCAGTTAAAAGTGCAAATTATTAATCAGAAACAATGCCCGATCACCTTAGACGACTGTTTGTTTAATAGTTAACATCCTCCTGTGGCTCCATCTATAAAGTGAATGCATAACTATTCTCACTTGCAGTACAAAACGGGCCTGTTCCATAAAACAAAACTATTTGGAATTTTTAAATTTTAACAATTTTGTGCACACCTAGGAAGAAACATCTTCAATTTGACACCAATTACAGCCCGATCAATTAAGCTTATTGTTCACATTGACAGAGTGAAAAAAACGGCTTCCATATTAAATATACAGATACTATGATGTGGTTACAAAGAAAATGGATGTAAAAAATAATTCTGATATCATATACTTGGATTTCAGAAAGGTTTTTGACACTGTTGCGCACTGAAGACTACTATACAAATTGGAGCAGTATGATATTAAGGGTAAGTTGCTACAATGCATAAAAGGGTGGTTGAGTGGGAGAAGACAGAGAGTGGCAATCAATGGACACTGCTCTTCGTGGACTAATGTTATTAGAGAAGTCCCCAGGGTTCGGTGTTGTGCCCACCGTTGTTTTGTATATTTATCAATGATATTGATGAAGGTATATCAGGCTTAATGTCGAAGTTTGCAGATGATACAAAGATTGGCAGGGTTGTTAGTAACAGTAATGACAATATGCTGATTCAAACAGAATCTGAAAAAGTCGGAGCAGATGGGCTGAGAAGTGGCAACTGAAGTTTAACATTGACAAATGCAAAGTACTGCATATGGGTAGCAATAACTCCAGAGAAATGTATCAACTGGGTGATGTTACACTTAATGTGGTAG
The DNA here is from genome assembly GCF_048544385.1 of Mastigoproctus giganteus. Lineage (NCBI taxonomy): Eukaryota > Metazoa > Arthropoda > Arachnida > Uropygi > Thelyphonidae > Mastigoproctus > Mastigoproctus giganteus. Next base: position 246,720,895 of record NC_143575.1, read on the forward strand.
AAAATGAAAAAAGATCTGGGAGTAATTGTGCAGTTAGATATGAAGTTTTCTGAGCAATGCAGACAAGCTGCCAGAGAAGATCATGGGGTATTGTCGATGATATACAGGAATTTTGCTAGTAGGGTAAAGGAGGAAATTATCCCTTTGTATAAAGCAATGGTCAGGTGACGCTTTAAGTTCTGCATACAGGTCTGGATGACTCATTTTACGAAGAATGTAGAGTTGCTTGAGCGTGTACAGAGAAGGGTAACAAGACTGGTGAGGGGAATGAAGTAGTCCTCTTACAAGAAAGGCTTAAATTAAGTTCTGCAAATTGCAGTGACTAGAGACTGGGCACTTGTGAGGTGATTTGATTGAGGTGTATAAAGCCTTGAATGAGTTGAGCACATTGAATTCTGATGGGATTCTTCCGCTTGCTCAGATTACGAACCTGAGTGGGCATAAATTCAAATTGAGGAAAGACAGTTGTAGAATAGAAGTGCAGAAATTTGCCTTTAGCCAGCGAGTAGTGATTGCTGGAACTAATTTCCATCTGTCATTGTGAAAGTTATAGCTTAAATAAATTCAAGGAGGAATTGGACAAACTTTTAGAAGTAATGGATGTGTGAAATGTGTTTTTTTTTTTTTTTTTTTTTTTTTTTTTCTGGCTGATGCTACATTAGCATTAGTAAAGACACATGATGCAAGAAAGCAAGCTTATATAGCATCAGCCAAAAAAAAACAAACAAATCTGCTAATTTCACCTATCCACTCGCTCGAAATGTTTGTCTAGTTCTACCTTGAATCTATTTAAGCTATCATCTTCTACAATGACAGATGTAAGTTTGTTCCAGCAAACAACCACATGCTGGCTAAAGGAAACTTCCACACATCTATCCTAAAGCTACAACTGTCTTTCCTCAATCTGAATTTATGCTAATTAATTAATTCTGGGCAAGAGGAAGAATTCCATCAACACTGAGCATGCTCAAACCTTTCAAGGCTTTATACATCTCAATCATATGACCTCACAGGTGCCTAGTCTCCAGACACTGTAATTTGCAAAACATAAGCCTTTCTTCATCAGAGCAACCCTTTGTCCTGTTCTTGTTGCCCTTCTTGTTGCCCTTCTCTGTACTCGTTCCACCAGCTACATTCTTCTTAAAGTGAGGCCTCCAGACCTATATACAGTACTCAAGGTGTGGCCTGACCATTGCCTTATACAAGGGGATAATCACCCCCTTATCCTTGCTAGAAAAATTCCTGTATATCATTGACAAGACACCATGAGCTACTCTTGCAGACCGTCTGCACTGCTCAGAAAACTTTATATTGCCTGCACAATTACCCCCAGGTCCTTTTCATTCTCTACCACTGTAAGTGTAGTAACACACAATTGATACATTATTCTGAGGTTAGAGCAGTCTTCCAAATGCAGTACTTTACATTTGTAATGTTAAACTTCAGTTGCCACCTCTCAGCCCATCTGCTAATCTTTTCTAGATCCTGTTGCAGCAGCATACTGTCATTAACAACCCTGCCAACCTTTGTATCGTCTGAAAACTTCGACATTAAGTCTGATATACCATGATCAATATCATTAATATATACAGAAAACAACAATGGACCCAACCCTGACGGACTCCACTAATAACATTAGTCCAAGAAGAGCAGTGTCTACTGATTACCACTCTCTGTCTTTTTCCAAACAACCACCCATTTATTCCCGTAATGCCATACCTCTCCAATTTGTACAGCAGTCTTCCATGTGCAACAGCATAAAAAACTTTCCTGAAATCCAAGTATATGATATCAAAATTAATTTTGGCATTCAGTTCCTTTGTGACCACATCACAGTATGCAATGAAATTGGTCAGGCAAGACCTCCCTTTAACAAACCCATGCTGTGTCTTAACTATTACTGCACTCTTGTCTAGGTGATCCTACAATGCTTCTTGAACCAGTGACTCCATTATTTTTCCGGGAACACAAGTTAAACTAACAGGTATGTAATTACTTGTGTCGTCCTTTGATTCTCCTTTGTGAATTGGGGTCACAATTGCTCATCTCCAGGCCATGGGTACCTCTTCTGAGTCAAAGGAAGCTCTCATAATTATGGCTAAGGGTTAGTTTACTTCCTTTGCTGCCTCCTTTAATATAACTGGATAGATTCCATTTACCCCAGGTGCCTTTCTTATGTTTATGTTCAACAATTTTTCATCCACTTTGCTCTCAGTTATTATAAAATCATCCAGCTCACTGCCAGAGTTTAATTCACCTCTGGCATTCCCCTCCCTGAATAACTCCTCATGTGTGAATGTAGATGCAAAATACTCATTTAGTTTGTTAGCTACCTGAGCAAAATCATCAACAGTTGGACCATCGATATCCAGTGGACGAATCTGATTCATCCCCTTCTTTCTAGAGTTTACATAAGTAAAGAACTCTTTGCTGTTTTTCTTTGCATCCTTTCCAAAGATTTCTCGTAATCCGCCTTTGCCTGCCTAACCTCCTTTGTGACTTGGTTACAGACCAGCTCATATCTCTCATAGGCTTCCATCTCACCAGTTAATTTATATATATACCATGCATTTTTCTTCTCTAGTAGCTTCCAAGATTGAATGCTTCCCATTTTGAATTTTCTTTTGGTAACATCATCAGTTGTTACCAACAGCAAATTCAGCATCCCACCGTATAGAATTTAAATACTGTCTCAGACCTCCAAAGTTGCCTTTAAGGAAGCAAAAACCCTTCCCTTTACCCCTGATGGTACTTACCTCTTTGAGTAAATCCCACTTCAGCATACTGTGATCACTGCCACCTAGTGGTTCCTTTATCTGCAGATTCTTAATGCAAGAAGAATCACTACTGATAATCAGATCCAGAGTATTACTCCCTCTAGTTGCCTCCTGAACGTGCTGCTGTAGAAAACAACATCCAAGAAATCTACGAAAGCCTTGCTAGTGTGTGAGCAACCAACCCAGAAATTCCTGTCAATATCTGAGAAATTAAAATCCCCCATTATAAGACTCTCTGATTTATTGGCCCACTCTATTTCCCTGTACATCAGAGTCATTAGACCTATAACACACTCGTACTCTCAATTTTGATTTCCCAGTGCTTATGTCACGCCAAACTGACTCTACACTGCACTGTCTAGCCATGTTGACTGGCTGTACTGGCTTGATTTTATGTGTTTCTTATCTAATAGCATAACCCCTCCTCTTTTCTATCCTTCCTGTATACATTGTACTCCCCAAATTCCAATTCTGCATTCCCTATATCCGTGTGACACCACGTTTCTGATATCCCGACAATATTTGACAGCACCTCAAATTCATCAAATTTATTTACCAAACTCCTAGCATTGGTGTACACACAAGTATACATGCACCTATTCCTATTCTTAACTACTGTAACAAGCCCATGTGTTTATTTGTACTGCAATGACTCCCAGCAGTCTCTGAAATCCCTTGCATCTTGTTTTCCAGGCTCATTCCAATAGAAGCAGTGCAAGAATCACTTTCACCTCTGCCAGCAGCTTCTGTTAGTCTATTAGAATAGATGTGTCGAAATTTGCCTTTGAGGTGATTCCATGTCAAGTGGCCTAATTTTGAAGATAGTCCCTGCTCGACCATCTTCAATTTTGATTAAACTTGGTGTAGATGTTTAAACAGGCTTCCAAAGAAGCTGTGCAAAAATTGAGTTCAAAATATAGTATGCTTCAGGCACCATCACTTTTTGTGGAGGTCACTTGTGTTATGCGGAGAATCACTAAAATATTTCACAGTTTAAAGTGTTACTGTTGCCCAACAATGAGAGGTAGTGCTCTGAAACTAGGTATGCCTAGTTAACTCATGGCAGAAAATGCAAAACGTTTGGTGTCCAGACTCAAAAACCTTCACATTTTTTATAATGCGGTCTAAAACTGGCACCAAAAATTTGTCGCGACAAATTTAAGCAAGAGAATTTTGAAAGTCACAAGTTTGAAATATAACCATTTGGTACTTTCTTCTTTGGACATTCCATTTAACATCTGTATGAATTCAACCTAACTAAATATGAGCTCTTATACTTGTTTGCTGGCTGAGATATTTTCCTTCAAAGATAGACTCAAAATTTGCGAGTCAAAATTTGACCTATCTTTAGGGGCAAATATCTTAATGTGGGACACCTTCAATTCTCTCGTTTTTGCCACCATTGGAAAGAGCAGATTTTAAGCAACACGAATCATGGTTTTTCAGTTTTGTGTCTTTTTGCTTAAGGCCTAAAAAAGGCCTTAAACATTTTATATTTTCCACATAATATTTGTAAACTTATTTTATGGTGAAGTTTCACATCTCAATAGGGACAGAACTATTGCATTTACAAGAGTGAAATTTTCTGCAATTAATCTGCCCTTTGGTTTAAGGAGAAAGAATATATTGCCATGCACAAAAACATCTGTATTTTTCAATGGTAATGCAAATGGCAAGAAAAGAAATTGTATAGGTTTCTTTAGTGCAAGTTCCCAAGCTTGAAACGTGGTCTTTATTCAGGATTCCAAGCATAAAGATGATGTTCTATTGGTTTCTAAGCTTTAAATAAGTTATAACTGCAACAAAATTTATTTAAAACTCAATATAATATGAACTAAGCAAGTGAGTGTAAAGATATTGAATCACAGCTTCATAATGGACTGGAATTTTTCATTGATGGTTGATATTACTATTTCAGGCAAGCTATATTGTCATCCCATTTTGGAGCTTGAAGACTGGCAATAATTTGTTGTTCAGGAATCCAGCAGACATATTGTCTGGCAGACCAGTGAAATGAGTGAGGTGCTCCATGAGGATGCATGAAATTTACCCCTCCACCGATTATTGTCATAAATACAGGCAATGTATTGGCCAGGTTGTAAATTAACAATTGGCACATATTGAATATTGGTTTCACTAGTCTGACATACATGAACTGATCTACAAATGATGATGGTGTGTCATTTGATACTCTGCAAACACAAATCTGTCTTGCATCAACAGGAATGAAGTGATGATTTTCTCTTGTTCCAGCAATAGTATGACCGTCTATGAATCTTTTCTCTTGAAATGGCCTTACTTGCTCAATTTCCTCTTTAATTTTATTCCAGTCACATGCTTGTCACAAAAAAAAATTCAAACATGTTTCTTGGTGTCAGGATTTGGTTTTCCAATTGGGCGTTGATGACTTTCATGTGCTGCCAATCATTTTATTGTTCCACCAATTCCATCACATGGTGACTTGCCATGGCTAGTGCCAAAGAAATTTCTTTCAGCACTGATTTCAAAATCCTTCTGATGATGACACAAGTTAATAAAATTCTGAAATTCTTGTATTGAACTACATAACCATCACCAAAGTAGTAAATGATTTTTGTCATGAAACTCTTCAAATATTGAATTAAGTTGGTTAGAAAAACATGCACTGCAGTTGTGTCATGTCGAAGGCAGTCACTGATTATGCAGAAACTTATATTCGGAAGTTCAACGTCCTTGTAATAAATGACAAATGGATGCAATGTAGCCTGGCTATTCTCCCAGTGGAACCCTTGAACTGCATCTTGCACAACAAATAATTTTCTGCAAAATCCATCAAGATGACTAATTCTCCTGTCATTAGGCTTTCCTTTATTGACTTCAAATAGTAGCTTTGATGTTTAGCAATATAGTGATAATAGGAAAGGTTAAATATCTTTGTACTCAAATCTTCAATAAAATCTTCTGTTGTTAATTGCTTTGTGTCCAGTGTATCTCTGTCAATGTGTATCCATTGCTTGAATTCAATATCTTTTGGTTCATTGTTTTCAAAAATATTCTCTAGAAACTCTTTTAATTCATCTATTCCTGGACATTTTTCACACTGAGGAAGCATACAATCTTTTGACTCGCAGACTGTTTTACCAATGAGAACCTTGTAATCACATTCAACATGTCAATGTCAAGTTAATGCTGCTAGCATTAACTTGACATTTTGAGGGATTGTGCATACACATATAGAATGTGTTCCTGGTGCACCAACTGTGACACACCACTTGGGTTGAAGTTCACAAAATTTAGAAAATCCAATGTCATATCCATTTCTATCTTGATAAGTTATAAACATTTCCTTCAAGTTGCTGAGTAGTAGTCGCTTTTGCATTTTTATTCCATCTGCATTTCTAATGGAAATGTAATATTTCTTTCCAGGGCATATCCAACTAAATTCATCATCTTCAAAAAATTCCATCTCCTTTAGCTTTACTTGTTCAGAAAGCTTTTTTCCTTGCTTTTTACCAGGTATGGCCATGATTCCTTCTTCTGCTCTAAGTTTTCTAGCTTTCTTGACCATTCTTTCTGAGACACTAAACTCTTTCATTGTTTTCTTTATGGACCAAATAACTCGAGCTAGTGTTAATATTTGAAGTATTTCTGAATGACTTGATACCATTGACTTTTCTTTCAATTCTTTCAGCAGCTCACTGTAATCTAAGCAATTTCCACACTGATGACTTGCACTTGACTCCATGATGTCATTTGGATCCAAGTCACCAATAGATGCAATTTTCTGGCAATTACACCTTGTACTTGACTTGCCTTCCCTTTGGCATAGCCTTGTGAGTCTCTCTTAGCTACTCACTGAAATTTCAGAGGAGAAATACCAATAGCCATCAAACTTGTGTTCAAGCTTTCAGTCACATGCATTTTGTCATCATGGTCTGATCCAGATGAAGTTGATGTTCTTGTTTTTTTTTGTGTTTTTTTTTCTTTATGTAAACCCCAAATACAAGAGGTATTAGAACCTATGTCCTTAGTACCATGCTTGGGTTGGAAGTTGAGAAGATGAAAGAAGATATTTGTTGACACTGGACTTGAACTTCTCAAGACTGTAATTTTCAGGAAATACGTATGAAGGAAAGTTGTTCCAGAAAACAGCAGTTGAATGAATAAACGAGGAAGATGAAAAGTTGGTTCTGTGAGTTTGGAGTTGGACAGCAAATAGATATTGGCTGGTGGCGGCACGTGTTCGGACTGTTTTGGAAGAGAGAGCTGGAATTATAGAAGCCAATTCAGAAGAACAGTGCCCATGGAAGTATCTGTAGAAGAGGCATGCAGCAGAAACAGTACGTCTATGACACAGTGAGTGGAGAAACTTTGTTAAAGATGAATCATTAACTAACCTAACTGCCCTCTTCTGAATGGAATTGAGAAGCCAGAGAGAGAGGTTTTGGGGGCACCACTCCAGATGTGGGACCAATATTCCATGGCAGAGCGGATTTGCGATTTATACAGAGTGAGCAGCTGCTTGGAAGAAAATTAACGACGACAGTGAAAGAAAAAACCAAGTTTTTAAGACGCAGAGGAAGCAATATTTGTAATGTGCTTGTGCCAAGAGAGATTAGAAGTCGGGGTAATCCCCAAAAGAAATATATCATTTTGCCTAGAAATCGGAGTGTTACTAAAGATAAGTATAGGAGCAGAAGAATCCTTTTTGCGAGATATAAGACAAGACTGAGTTTTAGAAGGGTTGAAATCAACTAAGTTGTCTTTGCCCTACTAGAGAATTACCTGAAGATCGGCATTTAAGGAATTGGTAGCAGATTTTCGAGAAGTTGAAGCTGATTGAGCAGGACAAGGTTTCTCAAAATGGAAAGTGGAATGCAATGTGCTATCATCAGCAAAACTATGGCACGTATTCAGACTATGAATAGGATTTCCAGTCAATGGAAGAAGGTCATTAATATACAAGAGGAGAAAAGGGGGGACTTGGGGGGACTGAAACTTGGGGGGACACTGACATTAGTGGAGAAGTTAGAAGACAGATAGCCATCTACCATCACCCTCAGTGGGCGATCAGAGAGAAAACTGGATAACCAATTTCTAAAAACAGTTGGCAAACCATAAGATGGAAGCTTGTTTAGAAGACCTTTATTCCAAACACAATCGAAAGCCTTTGAGATGTCAAGAGCAACTACTTGTGTTTCACCGAACCTTTCCATTGAATTAGTCCATAAATGGGTAACATAAGCCAGAATATCACCAGTGGATCGGCACTGGCGGAATCCACACTGGCGATCGTTGATCAGACGGAAGGTTTCTAGGTAGTTTAAAATTTGGTGGTTAATTGATTTCTCCATTACTTTAGAAAGAGTAGAAGTAATTGGAATGGGATGATAATTGGATGGAAGGGATTTGTCACCCTTTTTAGGAACTGGCTGGATATGAGCAAATTTCCAAGCAGAAGGAAAAACACCCTTGGAATAAGAAAGTGAAAAAAGGCGGCAAAGAATAGGAGTAAGTTCAGGAGCATAGGTTTTGAGAACAAGTGGAGAAATACCATCGGGATCTGGAGCTTTCTTACCATCAAGATTCGTCAAAATCCTTCTGACATCCTTTTGACGGAAGACCATGGGGGGCATTGAATGGAGCGTGTTGGGAATGGTGGGAGTTGTTTTACCAAGATCATTAATACATGAATTGGAAGAAAAATGGGATGCTGGCAGGTCAGCATTATCCTTGGCTGAAGTGAAAACAGAACCATCTGGTTTGGACAGAGGTGGGAGCAGAGATGGGCAAAAGTTGCTGCCAATAGCTTTGGCAAGAGACCAGAATGCTCGACTACCATTAGGGCAAGAAGCAAGTTTTCTACTCTTAGCCAGTTAAAATTCTAGTTTGGTTTGATTAATAACTGCTTTACAATTGTTGCGAGCTTTGGTGTACACAGAAAATGAAACTGGAGAATTAGAAACAAGCCAATTAGGATATGCAACATTCTTCTCTTGAACAGCCTTAGCACATTTATTGGAAAACCAAGGTTTAGATAAAGGACAAGATTTTAAAGTGGAGTGTGGGATAAAGGATTCCATTCCTGCAAGAATAATTTCACTGACACGATCTGAGCAAACGTTGACATCAGAAGTTTTGAAACAGTAATCCGACCAAGGAAAACAAGAAAAGAAGTCTCGCAGGTCATCCCATTTTGCATTCTTGTAATGCCAAACAACACAAGGTTGGGAATAGCCATGAGATAAAGGTTCCACTGGAGAAGAGATAATCACCAAGTTGTGATCTGAAGCGCTTAAAGGACCTCTCACTTTGACCGTATACTTAGAAGGGTTGTTTGTGAGAAAAAGATCAAGTGTATTGGCTGTATGATTAGGATTGTCCGGTATTCATGTAGGTAAATGAACAATCTGTGCAAGGTCATTAGTAATTGCAAAAGCCTCAGCATCTCGACCAGCTGGGTCGGTGTGACTAGGAAACGGAAGTCAGCTGGAGTTGTGAATAATTAAAATCATCAAGGAAAATTACCTCACTGTTAGGAAAGTTAAACTGGAGAAAGTCAAGTTGCAAAGAGAGGAAGTCAAAGAGCTCCAAGTGATTAGTGGAGTTGGGAGAACAGTAGAGACAACAGATGAATTTGACACAATGAGGTAGAGAGATTTTAAGCCAGAGAAGATCAAAGAGAGGAGATTCCAAATTGCCAAGTCTCTGACAGGAAATATCAGAACAGACATATGCACAAGTACCACATTTGAGGCGAAAGGAAGCATACAACAAATAATTTAGGCCTCTGAGATAAGCAGTAGTTTAATCAACCGATAACTGAGATTCTGTCAGAAAAAGTACATGGGGTTTGGCAGACTGCAAGTGTTAATGGACATCGTTGAGATTAGAACTGAGACAACGTATATTTGCGAAATGAATTAAGAAGTGCTTGGGAGGTTTAGATCTTTTCGCAGGTAAGCTTGCTCTATTAGTTTGACAATTCATGGTGTAATCAATAGTAAGAAAAAGTGGGTGGGACATGCTGTATGAAGTAATGAAATATTTGGATATGGCGTACACATGGTAAGAATATACCCAAATCCTTGACATAACGTGGCCTCGACAATGCTCCCCGCATATACACTACTCGGACTCTCTCCGGTCACTACCTGGCAGAGTAGAGGTAGCAGATTATACACTAGCTGATCTGGAAGCCTCCTAGAGAGTTACCAATAGGTTCGGTCCGGTGTACTAACTAGCGGCCGGCCTGCAAACACCATTTTAGATTGTAAAACCTAATGTAAGGAATATTGGATCTTGCCACAATGTTCATCATAATCTCAAAAGGCATCAATCATACTGCATGATGGAAGAGATAGGGAGGACTTGACCGGAACTTAGCTCTAGAGACTAAACATGGGTTCCACCACTTCAAGCCTCCAAAAAGCAAAGTGGTGGTATTGCACCGGTTGATGAGAGTCATCTACCACCTAGTACTGCCTGGTAACATAGAGGGGCGGCATTCCTCCATGTGGTGTGGGTGCCACACCTCGACCCCTGCTGACGTTGGTTCACACCTGGGTGGTCACCCACCATGTACTTGTGCATGGAGGTTATACCCATTATTACTAACAGTCCCACCATCGTGAAGATGCAAGCAGAGGATTTGGCAGCCACAGACCGTCCGGACTTCGCCGAAATTGGGTCCATTTGACTTGAGTGTCACTCAAATATCAGTTTCATCAGCGTTTTAGACTCCCAAGTAGAAAGTACAGCTTGTCTGGCATATCTGAGAGAATGTCTGTGAAAAACTCAAGGACCCATGTTGCTTCTTTTTGGCTGTTAGGCTCTTTTCGGCATGATGGGCACAGCTTCTGGCCTGGATTTATGTCTACCTTTGTTAGGTCTTTCAAGTAGTGTACCATGACAAATCAATTGGTTGTAAACTTTTTTTCACCTTATGATTTTTCTTCTGGAAAGGACTGCAACATGAACGCTGCAAAAATTCAAATTTTGTCAAAAGCAAGGCTTCATGTAGGCAAATTGTGTCTTCTTCATGATGTGAATTAAAACTGAATTCAAACTGAATTCAGTTTTAATCCACAGCTTCGACCTATCAGCTGTTGTTCTTCAAATTCAAATTCTTTAAATAATTTTAACCCAGTTTTGCATGTATAGGATAGCACATGACATTTAGAATTATCCATATGACTGATGGTGCATGAGTACAGCTTATCTCTAGAAAAATCTTCTGATTCCATGGCTTTCATGCAATAAGTGGACGTTTCTGCAAGCAATGAAAACTTAATTAAATTTATTACAGTCAAACAATAAAAAATAGAGGAACAAAATAAACAAACTGTTCAGCATAAAGATAAAATGCATTAATAACAGCATGGTTCAAATTTATACATTTTTTGTATGATTAATTTTAAGGCCTTAAGTGAAAATACACAAAACAGATTAACCAGGATCCTTGTAGCTGAAACTCTGCTCTTTCCAGTGGTGGCAAAAATGAGAGAATTGAAGGTATCCCACGTTAAGATATTTGCCCCTTAAGATAGGTCAAATTTGACTTTCAAATTTTGAGTCAATCTTTGAAGGAAAATATCTTAGCCAGAAAACAAGCATAAGAGCTGATATTTAGTTCAGCTGAATTCATGCAGTTGGTAAGTGAAATGTCCAAAGAAGAAGGTACCAAAGGTTTTTATTTCAAAGTTATGACTTTCAAAAGTCTTGCTTAAATTTGTTGTGACAAATTTTTAGTGCCAGTTTTAGACTGCATTATAAAAAATGTGAAGGTTTTTGAACCTGGACACCAAAAGTTTTGCATTCTTTGCCAAAAGTTAACTAGTTTTGCATTCTTTGCTAAAAGTTAACTACTTTGGGCATCTGATATATCAAACTCTCACAACTTTTATACGTATGGTCACATTATAATTCCAAGACTATAGCAAGCCCATTTGTTTCCTCTATTATGACTGGTGAACATCACAGAACTATGAAATGGAAGAAAACTTGGTATAACAAGTTTCAGAGCACTACCTCTCACCGTTATGCAACAGTAACACTTAAAACTTTGAAAATTTGTTGTGATTTATTCTGCATAACACAAGTGACCTCTACAAAAAAGGTGCTGGTGCCTCAAGCATACTATATTTTGAAATGAAATTTTGCACAGCTTTATGTGAAACCTGTTTAAACATCCACAACAAGTTTCAACAGAATTGAATATGGTCAAGCAGGGACCCCTAAGCCACTTGACATAGAATGACAGTGGGTAGTTGATTGCTGGAACAAACTTCCATCTGTGGTTGTGGAAGATGAAAGCTTAAATAAATTCAAGGAGGAACTGGATAAACGTTTAGTGGCAATGAGTGTGTGAAATGTTTTTTTTTTTTTTTGGCTGATGCTACATAAGCTTATATGCTTGCTTTGCATGCCTCCATTATTACTACTACCACCACCACCACCACCACTACTACTACTATTCTAAACAATATAATACAGCCCACAATTTCTCCAAAGCAAGAAGAGTTTACACCTTCATTACAACTGATTTGGGCATCTGATATATCAAACTCTCACAACTTTTATACGTATGGTCACATTATAATATTCCAGGACTATAGCAAGCCCATTTGTTTCCTCTCTTATGACTGGTGAACATCACAGAACTATGAAATGGAAGGAATTACAAGTTTGTATTTCTTTAAAAAAATTAGGCCTATTTTTTTTTAATCGTATTTCTTTTACCTTTGTTTTGAATTTCAAATTCACATAATGTTTACTGTTAGGGAATCTGAATTCAAATTGAGAGTTTGAGACTGAAAAAATAATTAGTATTCAGCTTTGCAATTCATATTAAAAAATAGGATTTAACCATTTCTTCAAAATATCAACTGCAAAACCCATACTACCCAATGAATAAACACAAAATATTCTGAATTTAAGACAGCAATACAATATACTTTTGAAATCAAATACTGGTTTTTTATCTATCAGCAATAATAAATAACAATACCCAAGGCAAATAACAAACCTTTACTACTCCTCGACACCAATGAATGAAGGCTGTGTTAAGAAAATGTTCTAATGACTTCAAAACATGATGATAATCTGTGGTAACTTCCTCACTATAGCTTGTGGGAACCAACCAGGTGGCCGTTTCAAATTCCTTTTTGAAGAGAAAAGTTGAAAATTCAAAGTAATTTCTGGTAAAAAAAAAAAAAAAAAAAAAAAAAACCAAAGAAACTTAAACATATACAAAAACACGTAAAAAAATTAAAAACAATATGAATACTGCATTTTCCATTTGCAATCTAACTACAAATATAAAAGTGAAAGATCTAATAGGAATCCGTTCACTGACGTGAGGGTTATTTTCTAGGTCTTTTCACATGAGATTAAATTACTCTGACTCACAACAGACATATGACTTTTATGCCAAGAAATCATATGTTCTTGTTTCAGAATAAAAGAAAACATGACTTTATACTACATATTGTATTCATTTACATGTAAGCAGAAAAACTACAAGATCACAGAGAGTCGTGGCTGCACTCAAAGTAATGTAAAATGAATTAAATGAAATATATGGGTTAAAGAGAAATCTTGTCTGATCGACCTGATTGGATACTATGATGTGGTCACAGAGAAAATGGAGGCAAAAAATAATTTTGATATCATATACAGTAGTGTCAGTTACCGGAATAATTGACATCAGACCTCTTCTGGATAGCCAAATTTTTCGGATAATCAAATGTAAGGTAAGATTAAATAAATTTAATCTTACCTTACAATTAAATTAAATAAAAAAAATTATAAACCAATCTCTGAAAACAAAAACATCCATCCTAGCATTTTTATGATTTTTATACAAAACAGGAAAATTAGAAAGATGTTTAAATGCTCTTGTTTTTTTTCGACTTACCGATAATGAACATGGGCAATCTGTGCATCCCAGTAGCATTTTCACACAGCAATTGTAACTCACTCTTTTCTCACCTTAAAACCGTGCAGGCATTTCTCTTTTAGTGGCTAGGGTTTTTCTCAGTAATGCTTTCCATAATAAGTTCATCTTATCAACATTATAAACATTTCTTTCTCTTAATTTGCTATATAACTGAAGCAACCTTACTTTTAAAGGACATCGCTGCTGATTCGTCTTCAGAAAGTTTCTCGCCTTGAATATCTAGTTGGCGTATAATGTGTCTCGGTTTAAAGTTTTTCAGCCAACCTATGCTTGCCTTAAAATCTTCATTGCCTCTTAATTTTTGATTAAAATTCAATGCTTTTTCCCACAATATTGAGCCAGACACTGGTTCACCTAAACTTTGCTTCTGAAGAAACCACAAATAAAGTGCACTCTCTAAAGCAGCTGTTATTGTTATTTGGTTTTTTAGGAGCATTAGCAACTAAAGCCATATTGCTCGAGGATATGCGGTGGTCATTCCCTGACCTTTCCGCATCCTCCATATTTGGTGGTGACGGGCTCGAACCCCGGTCTAATCAAGAAGAGTGTGTTATGCACTGCTGCTGCTGCTCCTCCTTCCCACCTGGCTACGGAGGCACCTCTCTAAAGCAGCATTTTCAGGTTTCAACATTGTCTTTTTCCTGCTAGATCCTCCTTCACTATCCATAATAGACACAAATTCTGTTATAGCATTGGAATTTTTCTTGATGTAAATTGTTGAAATCCCCACATTAAAATCTTTGGAGAGATTTCCTAAATTTTCACCTTTTCTAATTCTATTAATAATTTCCGTTTTTTGTTGCAATGTTAAAACTGCGCATTTTCTTTTCATTCACATTTTACCATAAAAAATTGAGAAAAATAATAAATTGTGCAGTTTGGGGCCGATATTATTCTTACCGAATCTGGAGCTAAGCTAATCTGAAATTCACTCATAGTTTCCAAGAAAACCCAGTAGTCTCTGTGATATTTTCATACAGCACATTTCTGAAGGTCACATAGAATTCTAGAGGTCACAACCATAAAACAATTTGAAGTTTTCAGTTTATTGGGCTTTTTGTTTGTACAATCTGTAATAAATGGGTAGTAAACTGAACTTGATCGCTTATTAGAATCAAAATTCAATTTGCAAACCTGATCACTATAACTGGCACTATAAATGTACTACCGTTAATAAAATTGGAAAAAAAAAAAAAAAAAAAAAAAAAAGGAAGAAGAAAGATCAGCCTTTGAATTATTCCAGATAACTGACGTTCTACTGTACTTGGTTTGTTTGTTATTTGGTTTTTAGGAGCATTAGCAACTAAGGCCATATTGCTCCTGGATATGCAGTGGTCATTCCCTGACCTTTCTGCATCCTCCGTATTTGGTGGTGACGGGCTCGAACCCCGGTCTAATCAAGAAGCATGTGCTACGCACTGCTGCTGCTCCTTCCCACCTGGCTACGGAGGCGCCTTACTGTACTTGGATTTCAGGAAAGCTTTTGATACTATTGCATATAAAAGACAAAGACTGCTGTACAAATTTGAACAGTGTGACATTAAGGGCAATGTTACTGCTGTGGATAAAGGGATGGTTGAGTGGGAAAAGACAGAGAGTGGTAATTACTGGACACTGTTCTTCATAGACTAATGTTATTAGTGGAGTCCCCTAGGGTTCAGTGTTGGACACCCATTAGTGTTTTCTATATTTATCAATGATAATCTTGATGAAGGTATATCAAGCTTAATGTTATGCTTTCATCTAGTAAATAAAATAAATAGGATCTAGTAAAGTTAGGTAGATGGGCTGAAAAATGGTAATTGACAAATGGATAGCAGTAACTCCAGAGTAACGTACCAACTGTATGGTACTACACTCAAAGCAATGGAAAATTAAAAAGACCTGGGGGTAACTGTGCAGTCAGACATGAAATTCTCTGGGCAGTGCAGACATGCTGCCAGGACAGTTCACTGGTTTTTCTCAATGATATACAGAAACTTTGCTAGCAGGGATTAGGTGGTGATTATTTCTTTTTATAAGGTGGCCATGGTTAGCCCGCATCTTGAGTGCTGTATACAGGTCTCACTTTAGGAAGGATGTAGATCTGCTGGAATGGGTGCAGAGAAGGGCAACCAGACTGGTGAAGGGAAGAAAAGGATGCTCCTACCAAGAAAGGCTTCAGTTATGCAAATTGCAGTGTCTCGAGATTAGCCACCTGCAGGGAGAGCTCATTGAGGTGTTCAAAGCCTTGAATGAATTGAGTAAGCTGAATGTTAATGTCATTCTTCCGCTTGATGAGACTACACATGAGGGGGCATAAATTCAAGTTGAGGAAGGATAGTTGCAGAATAGATGTGTGGAAGTTTGTTTTGGCCAACAGGTAGTTGATTGCTAGAACAAGCTTCCATCTGTTGTTGTTGTGGAAGTGGAAGTAAATTCAAGGAAGAACTAGATAACTACAGGAGGGAATGAACAGTTAAATTTGGAAATTTTTTTTTCTTGGCTGATGCTGTATAATGCTAATGATACATTATTATAACTGAACTGCACACAGTTTATAAAATAAATATTATAACTGATTCATAAAGCAAAACTCATAATAGCTCTATTAGAATAAATTAAAACTGTAAAGAACTTACTTTAGCAATATTTTTCATTTTACGATGCAGAGAATTAGCCCAAACAGCTTCACCACCATAACGAGGTTGGGAATGAGTAAAATGTACTTGCTTGTTGACAAGCTCAACTTTCACAGCAGTTAGTTCTTTGCTGAATATTGTATATACATCTGTCACTCGTCTATCTATTGCTCTTCCTATTACCTAAAAAATTTCCATGTTCAGTTCAAGCATACTCTAAAATAATCAAACAACCAAAGTAAACAAGGATATTTCACTGAAATTTTTTATATTATTCGTGGACTAATATATCATATTAATATTTAATACTAAGGTATATGTAGTAGAACTGGAGTAATTTGGATATATACAGTAGAACCAGCACTAAAGGAGAGAAGGTATAGTCAGAATTAGTGGAAAATCCAAAGTATAGAATATAATAATAAATAAATATTTTCAAGTTGTAGTTTCTAAAAACAAGCAAATTTTTCACAATCCAGCAAACATATTAATTTATATGGTGTTAGGACATAAATATGATGAAGAGGGATAAAGAAAATTTGATGGAAATCTTTACATCTGAAACAAAATGGAATAAAAGTAGAGTATTATTTTAAATAATAAATTTTAACTGTGTTAAATGTTAATAATTATGAATTTAATCAGATGTCCACAGTCTCCCCAATCATATTGTCTTTTTTTGAAGAAATCAGAAAATTCTATTTAATAAAGGTCCTGTTGTATTGCCTTTTATGGATACTTTTTCATTTCTCTTGAATGCAAAATATTTTCTAATTTCTCACCAGAATTAGCAAATTTTAAAATGTATCGAGGCAACCTCTGCCTTTGTACAATTTAACTTTAACTTTTTCTTCACGTCCCACTTTGCCTACAGATTTTCCCCTCAAAATTTTCCTCCTTTCTTCTTCTTCTTCCAGCCATGGTCACAAACCTTGCAAGGAAATTTGATGGATCTGATTGAAAACAATGCAAATGTTCACTTCACTTGACAACTCTTATTCATTATTGATCTACTGTCAACAGCTGTGGGACCCATGATGCTGACACTTTTTTCATAGCAAAAACCTCTATTATTATGTGGTATACATGTTCAGATGAGATTCCCAAGATGCTGGCAATGTACCAAACTGTTACTCATTGTTCACTCATTACCAAATCATGCACACTGCCAATAACTTCTGGAGTGAGGGTTGTTGCAGGTTTTCCACAGTGTGGGTCACCTTCTAAGAGGCTCTCTTTCCCTTGTTTAAATTCTACTATCCACTTCTTAACCTCAGAATAGGAAAGGGCATCCTGCCCCAATATTGTAACCACATCCTCATGAATTGCCTTTGGCAAAGTCTTTTTTTATCCAAATATTGGATGACTGCATGGTGACTGATTTTGTCTATCTTTCTTCATTCACACAACTAATTAAAAAATGACATTAATGAAACTGCACGAAACTTGGTGGGTTACTATTTGAAGTGTTTTATTTAAGTACAGAAATTTTTAACACTGTATCACAACCCTTTTAATACTCAGCTCACAAACTTTCTAAACCCTCCCCTTGTATTATTAATGGTCTGATACACTCACATGCTACCATTTTTTTTTTCCCAGCATAACTGGATGTATACCACCTTCATCCCTGGGGCCTTATGCTCCCTCTGCTTCAATTACTTCTCTAACAAACATTTTTCAATCATATCACTAACTATAATAAGCTGATGCCTCTTCAGTGTTTAAAACATATTTATTTCTAAAGATTGTTGCTAAGTGACTGTTCAACTCATCTGCCAAGTTTGAATTTCTAAGGTCCCTCCTACTGCACTGGCAAAAAAAAAATAAAAATAAATAAATAATAAACCACCTTTTTGACTCCTTCTCCACATAAGTATCTATCCAGCTGACTTTGAATTTCCAAGCTGTCAGTCTCAACATGAAGGCAACTTATTCCAATAATTAACAACTCATTGGCTAAAAGAAAACTTCCTGCAATCCCGTCTAATATCACTGTTATCATTTATGACAGTGAAAATTCCACTCTTGTTCATTTTACTTTTACTTTCACCTCTCAAAGTCTTATATTCCTCAATCAAGTTTCCAAGCTCTGCAGCCCACATATTCAAAGTTTTTCATAACATGGATGCCCTTTTGCCAATGTCACCAGGTGCACTGCCCATCTTTGGACCCTTTCAAGACGCTTGCTGTCTTTTTTTTTTTAGATGTAGTCTCCATACCTGGACA
The DNA here is from genome assembly GCF_048544385.1 of Mastigoproctus giganteus. NCBI lineage: Eukaryota > Metazoa > Arthropoda > Arachnida > Uropygi > Thelyphonidae > Mastigoproctus > Mastigoproctus giganteus. Next base: position 246,739,461 of record NC_143575.1, read on the forward strand.
CAGTATTTCTAGTGTGGTCTCACAATTGCATTATGACCTCCCTATCTTTATAAGCAATTAAGTAATCAAGAGATATGCAAAAATTTATGTTTACATAAATTTGTTTTGAAAATATAAATTACAAATTTGTAGTTATCAGTTATATCATGAAGCAACTGTATGATTTCAACTAGCATATCTTATGTGATAAATCTTATTTAAGAAAAAGAGATAATTTATACTAATGTCAAAAATATATATATAAAATTAATTACTTGACAGACTTACTTCCCTTGCAGCCAGTGGCTGAAAAGTCCACAAAACTGATAATCCCTCACTGACAGTGCTAACAGTTTCAAAGGCAAATGCTAAAGTCTTCAAAACCAAAATTTCTAGATCTCGTACTTTTGCTTTAAATCTGTAGTAAGATTGTACACAATTAATTAAAAATATACATTAATTTTCTTATTTAACAACTATATGCAAATCACATATGCTAGCAGAGATAAAATTTCATAAGTAAATATCACAAAACTAAAAAAAATTCTTTACCTTGTTTTTGAGTATAGACCAGTGGCACGCAAACTTATTTCGCTTGCGACCCCTTGACCCCCGAGGTAGGATGACCAGATTTTTTGAGAAGAAAAATGGCATTTTATAAATTATGTAGTAGAAAATTTTATTCGAGTACCGAGAGAGGAATAAAAAAATTGTTTAATATTTTAATTGAATACAGCAAACACATCAAATCAAATTCTTGTTCTTCAATTATTACAAAACAATAAAAAATTAACAATTACAAAACAAAATTAATGAGGACAAGCCTGGATAACTGATAATATTTGGTTCCTATTTTAGTGCAATGTTTGAAATTACAAATCATGTCATCTTCTGGAATTCTTTTTTGTTTATATAGCTGTTAATTTTGGGAAGCCAATCTCCCATAAATATGTAGACCCAAAAGGTAACAACATTTGTATCACCATTTTCGATAATTCTGGATACTCGTCTCAAATAGAATGTAGAAAAATTTTTCACAAGTTGTAGTCTTGAAATTAGCACTTATTGCTTTGTCAGACGACATGTCAATAAGATCTTCCTTTTGCTCAATGGTAATTTTGGGACATGAAGAAATTTCATAAGCAAAGGGATTACGAATCCAAGACTACTTTTTTTTTCTGGAGATACATTAAATCATTTGGAAAAATTCTTAATTAGCATTGTTAGGTGGGTGGCAATGATATCCCTAAACTGTAAAATGTCAATATTATAACAAAATCAGAAAAGCATGGGAAAATTTCAGTATTATAATGCTCAAATTCAGTTTTCCAAAGATTAAGCTTCCCTTTGAAAGTTTCTATTTTGTCACTGAGTATTAATATATTTGTTCACTGTCCTTGAAGACTTAAATTTAAATTATTAAGTTTTTTCAAATACATCAACAAGGGAACTAAGTTTTCCAAGCCATTTTTGATTTATAAACAATTGAACAAGGTTCTGATTTTTATCTGATAAAAACAGTAAAACTTCCGTTTGAGGTCAAAAAGACGAAGCAACACTTTACCACTGGACAACCACCTCACTTTCGTATCATCCCATTTCATTACAAAGCATTGTGAAAAGTCTACTATTTAAGCTTCTACTTTTTAATAAAGTTGATCACACTTATTCCATTTTTCAAAACTTCATGCAAATCAGTTTGCATTTCCTTTGCTACTAATGCTTCCCTATGTACTATATAATGCAATGATTCCAAACTATATTTGGAGCAATTTCCTTTACTTTGCCTTTTAAATCTTTATTTTATCTGTTAATGCAGCCACACCATCAGTACAAATCGCAAAGCAGTTGTTCCACTTTAGACAATATTTGTTTGAAAGAAAATATTTATAACATCAAAAATCTTGCCCATCGTTCTTCCTTCCAAATCTTTGCAAAATAGAAAATCCTCCAAAGTATCTCCTTCATCTGACATATACAATAAGTTGAGCAAGGTTTTAAATATCTGTGAATTCATCTAACTGTATTACAAAAATTGGACTTTCTCTCAATCGATTTAATAAACTGAATTTTATGTTGTCCACTATAACTGTAACACACTGCGAGACTGTGGTATCTCTGGATAGAGGAATGGTATTTAAATCGCTGCTGTACTTTACTCTATGCATAATTGGAATAATTTTTATAGCAGCAGGGAGAACAAGAGATTCAGCAATAGTAGGTGATTTCAAATTTTTTCCTATTAAATATGAAACTGCCAACGATGCTCTTAAAGCTTTACAAGGAACTGCATTGTTGTTTGATGAACTGCAAATGATGTTTCTTCATGAAATATTTCAGCCCTTGTATGGCATCGGCATCTTTTTTGAAAAGGATTCAGTAATTTTCATTATCTCTAGATGTTTCGTATGTAAGCATCTTTTTCATTTAATAGGTTTCATGCTTTTTTTAACCAGTTTTTCATAACATATTACGCATAAAGGATGCTGCTCATCGTCTACAACACTGTAAGTACTTGATAAATTCTTCTTGATATTTTCTATTCTTTTTGATTTGGAATATGATGGCTCTCTACCAGAAATTGGTGGTTGCATTATACTTGATATAACATTAGTGTCCAAATTTTCACGCGATACATTTCTTACCCTTTCAGCTTCCGAAGTATCTGTAGCAAGGTTATTGTCATCACTCCTCGACTGTTTTGTTCTGATTACCCAATTATCCATGGTAAAATATATAAAAAAAAATTTTTTTTTTTCTTAAAAACAACAATAATATAAAAAGTATCAGAAGAATGAAAAACACATTCCAGTTGACGTGAAAGCACTGATTTACGAGGCAGTATAAAGTGTGTGTGTGTGTGTGTGTGTGTGTGTGTGTGTGTGTGTGTGTGTGTGTGTGTGTGTGTGTGTGTGTGTGTGTGTGTGTGTGTGTGTGTGTGTGCGTGCGTGCGCAACAGACTTGCTATTTACTGCCACCGAATATTCGCAACTCTGGCCTTTAGGAAATTACTGTAGGAAGCACGAATTAAGAGCTAAAGGGATTACGGTTCAGCAATTGAGCAGTACTGAGAAGTACTAATACATACTCAGAAGTCACACTAGTCAGCTGCTTTCTGTGTGTCTATAGCCAGTGAGCAAATTAAGGCGTATTACTCACAAGGGCAATAAGTAAGAAAGCCACCTGTATCGCACGTGAAATCACCCTAAAAATAAAGAGTGGCAATAGGGTTCATTCGTATCTCAGACTTTGTTTGAGTAGTAAAGCACTAATAAGTAAAGCGTTGGCACTAATGATATTAAGAGTAGGAGACCGGCAGAATTACTTAACAAGTACAGGTCACTGTTGAACAAAAGCCGAGAATTAGGATTGAATTTGAAAGTGTCTGCAATTCTGCCCAGACACGATAGGAGGGAGTATATGATGAGAGCCTTGTCGATCAATTCGGCCCTGGAAAGATTGTGCAAGGCTCAAGGGGTAGAATTTTTTTCAGCCTGGACTGTACTTGTTAACAGGAGAGATTGCTCCTACAGGGATGGGATACACTTAAATAGAAAGGGTGCAAGAATATTTGCTGATGCTATCGAGGCAGTGTTAGGTGGGTCGGAAAACTGCTAGCTTGGGGGGAGACAAAGACCAATAGATTGACAGTAGCCACTGGCAGAGGTGAAAGAGATTCTTGCACTGCTTCTATTAGAATGAGCAGAAGCCTGAAAAACAAGATGCATGGTATTTCAGAGACTGCTGGGAGCCATTGCGGTACAAGTAAACACATGGGTTGTGTTAGGGTAGCTAAGAATAGAAACAGGTGCAGGTATACTTGCGTGTACACCAATGCTAGGAGTTTAGTAAATAAATTTGATGAATTTGAGGTATTGCTCAAAACATCGAAGGCAGATATTGTTGGGATATCAGAGACGTGGTGTCACACAGATATAAGGGATGCAGAACTGCAATTTGGTGAGTACAACGTCTACAGAAAGGATAGACAGGATAGGAAGGGGGGAGGGGTTATGCTATTAGTTAAGAAACACATAAAAACCAAGGAAGTGAAGCCAGTCGACATCGCTGGACAGTGCAGTGTTGAGTCAGTTTGGTGTGACATAAGCATTGGGAGATCAAAATTGAGAGTAGGAGTGTGCTATAGGCCTAATGACTCTGATGAGTATAATAAAGAACTGTACAGGGAAATAGAGTGGGCCAGTAAATCAGAGAGTCTTATAATAGGAGATTTTAATTTCCCAGATATTGACTGGAATTTGGGGGCTGGTTACTCACACACTAGCAGGGCTTTTGTGGATTTATTGGATGATTGTTTTCTACATCAGCATGTTCGGGAGGCAACTAGAGGGAGTAATACTCTTGATTTGATTATCAGCAGTGATTCTTCATGCATTAAGAATCTGCAGATAAATGAACCACTAGGTGGCAGTGATCACAGTGTGCCAAAGTGGGATTTACTCAAAGAGGTAACTACCATTAGGGGTAAAGGGAAGGGTTATTGCTTCCGTAAAGGCGACTACGATGGACTGAGACAGTATTTAAATTCTATACAGTGGGACCAACTGATGATGTTACCAACAGCAAATTCAAAATGGGAAGCATTCAAAGAACTTATCTTGGAAGCTACCAGGCTTTACATACCAACTAAGAAATATTGTTCAAGGTTTAGGCCAAAATGGATGTCAGATGAACTAATGAGGCATATGGTAGAGAAGAAAAATGCATGGGATACTTACAAATTAACACAACGACACAGAAGCCTATGATAGATACAAGTTGATATGCAACCAAGTTACAAAGGAGGTTAGGCAGGCGAAGGCAGATTACGAGAAATCCTTGGCAAGGGATGCAAAGAAAAACAGCAAAGAGTTCTTTACTTATGTAAACTCTAGAAGGAAGGGGATGAATCAGATTGGTCCACTTGATATTGATGGGTCAACTGTTGATGATCCTGCTCAGGTAGCTAACAAACTAAATGAATATTTTGCATCGACATTCACACATGAGGAGTTATTCAGCAAGGGGAATGCCAGAGGTGTATTCAACTCTAGCAGTAAGCTATAGAATCTTGAAATAACTGGGAGTAAAGTGGAGGAGAAACTGTTGAAGATAAACACAAGAAAGGCACCCGGGGTGGATGGGATCTATCCAGTTATATTAAAGGAGGCAGCAAAGGAAGTAAGCAAGCCCTTAGCCATAATTATGAGAGCTTCCTTGGACTCGGGGGAAGTACCCATAGACTGGAAATGTGCAAATGTGACCCCAATTCACAAAGGAGGATCAAAGGCTGACACAAGTAATTATAGACCTGTGAGCTTAACTTCTGTTCCAGGAAAATTAATGGAGGCACTGGTTAAAGAAGCACTGCAGGATCATTTAGACAAGACTTCAGTTATAGCTCAGACACAGCATGGTTTTGTTAAGGGGAAGTCTTGCCTGACCAACTTGATTGGATACTATGATGCAGTCACAAAAGAACTGGATGCAGGGAATAACTTTGATATTATATACTTGGATCTTAGAAAGGCTTTTGATACTGTTGCACATGGAAGACTGCTACACAAATTGGAGCAGTGTGACATTGGAGGCAAATTGCTGCTATGGATAAAGGGGTGGTTGAGGGGGAGAAGACAGAGAGTCGTAATCAATGGACACTGCTCATCGTGGACTAATGTTATTAGTGGAGTCCCTCAGGGTTCAGTGTTGGGTCCATTATTGTTTTCTGTATTTATAAATGATATTGATGATGGTATATCAAGCTTAATGTCCAAGTTTGCAGACGATACAAAGGTTGGCAGGGTTGTCAAGGACACTACTGACACTATGCTGCTGCTGCTGCTGCTGCAACAGGATCTGGAAAGGTTGAGCAGATGGGCTCAGAGGTGGCAAATGAAGTTTAACATTGACAAATGTAAAGTACTACACATGGGAAACAGCAACCCCAGAGCAACGTATCAACTCTGTGGTACTACACTGACAGTGGTAGAGAATGAAAGGGACTTGGGGGTGGTTGTGCAGGCAGATATGAAGTTCTCTGAGCAGTGCAGACAGGCTGCAAGAGTAGCTCATGGAGTATTGTCAATGATATACAGGAATTTTTCCAGCAGGGATAAGGAGGTGATTATTCCATTGTATAAGACGATGGTCAGGCCACACCTAGAGTACTGTATACAGTTCTGGAGGCCTCATTTCAAGAAGGATGTAGAGCTGCTGGAACGAGTACAGAGAAGGGCAACAAGATTAGTGAATGGAACAAAGGGGTGCTCTTACGAAGAAAGGCTTAAGTTTTGCAAATTACAGTGTCTGGAGACTAGGCACTAGCGAGGTGATCTGATAGAGGTGTATAAAGCCTTGAATGGTTTAAGCATGCTCAATGCTGATGGGATTCTTCCTCTAGCTCAGAAAAATCACCTGAGAGGGCATAAATTCAAATTGAGGAAATACAGATGTAGGATAGACGTGCGGAAATTTGCCTTTATCCAGTGGGTGGTTGGTTGGTGGAACAGACTTCCATCCCTTGTGGTGGAGGTTGATAGCCTAAATAAGTTTAAGGCTCAGCTGGACAGGTATTCTGAACGAACAGAGGGGTGAAGTGGAAGTGGGTTTTTTTTTTTTTTTTTTTTGGCTGATGCTGCATAAGCTTGCTTTCTTGCATCAAATGCCTCTACTAATGCTAATGCTAAAGTCTCTACACCTACATATTGAAAAAAAAATTTTAACAACAGGTTTTTTAGCCTTTATGCACACAATAATTAATTTTATTTAAAAATTGCAGCAACCCCTTTAATTTATCCCGCGACCCCTCTGGGTATCATGCTCCATAGTTTGTGCACCACTGGTATAGACCATTAGACTTAAAAGCATCTTTGTGGAAAATAAATAAATATCCATTTATTGATTCTCCTGAAGAAAAACTACATATTCCCCAAGTGGAAATCTGCCTCATATGACAGAGGCCAGAGGGACTTACAAAGATCATCAACATCGTCAAAGCCATATTTCAAGCATTAAAAATGCATCGATGGAAGTCACATTAAACAATTTTTTTATATGGCAATTAACAAAAAGAAGTGCAATGCAAAATTAAATTAGCAGAAGTAGCAAGGACAGAGACAAACTACTAATAGCTATACTTTAAATACACTATGTGAGATCAAAAAGTATGAAGACTGACTGTATTTTGAAAATGCAGCATTATTATATTTGTTGAACATGTCTGGTGACTCATCCATACATAGTAATGCATATTTACTGTGGTCAGTCTGAATTAGCACATGCTGAATAGAAAGTATTCTACAGTTCATCTTTTAAAATGTGCAAATGTACTGAGCAGCAAATTTGTATCCAATTAGGGAAAAGTGCACCAGAAACCTATGTTACTTAATTTCAATTTTTCTAAACCTCAATCCTGTCTTATATCTGGTAAAAAGGATTCTTCTGCTCCTATGCTTATCTTCAAAAACACTCAGAGATCTGTTCAAGATCATAAATCTATTAGGGATTACCTTGACTTCTAATCCTTGGTATCTAAACCTTGGTTTTCCAATAAATGTGCTAAGGCTGTTCAAGAGAAGAATGTTGCATATCGTAATTGGCTTGTTTCTAATTCTTCAGTTTCATTTTCTGCCTACACCAAAGCTCGCAACAATTGTAAAGCAGTTATTAACCAGTCCAAACTAGAGTTTGAACAGGTTAAGAGTAGAAAACTTGCTTCTTGCCCTAATGGTAGCCGAGCATTCTGATCTCTTGCCAAAGCTATTGGCAGCAACTTTTAACCATCTCTGCTCCCACCTCTGTTCAAACCAGATGGTTCTGATTTCACTTCAGCCAAGGATAATGCTAACCTGCCAGCATCCCATTTTTCTTCCAATTCATGTATTAATGATCTTGGTAAAACAACTCCCACCATTCCCAACACGCTCCATTCAATGCCCCCCGTGGTCTTCCTTCAAAAGGATGTCAGAAGGATTTTGACGAATCTTGATGGTAAGAAAGCTCCAGGTCCCGATGGTATTTCTCCACTTGTTCTCAAAACCTATGCTCCTGAACTTACTCCTATTCTTTGCCGCCTTTTTTCACTTTCTTATTCCAAGGGTGTTTTTCCTTCTGCTTGGAAATTTGCTCATATCCAGCCAGTTCCTAAAAAGGGTGACAAATCCCTTCCATCCAATTATCGTCCCATTCCAATTACTTCTACTCTTTCTAAAGTAATGGAGAAATCAATTAACCGCCAAATTTTAAACTACCTAGAAACCTTCCGTCTGATCAACGATCGCCAGTATGAATTCCGCCAGTGCCGATCCAATGGTGATATTCTGGCTTATGTTACCCATTTATGGCCTAATTTAATGGAAAGGTTCAGTGAAACACAAGTAGTTGCTCTTGACATCTCAAAGGCTTTCGATCGTGTTTGGAATAAAGGTCTTCTAAACAAGCTTCCATCTTATGGTTTGCCAACTGTTTTTAGAAATTGGTTATCCAGTTTTCTCTCTGATCGCCCACTGAGGGTGATGGTAGATGGCTCTCTGTTTTATAACTTCTCTACTAATGCCGGTGTCCCCCAAGGTTCAGTTCTTTTCCCCTTGTATATTAATGACCTTCTTCCATTGACTGGAAATCCTATCCATAGTTTTACCGATGATAGCACATTGCATTCCACTTTCCATTTTGAGAAACCTTGTCCTGCTCAATCAGCTTCAACTTCTAGAAAATCTGCTACCAATTCCTTAAATGCCAATGTTGAGGTAATTTTCCAGTGGGGCAAAGACAACTTAGTTGATTTCAACCCTTCTAAAACTCAGTCTTGTCTTATATCTCGCAAAAAAGGATTCTTCTGCTCCTATACTTATCTTTAGTAACACTCCGATTTCTAGGCAAAATGATATATTTCTTTTGGGGATTACCCCGACTTCTAATCTCTCTTGGCACAAGCACATTACAAATATTCCTTCTTCTGCATCTGAAAAACTTGGTTTTTTCTTTCGCTATCGGCATTAATTTTCTTCCAAACAGCTGCTCATTCTGTATAAATCGCAAATCCGCCTTGCCATGGAATATTGTTCCCACATCTGGGATGGTGCCCCCAAAACCTCTCTCAGGATTCCTGATTCCATTCAGAAGAGGGCAGTTAGGTTAATTAATGACTCATCTGTAGCAGAGTCTCTGCACTCGCTGTCTCATCGACGTACTGTTTCTGCTGCATGCCTCTTCTACAGATACTTCCATGGGCACTGTTCTTCTGAATTAGCTTCTATAATTCCTGCTCTATCTTTCAAAACAGTCCGAACGCATGCTGCCACCAGCCAACATCCATTTACTGTCCAACTTCAAACTCATAGAACCAACTTTTCATCTTCCTCGTTTATTCATTCAACTGCCGTTTTCTGGAACAATCTTCCTTCATACGCATTTCCTGAAAATTACAGTCTACAGAAGTTCAAGTCTAATGTCAACAAATATCTTATTTCGTCTTCTCAACCTCGAATCCAAGCACGGTACTAAGTACTATAGGTTCTAACACCTCTCGTGTTTGGGGTTTACATAAAAAAAAAAAAAAAAAAAATCTCTTCTGCATAAGCAACATCACAAATATTGCTTCCTCTGCATCTAAAAAACTGGGTTTTCTCTTTTACTTTCAGTGTTACTTTTCTTCTAAACAGCTGTTCACTCTGAACAAATCTCAAATCCATCCTATCCTGGAATATTATTCCCACATCTCAGGCAGTGTCCCATAACCTCTCTAAGGCTTCTAGACTCCATTCAAAAGAAGACAGTTAGATTAATTAATGACCCATCTCTTACAGTCTCTCTCCACTCTCTTTCTCACAGATATCCTATTTCTGCTGCATGACTTTTCTATAGGTACTTCCATAGATGCTGTTCTTTTAATTGGCTTCTGTAATTCCTCTCTCTCTCTCTCTCTCTCTCTCTCTCTCTCTCTCTCTCTCGCTCTCTTCCAAACCAGTCTGAACGTGTGCAGCAGCCAATCAGGATCCTTTTACTGCAAAACTTCAAATTCACAGAGCAAACTTTCCTTCTTCCTCATGGAACAACCTCCCTTCACATGTTTTTCCTGAAAATTACAATCTACAGAAATTTAAGTCTAATATCAATAAGTATCTTTTTTCATCTTTTTTACCTTCAACCTATGCATGGTACTAAGTACTACTGGTTCTAATACCTTCAGTGTTTGGGGTTTTCATAAAAAAAAACAGCTTTGGGAAAAGATGCCTGTGTCTTTTCAAAGACTTTTCAGCATGTGGACTAATGTTATTAGTGGAGTCCCTCAGGGTTCAGTGTTGGGTCCATTATTGTTTTCTGTATTTATAAATAATATTGATGATGGAATATCAAGCTTAAAGTCCAAGTTTGTAGACAATACAAAGGTTGGCAGGGTTGTTAAGGACACTACTGATGCTATGCTGCTGCAACAGTATCTGGAAAGGTTGAGCAGATGGCTGAGAGGTGGCAAATGAAGTTTAACATTGACAAATGTAAAGTACTATATATGGGAAACAGCAACCCCAGAGCAACGTATCAACTCTGTGGTACTACACTGACAGTGGTAGAGACTGAAAAGGACCTGGGGGGTAATTGTGCAGGCAGATATGAAGTTCTCTGACAGTGCAGACAGCCTGCAAGAGTAGTTCATGGTGTCTTGTCAATGATATACAGGAATTTTTCTAGCAGGGATAAGGAGGTGATTATTCCCTTGTATAAGGCAATGGTCAGGCCAAACCTTGAGTACTGTATACAGGTCTGGAGGCCTCATTTTAAGAAGGATGTAAAGCTGTTAGGAACAGAGAAGGGCAACAAGATTAGTGAATGGGACAAAGGGCTTAAGTTTTGCAAATTACAGTGTCTGGAGACTAGGCACCTGCTAGGTGATCTGATTGAGGTGTATAAAGCCTTGAATAGTTTGAGCATGCTCAATGCTGATGGGATTCTGCCTCTTGCTCAGAATTATCACCTGAGAGGGCATAAATTCAAACTGAGGAAAGACAGATGTAAGATAGATGTGCAGAAATTTGCCTTTAGCCAGCAGGTAGTTGGTTGGTGGAAGACTTCCATCCCTTGTTGTGGAAGTTGATAGCCTAAATAAATTTAAGGCTCAGCTGGACAGGTATTTCAAACGAATGGAGAGGTGAAGTGGAAGGGTTTTTTTTTTTTCTTTTGGCTGATGCTGCATAAGCTTGCTTTCTTGCATCATATGCCTCTACTAATGCTAATTTCACAAAGTATAAACAAAGCCAGTTGTTTTTTAAAGATGATCCTCACTCTGGCTGCATTTCAACTTCAAAAAAGAAACGATTCAATCATTTGTGTTTGTGATATGATCAGGAGTGATTCTCCTTCTCTTTTTTAACTATCTGTAAAGTTGCTAGTGAAATTGGTATTTCTTATGGAAACCTGGTATTTCTTATGGAATTTAAACACAACATTTGAGAATGAAATGCATTTCAGCCAGGTTTGTGCCTCACATTTTCACTAATGATCAGGATCTTTGTCATTGTGCTGCTGCCAACCCACACTTTGTTTCTTTCATCATTACTGTTTTCCAAATCATAAGCATATATGATTATTATTATATTAATACCACTCTTATACCACGTGAAATTAATAATATAGTTTACTAGGCTGTTTGCCTACATTACTATACATTAAAGTGACGTTTCGGGAATCTTACCAATACCCATTACCAGACCATACTGCTGGGGAAACAGAAAATAGAAAAGGTTACAAATTTTGAATCTAGTAATACTACAATTACTTACTTACAATTCCACTATTAATATTACAATTATGACAGTTTTCTACAGCAGCATGTTTGGGAGGCAACTAAAGGGAGTAATACTCTTGATCCGATTATCAGTAGTGATTCTTCATGCATTAAGAATTTGCAGATAAAGGAACCACTGGGTGGCAGTGATCACAGTATGCTGAAGTGGGATTTACTCAAAGAGGTAACAACCATAAGGGGTAAAGGGAAGGTTTTTACTTCCATGAAGACAACTATGCAGGTGTGAGACAGTATTTAAATTCTATATGGTGGGACCAACTGATGATGTTACCAACAGCAAATTCAAAACGGGAAGCATTCAAAGAATTAATCTTGGAAGCTACTAGGCTTTTCATACCAACCAAGAAATATAGTTCAAGGTTTAGGCCTAAATGGATGTCAAATGAACTAATGAGACACGTGGCAGAGAAGAAAAATGCATGGGATACATATAAATTAACCTGTGACACAGAAGCCTATAATAGATATAAGCTAGTCTGTAACCAAGTCACAAAGAAGATTAGGCAGGCAAAGGCAGATTATGAGAAATCTTTGGCAAAGGATGCAAAGAAAAACAACAAAGGTTTCTTTACTTATGTAAACTCTAGAAGGAAGGGGATAAATCAGATCGGTCCACTTGATATCGATGGTTCAACTGTTGATGATCCTGCCCAGGTAGCTAAAAACTAAATATTTTGCATCTACATTCACACATGAGGAGTTATTCAAGGAGGGGAATGCCAGGGTGAATTAAACTCTGGCAGTGAGCTAGATGATTTTGTAATAACTGAGAGCAAAGTGGAGAAGAAATTGTTGAAAATAAACATAAGAAAAGCACTTGGGGTGGATGGAATCTATCCAGTTATATTAAAGGAGGCAGCAAAGGAAGTAAGCAAACCCTTAGCCATAATTATAAGAGCTTTCTTGAACACAGGGAAGGTACCCATGGCCTGGAGATGTGCAAATGTGACCTCAATTCCAAAAGGAGGATCAAAGGGCGACACAAGTAATTACAGACCTGTTAGTTTAACTTCTGTTCCAGAGTAATTAGTGGAGTCACTGGTTAAAGAAGCACTGCAGGATCATCTAGACAAGACTTCAGTTATAGCTCAGACAGAGCATGAGTTTGTTAAGGGGAAGGTCTTGTCTGACCAATTTGATTGGATACTATAATGTCATCACAAAGGAACTGGATGACATTATAGTATCCAATCAAACGCTTTTAATACTGTTGCACATGGAAGACTGCTGCACAAATTGGAGCAGTGTGGCATTGGAGGTAAATTGCTGCTATGGATAAAGGGATGGTAAAGTGGGAGAAGACAGAGAGTGGTAATTACTGCTCTTTGTGGACTGATGTTATTAGTAGTGTTCCCCGGGGTTCAGTGTTGGGTCCATTGTTGTTTTCTGTATTTATTAATGGTACTGATGATGGTACATCAGGCTTAATGTCCAAGTTTGCAGACGATACAAAGGTCGGCAGGGCTGCTAATGACAGTACAATGCAGCAACAGGATCTAGAAAAGTTGAGCAGATGGGCTGAGAGGTGGCAAAAGAAGTTTAACATTGACAAATGTAAAGTACTGCATATGGGAAGCAGTAACCCCAGAGTAACGTATCATCTGTGTGGTACTACACTGACAGTGGTAGAGAATGAAAAAGACCTGGGGGTAATTGTGCAGGCAGATATGAAGTTTAGAGTGGTGCAGACGGTCTGCAAGATAGCTAATGGTGTCTTCTCAATGATATACAGGAATTTTTCTAGTATTATCCCCTTGTATAAGGCAAATGTCAGGCCACACCTTGAGTACTGTATACAGTTCTGAGACCTCATTTTAAGAAGTATGTAGAGCTGCTGGAATGAGTAAAGAGTAGGGCAACAAGATTATTGAATGGAACAAAGGGTTGCTTTTGTGAAGAAAGGCTAAAGTTTTGCGAATTACAGTGTCTGGAGACTAGGCACCTGCGAGGTGATCTGATTGAGGTGTATAAAGCCTTGAATGATTTGAGCATGCTCAATGCTGATGGGATTCTTGCTCTGAATAATCGCCTGAAAGGGCATAAATTCAAATTGAGGAAAGACAGTTGTATGACAGATGAGTGGAAGTTTGCCTTTAGCTAGTGGGTGGTTGATTGCTGAAACAAAATTCCATCTGACATTGTAGAAGTTGATAGCTTAAATAGATTCAAGGCAGAACTAGACAAACATTTGGTGCAAGTGGATGGGTGAAATGAGAAGGGTTTTCTCTTTTTCTTATTTTTTTTTTTTTTTTTTTTTTTTGGCTGATGCTATATAAGCTTGCTTTCTTGCATCATGTACCTTTACTAATGCTAATTACAATTTGCAAAATACGATTGTCAAGTTTTGAATTGCTGTTACAATAGAAAACAGGAAATTTAAGGTAAAATACAAAGAGATTAAATTCTTACCTGCTGACAGGCTTCACTTTTGCCAATGCTCCCAGAAATCTGGTTTGCATACAGGCGAGAGGTGCTGCCAGCAGTTAATTTATAGATGAGTAATTAACTCCATTAGCCAATAGGATAGTGCCAAGTTTTTATCCTGGATCCAGGGTTCTTGTGTAGTGGGAGCCTGGTGTGACCTTTACTCCCATACTCTGCATATCAGGGTTGGTGTGCAGGCTGGATCAGGATCTTACCTGATACCAATCATCAGACCATGCTTCTGGTTCAGGTGGACTGGAGGGAGTTGTGTCTGGTCATTTTCTTTTCCTGGATTTGCTGTTTTCTATTGCTTGCTGAGGTTCTGAACATTTTTATGAAGAAGAAGAATGAGGAAGAAGTCATGAATGAGACGGACTGTGGTTGGTCCGTACCTAGATCCAATATAGTTAGGGAAGGACGATACGTGGTTGTTTTCCATTAAGGTTATTATTATATTAATAACACTCTTATACCATGTGAAATTAATAATATAGTTTATTAGGCTGTTTGCCTAGATTGCAATACATTAAAGTGACGTTTTGGGAATCTTACCGATACCCAACCTTAGCCCATGCTGTTGGGGAAACAGAAAATAGAAAAGGTTACAAATTTTGAATATTTTAGATTATAGTTACAATTACCAGATAATTACAATTATAAGTACCAATATTATTACAATTACACTTACGACTATTAATATTACAATTACAATTTGCAAAATTACGATTCTTAAGTTTTGAATTGTCGTTTCAATAGAAAACAACCACTTATTGTCCTTCCCTAACTATATTGGATCTAGGTATGGATCAACCACACAGTCCATCTCATTTGTGACTTCTTCTTCCTCTTCATAAAAATGTTCCGAACCTCAGCAAGCAATAGGAAACAGCAAATTCAGGAAGGAAAAGAAAATGACCAGATACAATTGAACCTTAACTAGAAGCATGGTCTGATGATGTGTATCGGTAAGATCCTGGTCCAGCATGCAAACCAACCCTGATGTGCAGAGTATGAGAGCAAAAGTCACCCCAGGCTCCCACTACAGATCCAGAATAAAAACTTGGCACTATCCTATTGGCTAATGGAGTTAATCACTCACCTATAAATTAACTGCTGGCAGCACCTCTTGCCTGTATGCACATCAGGTTTCTGGGAGCATCAGCAAGAGTCTGTCAGCATGTAAGAATTTAATCTCTTTGATTTTACCTTAGATTTCCTGTTTTCTATCGTAATGGCAATTCAAAACTTAAGAATTGTAATTGTAAAAATCTGGTAATTGTAATAATGGTAATTATAATTGTAATATTCTAAAATATTCAAAATTTGTAACCTTTTATATTTTCTGTTTCCCAACAGCATGGTCTGATGTTGGGTATCGGTAAAATTCCCGAAATTAGTATGCTGCACTATGGCTTATGCTGCACCAGCAAAAAAATAAATAAATAAATAAATAAAATAATAATAATAAAAGAAAAAAAAAAGAATAAAAACAAATTAATTATAAGAAGAAATTTTTAAAAAAAATAATAATAATAAAAAATAATAGGAGAAAAGGAAATGAACAACCGATGCATTTCCCTCCTCCCTTAGGTAATTATCCAGCTGACCTTTGAATTTCCCCAGACTGTCAGCCTCTACCATGTAGGTAACTTATTCCAATAATTTATAACTCACTGGCTAAAATAAAACTTCCTGCAATCCAGTCTAAATAACTTCCCTCATAACTTGAAATTATGGCCCCTAGTTCTAAAATCATTTATAACCACGAAAATTTCATTCTTATTCATTTTGCTTATGCCTCTCAGAGCCTAAAATACACCTCAATCAAGTCACCTCTAAGATGCATAATTTCCAAGCTCTGCAATCCACATATTCGAAGTCTTTCCTCATATGGATGCCCTTTTGCCGATCTCATCAGGCGAGTTACGCATCTTTGGATCCTTTCAAGAAGCACAATATCTTTCTTTAGGTGCCGTCTGAACATAGTATTCCAAGTGTGGTCTAACAATTGCCTTATATAATGGGATTATGATGTCCTTATCTCTACTAGCGATTGTTCGATAAATCAGTGATAGGACACCATGGACCCTCCTTGCAATCAGTCTACAATGCTCAGAGAACTTCATATCTGACCATATCATAATCCCCAAGTCCCTTTCCTCCACTACCAGCTTTAGTTCAACTCTGCCAAGTGTACAAGTTACTGTTCCCTAGGTGCAATACCTTGCACTTTGCTGGATAAAAGCATAGCTGCCATTTTTCTGACCATCTCTGAAGTCTATCTAGGTCATTCTGAAGAAGCACTGCTTGGCAGCAATCATTAACTACTCTACCAATCTTTACATCATTTGGTTTTTTTTTTTTACTAATGCTGCATAAGCTTGCTTTCTTGCATCATATGCCTCTATTAATGCTAAATGCTAAATTTAGACATCATGCCCTCTATCCCTTCATCAATGTCATTTATGAAAATCAAAAACAACAATGGTCCTAATACTCATCCTTGGGGAACCCCACTTCTTACATTAACCCAATCTGAGGAATAACCATTTATCACAACTCTCTGCCACCTTGCTATCTATCTAAGGATTTTCCCTGTGATTCCAACCTGTTCCAGCTTATAAATTAACTGCTCACATGGGACTGAGTCAAATGCTTTGCTGAAATCCAAATAAACAACGTCAAAATTATTCCCTAAGTCCAGCTGTTGAGTGACCCTGTGAAAATAGCTAACCAGGTTAGTTGAACATGATTTTCCTTTTACAAAAACATCTGATCACAGTCTTCATGATTTTTCACTACAACTGAAGTTAGACTAACTGGCCAGTAATTTCTCACTTCACTCTTAGAACTGCCCTTATGTACTGGAGATACATTGGCACTTTTTCCATCCAACGGAATCACTCCCGAGTCCAGTGGTGCTCTCATAATTAGCCTCAATGGTTCAATGCACTTATTTGCCACCTCCTTTAAGATTATAGGTTAAATGCTATCAACCCCAGGTGCCTTACTGGCCTGTAGGCTTGAAAGTTATTTTCATTAAGTAAACATGTGAAATTTCAACATCATTAATTACATTTTTTTCAACTTCACTTCCAGAATTTCTCATTGACATGAAGGGTTTTTCTTTTGTAAATATCGATGCAAAGTGACTGTCGGGTTCATCTGCAACTTCACAGCTGGGGTATCTAATACTATCCCACGTCCATTATATAAGGGTCCTTCTCTTCTTTGCATTTATATATGTGAAGAATTCCTTAACCCCCCTTCCCTCTTTGCTCTCTTTGTCAGCGATTTCTTATAAACTTCCTTTGCCAGCCTAACCTTTTCAATTATTACAGATCAATTTGTAGCTGTTATAGGTTTCAGTACTTTTTATTGCTCTGTAACCTTTCCATGCAGTCTTTTTCTGCTCAAGTAATTTGGTAACGTCATTATTCATCCAACTTGGAATCCTAATCGTGGAGTATTTTTTTAATGGTATATAAGCATTCAAGGCTTCTGTGGTTAATCGTTTTAAAGGTATACCATAATTCAATTGTATTCGCTCTCTGTGAGATATCTATCCAGTTAATAGAGGCCATGTAGCACCTTAAGGCATTATAATTTCCTGAAATTATAACCCATTCCTTTGCCTCTAACTACTGCTACCTCTCTCTTTATTGCCCACCATAGAACTCCGTGATCACTTCCTGCTACACTTTCCTGTACTGTCAGCCCTATTATGTCATCTGGTTCATGGGTGATGATGAGGTCTAGAGTATTCTTTTCCCTAGTACTTTCCCTGACACACTGATACAAATAGCAATCATCTAACTGATTTAAAAATTTTGTTCCCCATGTGCAGTTTCCTTCCCATTTGCTCCAATCAATTAGAGACAAATTGAAATCACCCATAATAAGACATTCACGCTTACTTAAACATTCCATTTGCATGTGGAGGCTCTCATCATAATCTTCACAATCACCTGGCTGGCCTGTAGATTACTCCCACTCTCATTATACCTTTGCTTCCAACTATTTCACACCATACAGACTATGATCAGATGTGAATTCCACATCTGATCATAGTCTTCATGATTTTTCACTACTACTGAAGTTAGACTAACTGGCATTCGAAATTCTATACTAGCATGCGAAACGTGTGAATCCGGGAAAGCTTTCGTTGCACTCAGGCTACTTTTGATAAGAAGCATGACTCCACCGCCCCTTCTATGTTCCCTGTCCTTCCTAATTACATTATATATATCGTACTGAAACTCATCATCACCAATTTCTGTAAGCCCTATTATGTCGGCGTTAATTGCCCTAACCAGTAGTTCGAATTCACTCATTTTATTGATGACACTTCTGACATTACTGTATAAACAATTAAGCCTTAGTGTTCTCGTATAATTAACTACTCTAACACACCCCTTAAAAAGTTATTTAAGATCGCTTCCCACAATTTCTCTTCCACTTTTCTCTCAGTCATTACAAAATCATTTAGTTTCCTGTTAGAGTTTGATAAACTTCTGACATTGGCTTCCCTAAAGAATAACTGGTGTATGAATGTAGATGCAAAATACTTATTCAGTTTCCCAGGAACCTGTAGAACCATTGATATCAAGTGGACCAATGTAATTCATCTCTTTGCTTCTGGTGTTTACATAATTAAAGAAGTCTTTGCTAATTTTCTTTGCAAAGATTCCTCATAACCTGCCCTGGCTTGCCTAACCTCCTTTGTGACATATTCACCATAGTTTTCTATATCACCTGATAATTTATATGCATCCCATGCACTTTTCTTCTCTGCCACATGTCTTTAATTCATCTGACATCCATTTAGGTCTAAGTCTTGAATAGTATTTCTTAGTTCATAAGAAAAGCCTAATAGTGTGTATAATTATTTCCCTGAATTTTTTCCATTTAGAATTTGTTTTTGGTAACATCATTAATTGGTCCCACTGTATAGAATTTAAAAACTGTCTGAGACCATTGAAGTCTCTTTTATGAATGCAAAAACCCTTCCCTTTACCCTTGATGTTAGTTACTTCTTTAAGTAAATCCCACATGAGTACACTGTGAGTGTTCTGCAGAGCATTCTTTTATCTGCAGATTTTTAATTCATGAAGAAGGCATTGCTGATAATCAGATCAAAAGTCTCTCTCTTGTTGTTCCTCTAACATTCTGCTGTTTAAGAGAATCATCCAATAAATCCACAAAAGTCTTGCCCATGTGGGAGCAACCAACAAACAATTTCCAGTCTATCTGGAAAGTTAAAATCCCCCATTATAAGACATTATGATTTACTGGCTCACTCTATACAGTTGTTTGTTGTACTCATCAGAATCATTAGGCCTATAACACACTCCTACTCTCATTTTTGTTTTTTCAGTGCTTATGTCACACCAAACTAATTCAATGTTTCACTGACCACTCGTCAACTGGATGCACCACCTTAGATTTTATTTGCTGCTTAACTAAAAAAATAACCCCCCCCCCTTCTATCCTGTCTGTCATTTCTGTACACATTATATCCCATATTCAAATTTTTCATCCTTTTATTTGAGTGACACCATATCTCCAATATCCCAATGTCTGCATTTAATGATGTAACCGGCACTTCACATTCATCATGTTTATTTTCTATGCTCCTAGCATTGGTGTACATGGAAGTATACATACACCTGATCTCCTTTTATCCACCCTAACACAGCCCATGTATTTACATGTTCCATGGTTACTCACAGAAAGCCTTGAAATCCCCAGCACCTTGCTCTCCAGGCTGGTGCCCTTTCCACTAGAAGCAGTTCAGGAATTACTTTTAACTCAGCCTGAGGTACTGTTAATCTGTTAGTCTGTATATCCCCACAAGCTAGCAGTTTCTCCTGTTAACAAGAACAGACCACACTGAGAAAATTCTACATGAGCCTTGCACAATCTCTCCAGAGTCAAATTGATTGACATGGCTCTCATTGTATACTTTCTCCTATCGTGTCTGAGTAGAATTGCAGACACACTCAAATTTAACCCTAATTCATGCCCTTTTTCAACATTTTCAAATTCACTTTCAAATTTAACCCTAATTCACGCCCTTTTTTTTTAAACATTTCATTGTACTTGTTAAGTAAGTCCTCATATCTCCTGCTCTTAATGTCATTACTGCCAAAATATCACCTTTTGTGACCTTAAAAGATGATATCTGCTCTGCAATCATCAACTTTTGCCTCTGGCAAACATGTGCTGGTCCTATTCAACCTGTTTTTTAATAATATATTTACTGTTTCCTTGATTGAGATGAGTTAAAAATTCATTCTATATATTTGTTTGTAAATCCGCCCCCCAACTAGTCAAATGCTCCTAGCTTTGGTGTACATGGAAGTATACATGTGTCGGATCTCCTTTTAGCCACCCTAACACAGCCCATGTTAATCCCCCCCTCAAATAATCAAATAGTGGTCCCCCACAGTTACTACTGACACGAACACCTATACAAGCTTAAATCAGAACACCTATACAAGCTTAAAACAATTTTAAGGTCATATTGATGTTCAGGTAAAATACATGGGATAATGTTTTTATAATAAGGGGATGATGAGGGGAAATAAAGGTCATGTTTGGCTGATTCTTTTATGTGAATAGTAGTGGACAATCTTGCGTGCAGTTAGAACACACGGAGAGGTTTTATTTCTGAACTTAAATCCATTCTGCACAGCTATCTTTGGCATGCTGCTTGAACAGTTGGCCTCATCAAAAACTAAATTTGCCAATTCTGGTGCTTTTTCAGATTCACTGATTTTTCCTAAAAATAATTGAAAAGAAGAGTACAACCCTACCTCAAACCTGCCAATCCAGAAAATATACTATCAGATTAGAGAGGTTCAATTATATTCTTCCAATCGAGGATTTTATTTTTCTAGGTGTTGTTGTGATGTATATAATTTAGTTACTATAATTTACTATCCCTCCTAACTTTGGTATTAACAGAAAACTTGAATGTTAAACTTGTGATTCTACCATTGATATCACTCACTCATCAGAAACAATAAGCGATAAAGAACCAAGCCATGAAGATCATGAGTGGAGTCCCTCCTCACATACAATCCCAGTCCACTCAGAGCTATTGCTATTTATGCGTAAACAGATCGTAATGGCTAATACAGCAAAACTAGATAAGACAGATGAAAAAATGCCGCAACCCACTGCATTCTCCCGTAAGTCTAAATATTATAATTAAGAAATTTTTCTGGAGTAACATGCTTATAAAGTGTAAGTGATAATAACTATTTGATAATAACTATTGATAATAACTATTTGATATTCTAGAATGTTTGACAGGATTTTGTTTATTTATTTGTTCACTTCTTGACGTGATAGCAAGTAATGCCCATGCCACAGATTCAATATCCCCAGGTTTAAAGATTTAGTGCTGGAATAATTCTTTTCAGAAAATTACATTTACTGATTAAAGCGATTTCTCTATTTATGTAACTAATAAAAATGATGAGGACTAAGTAATTTTGGAATAGAATGTGATTGTCTCATGTTTTGCTCCGATTCTGAATAGCTTGAATTCTTTGGCTACAAGTCACTTTGGCTACAAATGTCACTTTAATGTATAGTAATGTAGGCAAACAGCCTAATAAACTATATTATTAATTTCATGTGGTATAAGAGTGGTATTAATAAAATAATAACCTTAATGGGAAACAATCACGTATCATCCTTCCCTACTATATAGGTATATATGGCTATGACCCAGAAAAAAAAAAAAGCACAATCTTCTCAGTAAAAGGCTGCCTTCTCTAAGGCAGATAACACAAAACAATCTTGATCAAATATGAAGGCCATGCTTATTGTATTTTTTTGACTCACTCTGGGCCACTCCATCACTATGACCCTCTATCCACCATACTCACCAGATTTTGCTCCCTACGATTTTATTTTATGTTTAAACTTAAAGTCTGTTTGAAAGGTCACAGATTTGCAATGACTCAGGAAATTATTCAGAACATGACAAAGGATCTATTAGAAATTCCAAAAGAAGCCTATTAGGAACTTGCAGAAGAATTGGAATCAGTGTATAGAGTGTCAAAGAGACTTCAAAGGAGATTGGTCTAAAGAATCAGTAGGTGTTATCATTTTGCAAATATTAGTTCAGTTTCCAAACTATTTGATTTCACCTTGCACAAATATGATTTGTATGAAATCACAAACCATATGCTACTAATTCACTCTGCTTACTCTGCTACTAATTCACTCTGCTTACTCTGCTACTAATTCACTCTGCTTACTCTGCTACTAATTCACTAACATCAAATGGTAGCCACCAGATTCTTAATATTATTCCTCTGTTCATAATATATGTTTGTAAAAGTATCACAGGTTCACTACATAATATATTATGCAAAAGTGAAACTATTAAACAAGAAATGTTTAAGAAACAAAAGGTTGCCAGTAATCAAATAAAAAAATTTCTAATAAAGTGATTACATCAGATATCTCACAGAATCAAATGGTGTCGGATTTCAGAAACAACTTTTACACTAAGTGTGTGACCATTGATACTCTTTTCCCCTCTTTTTTACCATAAAGTATGTGATAAATTAAGCAGAAAAAATCTAAGAAGTGAAAAGGAAGAGTACATTGGTAAAGCTTTAAAAAAAAAACGAAGATGAGATGGCTATAGGGCACCAAACTTTATCCTCCTTCAAATGACAGACTTTCTGAAAAGAAAAAAGTAAATACTATGCACAACTGAAATACTTCATAAATACTATACTTATAACTGAATTGCTTAAATAAATACCATGTTCAAATGAAATTCAAATCCTGTTCAAAATTCAGTCTATCTGCATTTACAGAAAATCTTAGTACTATTGCCCATCTTAATAATATTTTGAAATTTAAATTTGCAATATTATTAGCATTAGCAATGTAGAAAGCAAGCTTATACATCATCAGACAAAAAAAAAAAAAAAACGATAGCTCCCATTTCACCTGTTCATTCCCTCTAATAGTTAAAAGAATTCTTGTTAAAAGATGACAGTTATTGTCTGAATTATAAATCTATTTTCCATTTATCAATCAATACTTAACTTTCTTAAATTACCTAAACTTTCTTAAATTCATTCATAGTTCCAAAATTCTTTCAGAACTTCACTAAGTTTCTACCTTAAATTTATTAAATTATTAATTTTAAGTATTCAAAAACTTATTTGTTGCTATCAGCCTGGTAGCACAAATTGTATAAGCAGTAATATTCATCTCAACCATTTGCTCGATATTTTTTACTCTGAAATTTTTCATTGCTTATTTTATTCTAATCACAACTTGAACATTATGAAATCTCATGGAAAATAACATAATTTATGTTATTATCTTGTAAAATTTATTGTGTAAACACCTGTTCATGTCTTGAACAGATTAGACATTTATTGATGGAGTGGACATTTATTAATTTTTAATGGTTAAATTCTCCCCCCCCCCTCTTTTTTCTGAATATGTAATAATTTCTTTGTATAATTATTTGAATATTTGTATAATTCTGTACATTTCTGTATATTTGTATAATTCTGAACATTTCTGTATATTTGTATCTCTATAATTTTGTATATTTGTATCTCTATAATTTTGTATATTTTGCATCTGTATAATTTTGTATATTTTGCATCTGTATAATTTTGTATATTTTGCATCTGTATAATTTTGTAAATTTTGTGCATAATTTTTTTTCATGATAACAGTTTGTATAACTATTTGTTTAATATTGTGTAATTTTCTGTATAATTACTTTTCTTGCAAACAGTTGAGTGGTTAACTATTTCAGTTTACCTATCTCTCTAAATGGTTCCCCCCAATTTTAAAGAAAATCTAACACTAAAAATTTCCTTCAATTTGAATCCCAAATTTACCTTGAAATGGTTTCTTTCATGTTTAGTTCTGTTTTTCTACAGAATATCCTTTATCACCACAGTGAAACACGGCAGAGTTAAACTGATGTTCCAGTTGCCGCCATTCATCAGACATACTTTATATGTCCCTCCAATAGTTTGTCTAGTTTTTCCTTGAATTTACTTAAACATTGTTTAAGTTGATTTAAGTAAAGATTTTACTTAAATCAACCTTGAAGTTGATTTAAGTAAAAATTTTACTTAAATCAACTTCCACACCAGATGGAAGTTTAATATTCTTAATATATTAATATTACTCTTAATAATATTATTATTATTAGCCACATGATGCAAGGAAGCCTGGAGACTTTTTCTGCACCAACGGAAAAAAAAAAAAAAAAAAAAAAAATTCTGAATTACCCTGAGAGAGAGAGAGAGAGAGAGAGAGAGAGAGAGAGAGAGAGAGAGAGAGAGAGAGAGAGAGAGAGAGAGAAGTAGAAGGGAATCACCAAGAAAGAGAAGAACGATGATATCCAGCTCAGGACCCTGGGTGTGCCAAGTTCATACTCACCAGATTAACAAGTTATTGAAAGGGGGAAGTCAGGAGAGGTTATTTTGCCTTTCTAAGATCCAAATATATAATATCAAAGTTATTCCCTGCATCCAGTTCTTTTGTGACTGCATCATAGTATCCAATCAAATTGGTCAGGCAAGACTTCCCCTTAACAAAACCATGCTGTGTCCGAGCTATAACTGAAGTCTTGTCTAGATGATCCTGCAGTGCTTCTTTAACCAGTACCTCCATTAATTTTCCTGGAACAGAACTTAAACTCACAGGTCTATAATTACTTGTGTCAGCCTCTGATCCTCCTTTGTGAATTGGGGTCACATTTGCACATCTCCAGTCTGTGGGTACCTCCCCTGAGTCCAAGGAAGCCCTCATAATTATGGCTAATGGATTGCTTACTTCCTTTGCTGCCTCCTTTAATATAACTGGATAGATCCCATCCACCCTAGGTGCCTTTCTTGTGTTTATCTTCAACAATTTCTCCTCCACTTTACTCTCAGTTATTACCAGATTCTCTAGCTTACTGCCAGAGTTGAATACGTCTCTGGCATTCCCCTCCCTGAATAACTCCTCATGTGTGAATGTCGATGCAAAATATTCATTTAGTTTGTTAGCTACCTGAGCAGGATCATCACCAGTTGACCCATCGATATCAAGTGGACCAATCTGATTCATCCCCCTCTTTTTAGAGTTTACATATGTAAAGAACTCTTTCCTGTTTTTCTTTGCATCCCTTGCCAAAGATTTCTCGTAATCTGCCTTCGCCTGCCTAACCTCCTTTGTAACTTGGTTACAGATCAACTTGTATCTATCATAGGCTTCTGTGTCATGTGTTAATTTATATGTATCCCATGCATTTTTCTTCTCTGCCATATGTCTCATTAGTTTATCTGACATCCATTTAGGCCTAAACCTTGAACAATATTTCTCAGTTGGTATGTAAAGCCTAGTAGCTTCCAAGATAAGTTCTTTGAATGCTTCCCATTTTGAATTTGCTGTTGGTAACATCATCATCAGTTGGTCCCACTGTATAGAATTTAAATACTGTCTCAGACCATCGTAGTCACTTTACGAAAGCAATAACCCTTCCCTTTACCCCTGATGGTAGTTACCTCTTTGAGTAAATCCCACTTCAGCACACTGTGATCACTGCTACCTAGTGGTTCCTTTATCTGCAGATTCTTAATGCATGAGGAATCACTACTGATAATCAAATCAAGAGTATTACTCCCTCTAGTTGCCTCTCAAGCATGCTGATATAGAAAACAATCATCCAATAAATCCACAAAAGCCTTGCTAATGTGTGAGTGACCAACCCACAAATTCCAGTCAATATCTGGGAAATTAAAATCCCCCATTATAAGACTCTCTGATTTACTGGCCCTCTCTATTTCCCTGTACAGTTTCTTATTATACTCATCAGTCATTAGGTCTATAGCACACTCCTACTCTCAATTTTGATCTCCCAATGCTTATATCACACCAAACTGACTCGACACTGCACTGTCCAGCGATGTCGACTGGCTTCACTTCCTTGGATTTTATGTGTTTCTTAACTAATAGCCTCCTCCCTTCCTATCCTCCTGTCTGTCCTTTCTGTAGACGTTGTACTCCCCAAATTCCAGTTCTGCATTCCTTATATCTGTGTGACACCATGTCTCTGATATCCCAACAATATCTGCCTTTGATGCTTTGGGCAATACCTCAAATTCATCAAATTTATTTACCAAACTCCTAGTTTGTTCCACCAAATGCTAAAGGCAAACTTCCTCACAACTATTAGGCAACCATCCTTCCTCAATTTGAATTTTACTCCCTCATGTGTGCGGTCTGAGTAAGAGAACGAATCTCTTCAGCACTGAGCTTGCCTAATCCATTCAAAACCTATACCTCAATCAGATCACCTTACAGATACTGCAATTTGTCTCCAGATGCTACAATTTGCAGAACTGAAGCCTTTCTTTGTTATAGCATGCCTTTGTTCCACTCACCAATCTCGTTGCCCTTCTCTCTCTCTCTCTCTCTCTCTCAGCTCCACATCTTTCCTAATATGAGGCTTCCAGACCTGTATGCAATACTCAAGATGTGGCCTGACCACTGCCTTATACAATGGGATAATCACCTCCTTGAATTTATGCTAACAAAATTCCTGTATATATCACTGACAAAACCCCATGAGCTGTCCTGGCAGCCTGTCTGCATTGCTTGGAGAACTTCATATCTGACTGCACAATCACCCCCAGGTCATTTTCATTTTCCAGTATCCCGAGTGCAGTACCACTCAGTTGGTGCATTACTCTGGGGTTACTGCTACTCATATGCAGTATTTGCATTTAT
This sequence comes from Mastigoproctus giganteus, assembly GCF_048544385.1. Classification (NCBI taxonomy): domain Eukaryota; kingdom Metazoa; phylum Arthropoda; class Arachnida; order Uropygi; family Thelyphonidae; genus Mastigoproctus; species Mastigoproctus giganteus. The sequence goes on from NC_143575.1 coordinate 246,766,447, forward strand.
CAATGTTAAACTTCAATTGCCATTTCTCATTCCATCTGACAAACTTTTTTAGATCATGTTGCAGTAGTATACTGTCATTAACCACCCTTCCAACCTTTGCATTATCTGCAAACTTGGACATTAAGCCTGATATGCCTTCATCAATATCATTGATAAATATAGAAAACAACCATGGGCCCAACACCGAACCCTGGGGTACTCCACAAATAACATTAGTCCACAAAGAGCAACATCCCTTATTACCACTCTGTCTTCTCCCACTCAACCATTTCTTTATCCATAGCACCAACTTGCCATTAATGCCACATTGCTCCAATTTGTACAGAAGTCTTTTATGTGCAACAGTATCAAAATATTTCCTGAAATCAAGTATATGATATCAAAATTACTTTTAAATATTTTAAATATTATAAATATTTAAATAAAGAAGCATAACAGAGTTCAGACACATGCAGAAAAAAGGAAAACATGCTAATGTCTTAATTTCAATATTTTGGATCAGTAAAAAAAATTCTTACTTGCTATAATGATCGTGCCAAACGGTTGATCGAACTTCAAATGCAAATTCTTTCACTTGACTAAGCTTATTTAAAGCTCCCATAAAAACTTCTTCAATAGCACTCAACTGTTGAATAATATCTTTACCATGATGACCACTAAGAATGATATATGGCTCCTGTTCACCATCAGTATATCGACAGAACTGCATCTGACAATCACACACCTGGACATAAATTATAAATAAGAAAATTTTGTTTTGTATTAATAAAACAAATATTGCACTTTATTTTTCTGACCTGAGCAGATCATTCTCATAAAACAGCAAGGATATAGACAGATGCATAATATAAAATAGTTTGTGTTTCTTTATTATTTCGCTACACACTAATAATGGAAAATTAAAAACACAATCCTGAATCACTGATACAATGTATGTCCTCTAAGTAGAGTTCATTAGGCAGAATAAGGGTGAAGAAAGTACACAACTGTCTAAAGAAATGACAAAAAAAATTACCTTTTAAGGGTGAACTTAGTGAGTAACTAACAAGAATTATTCGCTACAGGCCAGTAAGGCTTCTGGAGTTAATGGCATTTGGTTAGCTATTTTGACAGGGTCACTCAAGGGCTGGACTTAGGGAATAATTTCAACGTTATTTATTTGGATTTCAGCAAAGCATTTGACTCAGTCCCACATGAGTGGTTATTTTATAAGCTATAACAGGTTGGAATCACTGGGAAAATCCTTAGATGGATAGCAGGATGGCTACAGGGCAGGAGGCAGAAGGTTGTGATAAATGGTTATTCCTCAGATTGGGTTCATGTAAGAAGTGAAGTTCCTCAAGGATCAGTATTAGAACCATTGTTGTTTTTGATTTTCATAAATGACATCAATGAAGGGATAGAGGGTATGATATCTAAATTTGCAGATGATGTAAAGATTGGTAGAGTAGTTTATGATTGCCGCCAAGCAGAGCTTCTTCAGAATGACCTAGATAGATTTCAAAGATGGTCAGAAAAATGGCAGCTAGGCTTTAATTCAGCAAAGTGCAAGGTACTGCACCTGGGGAACAGTAACCCCAAAATAACTTATACACTTGGCAGAGTTGAACTAAAGCCGGTAGTGGAGGAAAGGGACGGGTATTATTGTGCGATCAGATATTAAGTTCTCCGAGCATTGTACACTGGTTGCAAGGAGGACCCATGGTGTCCTATCAATGATTTATCGAACAATCACTAGTAGGGATAAGGAAGTCATAATCCCATTATATAAGGCTATTGTTAGACCACACTTGGAATACTGTGTTCAAGTATGGAGACCACACCTAAAGAAACCATTGTTCTTCTTGAAAGACAAAGATGGGTAACTCGCCTGATGAGATTGGCAAAAGGGCATCCATATGAGGAAAGACTTTGAATATGTGGGTTGCAGACCTTAGAGGGGACTTGATTGAGGTGTTTAAGGCTCTGAGAGGCATAAGCAAAATGAATAAGGACGAAATTTTTGTGGTCATAAATGAATCTAGAACTAGGGGCCATAATTTTAAGTTACGGGGGGGAGCGAGTTGTTTAGACTGGATTGCAGGAAGTTTTATTTTAGCTAGCGAGTTATAAATTACTGGAATAAGTGGTAGAGGCTGACAGTCTGGGGAAATTCAAAGGTCAGCCTGATAATTACCCAAGGGAGGAGTGAAATGCATAGGTTGTCCATTTCCTTTTCTCTTATTAATTTTTAGTTTTATTATTTTTTTTAATTTTCTTCTTATTATTATTGTTTTTATTCTTATTATTTTATTTTATGTATTTTTTGTTATTTTATTTTATTATTTTATTTTATTTATTTTTTTTTCTGGCTGGTGCAGCATAAGCCATAGGCTTCCATGGCTTGCACCATGTGGCCATTCATCATCATCAGCCATTTTCAATCCACTGTAGGATGAAGGCCTCTCCAGCAACTTTCCAGTTCCTTCTGTTTTGGCACTGGCCATCCATTTACTACTCAAAAACTCATGAATTTCATCTATCCATCTCCGCCTTTGTCTTCCAGGTTTTCTTCTAGCCCCTCTTGGGTACCATTCTGTTATTTTCTTAGTCCATCTGTCATCATGGCTTCGAGCTATGTGTCCTGCCCAAGACCATTTTAGTTCTTTAGTTTTGGTAAGAATGTCCTTTACTTGAGTTTGCTGCCTAATCCATGTGTTTCTCTTCTTATCTAACAGTCTGATTCCCAATATAATTCGTTCCATTCTTCGCTGTGTAGTTCTTAGCTTCTCTTCCATTCTTTTGGTGAGTGCCCAAGTTTCACTTCCATAAGTCATGGTGGGGAGTATACATTGATTCATTATTTTACGTTTCAGACAAACTGGGATATTGCTCTTCAGTATGTGGCTATATTTCCTGAATGCTATCCATCCAAAATTTATTCTTCTCTTAACTTCCAGCCATTTATCATTATTACAGCTAATAACTTGTCCCAGATAAGTATATGACTCCACCTTTTCAATTACTGCTCCTTCAATCATTATTTCCCTTTCCGTGGCATACTTGTTCATCATTACTTTTGCAGATTCATCTTTAGTCCAAATTCCTTACTAACTGTGCTAAAGATGAATTAGCCATATTCATCTTTAGTCCAAAATCCTTACTAACTGTGCATAACTGATTAAGATTTTCCTCTAATTCTTTGGGATCGTGGCTTATGACCACAATGTCATCTGCAAATCGTAAATGGTTTAGGTACTCTCCGTTCACATTGACTCCTTTCTGCGACCGGTCTAATCTTCTGAAAGCTTCTTCAAGAGCAGCAGTAAACAGCTTCGGAGATATTGTGTCTCCTTGTCAAACTCCTTTCTCTATTTTAAATTTGCTACTGTCTTTGTCTAGTCTAATAAAGGATGTAGCACTCTCATATATTTTCTTCAAAATCATAATATATGGAGTATCTATGCCTTGTCTTTCCAGTGCCCGAAACATTGCCTTATGCTGTATGGAGTCAAATGCCTTTTCATAATCCACAAATGCCAGGCATAATGGTGTTTTATATTCATTTGCTTTCTCCATTAGCTGTGATATTACGTGAAGGTGATCCATAGTTGAGAATCCTGTCCTAAAGCCAGCTTGCTCTTTCGGTTGATTCTCATCAAGTATTCTTTCTAATCTGTTAGTAATGACCCTTGTGAACAACTTGTAGATATGGGATAACAAGCTAATTGGTCTATAATTTCCAATTTCTGATTTATCTCCTTTCTTATGCAGCAAAACTATGATTGCATTATTCCACTGCTTAGGCATCACATCTTTTCTAATGCACTTTGTGAAGAGCCTTGCCAGTTTTTGTGTTATGTCTCTTCCTCCCAATTTTAACAACTCTACAGTAACTTCATCTTCCCCCGGGGCTTTCCGATTCTTCATTTTCTTCAATGCATGTTCTACCTCATCAGGAAGAATATCGGGTATGTCGTATGTGTTGCTACTTTGCAATCCATCTTCCCCACTGCTGGTATCATTCCCTCGCTCCTTGTATAATTCTCTATAGTAGTCTTCTGCTATTTGAATTATGCCTTCTCTGCTGTTTATAAGTACACCATCGCTATTCTTCAGTTTCAGTATCATTTATCTTTCTGTATTACTGCTCAGGGCTGCTGATTTAAATCCTTTGTTTTCCCTTAATGCTTGTTCTACTTTTCTTGTGTTAAATCTTCTTATGTCCTCTCTGAGTCTCTTTCTAATGGCTTTGCATAACTCAGTATACTCAATTTTCTCCCTGTCAGTGTTTTTCTTGCTCTTCATTTGTCGTCTTTGGTTCATCATGACAAGTGTTTCTTGACTAATTTTTTCTTCTTTGGATTTTTGTTTCCCTATAGGTTTCTTGGGCTTTATCACTTTCAGAAAGTTGTAATATTCCTCGTCGATATCTTGGTCCTGAGCAGTCTGCAGAAGCTCAAACTTGTTCTTAAGTTCCAGTACATACTGCTTTTTCTCCTCCTCTGTTATTTCAAAGACCTTTGTATTATTTACTCGAGTCAGTTTTTTCCTTTCCTTTCCTACATCTATATCAAGTGTACATCTTACCATTCTGTGATCACTTCCAACATTTACCTTATTCAGGACGGTAACATCATTCACAATATATCTTCTGTTAGTGAGGATGAAGTCGATTTCATTAGTTGTTAATCCATTTGGACTCTTCCATGTCCACTTTCTGTTCACCCTTTTCTTGAAAAAAGTGTTCATTACTGACAGTCCTTGAGATTCTGCAAATTCCACAAGTCTTTCACCTCTTTTATTTCTTTCACCAATTCCAAAATTTCCTATAGTTCCTCTTTCTGCGCTGTTTTGCCTTTTTCCAACCTTAGCATTGAAGTCCCCCATAATAATAGTGTAGTGGGTTTTCTGCTCATCTAAAAGACTCTCAATTTCAGTGTACATTTCTTCAACCTCTTCATCATCATGGCTCGATGTTGGTGCATAAATCATTATAATCTTTAGCTTGTACCTCTTAGAAATCTTGAGTATTAGTCTTGACACCCTTGGTGATGTACTTTTGAATTCCAAAATGTTGTTTTTTAAATCTTTATGGACCAGAAACCCAACTCCACCTTCACTCCTTTCATTGTTTCCATTGGTGTACAGCAGATTTCCACTTGATAGACTTATAAGTGACTCATTTCTTCTTCTTGTTTCAGCCAAACCGATGATATTCCAATTCACATTTTCTAATTCCTTTTCCAGCTCTAATATCCTGTCTTCACCGATGAGTGATCGTACGTTATAACAGGCCAAGTTCAATTTCCGTGCATGGCAGCCTGGTCGTACCCAGAGATTCTTAGCACCCTCTGCTTCCACTCTGATCCTCTTGCTGCCGTAAGAGGGAGAGTGAAAGCTGCTGGGGACTGAGGGCCATTTGTATTGTTGTGCTCTCATTGCTGGAGGGTTTGGTCTTTTCCTCTTCACGCTGACCAGGCGTCTTGAAGAGAACCACTCTACACGTTCGTTGCCACCTAAGTGACGTAACAGGGCTTACCATCGAGAAGGAGTGCATGAGTGGATTTTAGGGAGGCAGGCCAACCGGACTTCTCCTAAATCTTCTGTAATAGAGAGATATTGGATCCATCAGTGTTTTAGGCTGAGTGTCTGATAACACACAGGATACCTGTTCCCCTCTAAGCCCCATGTGGCCATTACTAATACTAATACTAAAGAAAGTTATCTAAGGAGCTATGTAAGTAGATAAGGATGAATACAAAGACTAAATAGAGCAGGCAAAAACAGAAGAAATATAACTCATTCTAGTGAGTTTAATCTTAAAATGTTTATTCCAACAATCAGCAGTTCTCTGGCTGAATGCAAGGCAAATTTTTACACATCGCATACAGCTATTCTTTTTCAAATAAATTTGTATGTGTGTGTGTGTGTGTGTGTGTGTGTGTGTGTGTGTGTGTGTGTGTGTGTGTGTGTGTGTGTGTGTGTGTAACCTATAAAAATTACTCTTTATATGTTATCAGCATTTACGTTACTTAACCCTTTTGAAGTCTTAAACACCCCAATTACATCTCCATGAAGATGACCAAGTTTGCAGATGCTGCAATTTACAGAACTAAACTTTTCGTGTTAGGAGTATGCTTTTGTGCACCCAACTAATCTTGATGCTCTACTCTGCACCTGTTCTAATAAATCTATGTTCTTCCTAAAATGAGGTTTGCAGCCTGTATAGATGCAGTATTCCAAATGTGCCCTAACCGATGACTTATAAAATAATTACATTTTTATCCCTGCTGGAAAATTTCCTACGCATTACCAATCTAACAAGATGAAGAAATAAACCACAATATCTCTCTCTCTCTCTCTCTCTCTCTCTCTCTCTCTCTCTAAGCAGCCTTCTTCAGTGCTCAGAGAACTTCATGGGTGCCTCTGTAGCCAGGTGGGCAGGAGCAGCAGTGCATAGCACACGCTTCTTGATTAGACCAGGGTTCGAGCCAGTGACCACCAAATACGGAGAATACGGAATGACCACCGCATATCCCCGAAGCAATATGGCCTTAGTTGCTAATGCTCCTAAAAACCAAATAACAAACAAACAACAAACAGAACTCTTCATGTCAGACTTGTATAATTACCCCAGATCTCTTTTGATATCAATTACCTTAAGTTTGGTGCTATCCAAATAGTATATTATCCTAGGATTACTGGTACCTTGTATTTATTACTGTTATAATTAAACTGCCAATTCAGCCAAACTGAGTAGTGTAATTTAGATTTACAAATAACAGATCTTAAGTGTCCCCAAAGAAAGAGGTCCAAGAGAGAAAAAAAGAAAGAAGTCCAAATGATGGGCCCTCCCAAAATTCTGCCCATTAAAAAGCACTGTGCCATCTAAACAAACATATATTACTCCCATAAAATGAGCTACTGTTCCAATCTGTTGGAAGAATGCTCTAAATCTTGGATGAAGTAACTTTGATAGGCACACTGTGAATTTCCCACAATACATTGTAAATATTCTTATTCACTATGAATATCAAATAATAATAATATTTATATTATTAATATTTACTCTATTAATAGGTGGTAGATGACTCTTCTAGATGGTAGATGAGTCTCATCAACCGGTGCAATACCACCACTTTGCTTATTGAAGGCTTGAAGTGGTGGAACCCATGTTTAGTCTCCAGAGCTAAGTTCCGATGAATCCTTCCCTATCTCTTCCATTATGCAGTATGATTGATGACTTTTGAGGTTATGATGAATATCATGGCGAGATCCAAATTCCTTACATTTCGAGGGTACAGCTCTAAAATGGTGTTCGCAGGCTGGCTGCTAGTTAGTACACCGGATCAAACCTATTGGTAACTCTCTAGGAGGCTTCCGGATCAGCTAGTGTATAATCTTGCTACCTCTACTCTGCCAGATAGTGATTGGAGGGAGTCAGAGTAGTGATGCGGGGAGCATTGTCGAGGCCATTTTATATCAAGGATCTGGGTATATTCTTACCATGTGTACGCCATATCCAAAAATTTCATTACTTCATACAGCATGTCCCACCCACTTTTTCTTATTATTAAATACACCATGAATTGTCAAACTAATACAGCAAGCTTATCTGTGAAAAGATCTAAACCTCACAAGCACTTCCTTGTTCATTTCACAAATATACGTGGTATCAATTCTAATCTCAACGATGTCCATTTCCACTTGCAGTCTGCCAAACCCCATGTACCTTTTCTGACAGAATCTCAGTTATCGGTTGATTCAACTACTGCTCATCTCAGATGCCCAACTTATTCGCTGTATGATTCCTTTCACCACAAAGCTGGTACTTGTGCATATATCTGTTCTGATATTCCCTATCAGAGACTTGGCAATTTGGAATCTCCTCTCTTTCATTTTCTCTGGCTTAAAATCTCTCTACCTCATTGTGTCATATTTATCTGTTGTCTCTACGGTTCTCCCAACTCCACTAATCAATTGGACTCTTTGACTTCCTCTCTTTGCAACTTGACTTTCTCCAGTCCAACTTTACTAACAGTGAAGTAATTTTTCCATGATGATTTTAATGTACACAACTCCAGCTGGCTTCCATTTTCCAGTCACACCGACCCAGCTGGTCAAGATGCTGAGGCTTTTGCAATTACTAATGACCTTGCACAGATTGTTCATTTACCTACAAGAATACCAGACAATCCCAATCATATAGCCAACTTGTTTGATATTTTTCTCATAAACAACCCGTCTAAGTATACGGTCGAAGTGAGAGGTGCTTTAGGCACTTCAGATCACAACTTGGCAATTGTCTCTTCTCCAATGGAGCCATTATCTCATGGCTATTCCCAACCTCGTATTCCCTTTTATATCAAGGATCTGGGTATATTCTTACCATGTGTACGCCATATCCAAAAATTTCATTACTTCATACAGCATGTCCCACCCACTTTTTCTTATTATTAAATACACCATGAATTGTCAAACTAATACAGCAAGCTTATCTGTGAAAAGATCTAAACCTCACAAGCACTTCCTTGTTCATTTCACAAATATACGTGGTATCAATTCTAATCTCAACGATGTCCATTTCCACTTGCAGTCTGCCAAACCCCATGTACCTTTTCTGACAGAATCTCAGTTATCGGTTGATTCAACTACTGCTCATCTCAGATGCCCAACTTATTCGCTGTATGATTCCTTTCACCACAAAGCTGGTACTTGTGCATATATCTGTTCTGATATTCCCTATCAGAGACTTGGCAATTTGGAATCTCCTCTCTTTCATTTTCTCTGGCTTAAAATCTCTCTACCTCATTGTGTCATATTTATCTGTTGTCTCTACGGTTCTCCCAACTCCACTAATCAATTGGACTCTTTGACTTCCTCTCTTTGCAACTTGACTTTCTCCAGTCCAACTTTACTAACAGTGAAGTAATTTTTCCATGATGATTTTAATGTACACAACTCCAGCTGGCTTCCATTTTCCAGTCACACCGACCCAGCTGGTCAAGATGCTGAGGCTTTTGCAATTACTAATGACCTTGCACAGATTGTTCATTTACCTACAAGAATACCAGACAATCCCAATCATATAGCCAACTTGTTTGATATTTTTCTCATAAACAACCCGTCTAAGTATACGGTCGAAGTGAGAGGTGCTTTAGGCACTTCAGATCACAACTTGGCAATTGTCTCTTCTCCAATGGAGCCATTATCTCATGGCTATTCCCAACCTCGTATTCCCTTTTATATCAAGGATCTGGGTATATTCTTACCATGTGTACGCCATATCCAAAAATTTCATTACTTCATACAGCATGTCCCACCCACTTTTTCTTATTATTAAATACACCATGAATTGTCAAACTAATACAGCAAGCTTATCTGTGAAAAGATCTAAACCTCACAAGCACTTCCTTGTTCATTTCACAAATATACGTGGTATCAATTCTAATCTCAACGATGTCCATTTCCACTTGCAGTCTGCCAAACCCCATGTACCTTTTCTGACAGAATCTCAGTTATCGGTTGATTCAACTACTGCTCATCTCAGATGCCCAACTTATTCGCTGTATGATTCCTTTCACCACAAAGCTGGTACTTGTGCATATATCTGTTCTGATATTCCCTATCAGAGACTTGGCAATTTGGAATCTCCTCTCTTTCATTTTCTCTGGCTTAAAATCTCTCTACCTCATTGTGTCATATTTATCTGTTGTCTCTACGGTTCTCCCAACTCCACTAATCAATTGGACTCTTTGACTTCCTCTCTTTGCAACTTGACTTTCTCCAGTCCAACTTTACTAACAGTGAAGTAATTTTTCCATGATGATTTTAATGTACACAACTCCAGCTGGCTTCCATTTTCCAGTCACACCGACCCAGCTGGTCAAGATGCTGAGGCTTTTGCAATTACTAATGACCTTGCACAGATTGTTCATTTACCTACAAGAATACCAGACAATCCCAATCATATAGCCAACTTGTTTGATATTTTTCTCATAAACAACCCGTCTAAGTATACGGTCGAAGTGAGAGGTGCTTTAGGCACTTCAGATCACAACTTGGCAATTGTCTCTTCTCCAATGGAGCCATTATCTCATGGCTATTCCCAACCTCGTGTTGTTTGGCATTACAAGAATGAAAAATGGGATGACCTGCAAGATTTCTTTACTTCTTTTCCTTGATAGGATTACTGTTTCAAAACATCTGATGTCAACGTTTGCTCAGATCGTGTCAGTGAAATTATTCTTGCAGGAATGGAATCCTTTATCCCACACTCCACTTTAAAATCTTGTCCTTTATCTAAACTTTGGTTTTCCAATAAATGTGCTAAGGCTGTTCAAGAGAAGAATGTTGCATATCGTAATTGGCTTGTTTCTAATCCTTCAGTTTCATTTTCTGCCTGCAACAATTGTAAAGCAGTTATTAATCAGTCCAAACTAGAGTTTGAACAGGCTAAGAGTAGAAAAAATTTGCTTCTTGCTCTAATGGTAGCCGAGCATTCTGGTCTCTTACCAAAGCTATTGGCAGCAACTTTTGCCCATCTCTGCTCCCACCTCTGTCCAAACCAGATGGTTCTGTTTTCACTTCAGCCAAGGATAAAGCTGACCTACTAGCATCCCATTTTTCTTCCACCTCATGTATTAATGATCTTTGTAAAACACCTCCTACCATTCCCAACACGCTCCATTCAATGCCTCCTGTGGTCTTCCATCAAAAGGATGTCAGAAGGATTTTGACGACTCTTGATGCTAAGAAAGCTCCTGGTCCCGATGGTATTTCTCCACTTGTTCTCAAAACCTGTGCTCCTGAAATTACTCCTATTCTTTGCCGCCTTTTTTCACTTTCTTATTCCAAAGGTGTTTTTCCTTCTGCTTGGAAATTTGCTCATATCCAGCCAGTTCCTAAAAAGGGTGACAAATCCCTCCTATCCAATTATTGTCCCATTGCAATTACTTCTACTCTTTCTAAAGTAATGGAGAAATCAATTAACCGCCAACCCTTAAACTACCTAGAAACCTTCCGTCTGATCAACGATCACCAGTATGGATTCCGCCAGTGCCGATCCACTGGAGATATTCTGGCTTATGTTACCCATTTATGGACTAATTCAATGGAAAGGTTCGGTGAAACACAAGTAGTTGCTCTTGACATCTCAAAGGCTTTCAATTGTATTTGGCATAAAGGTCTAAACAAGCTTCCATCTTATGGTTTGCCAACTGTTTTTAGTAATTGGTTATCCAGTTTTCTCTCTTATCGCTCACTGAGGGTGATGGTAGATGGCTATCTGTCTTCTAACTTCTCCACTAATGTCAGTGTCCCCCAAGGTTCAGTTCTTCCTCCCACTCTTTTCTTCTTGTATATTAATGACCTTCTTCCATTGACTGATAATCCTATCCATAGTTTTGCCGATGATAGCACATTGCATTCCACTTTCCATTTTGAGAAACCTTGTCCTGCTCAATCAGCTTCAACTTCTCGAAAATCTGCTACCAATTCCTTAAATGCCGATCTTCAGGTAATTCTCTAGTAGGGCAAAGACAACTTAGTTGATTTCAACCCTTCTAAAACTCAGTCTTGTCTTATATCTCGCAAAAAGGATTCTTCTGCTCCTATACTTATCTTTAGTGACACTCCGATTTCTAGGCAAAATGATATATCTCTTTTGGCGATTACCCTGGCTTCTAATCTCTCTCTCTCTCTCTTGGCACAAGCACATTACAAATATTGCTTCCTCTGCATCTAAACAACTTGGTTTTCTCTTTCGCTCTCGGTGTTACTTTTCTTCCAAACAGCTGCTCACTCTGTATAAATTGTAAATCCGCCTGCCATGGAATACTGTTCCCACATCTGGGGTGGTACCCCCAAAACCTCTCTCAGGCTTCTTGATTCCATTCAGAAGAGGGCAGTTAGGTTAATTAACGATTCATCTCTAACAGAGTCTCTCCACTCGCTGTCTCATAGACATACTGTTTCTGCTGCATGCCTCTTCTACACATACTTCCATGGTCACTGTTCTTCTGAATTGGCTTCTGTAACTCTCGCTCTCTCTTTCAAAACAGTCCGAACACGTGCCGCCACCAGCCAACATCCATTTACTGTCCAACTTCAAACTCACAGAACCAACTTTTCATCTTCCTAGTTTATTCATTCAACTGCCGTTCTCTGGAACAACATTCCTTCATATCTATTTCCTGAAAATTACAGTCTACAGAAGTTCAAATCCAATGTCAACAAATATCTTCTTTTGTCTTCTCAACCTCCAAGCATGGTACTAAGTACTCCTCCAAGCATGGTACAACCTCCAAGCATGGTACTAACTCAAGCATGGTACTAAGTACTATAGGTTCTAATACCTCTCGTGTTTGGGGTTTACATAAAAAAAAAATATATATATATATAAATTCTACTAAGTTCAATATACAGAGTGTTTGAAAATTATGTATACACTGTAAGCTTAAGCTTATATTTTTTTAATAAAAAAAAATTGCGGGAAACGTTCGACTTACTTATGGGAGGTCAGGTCAAAATTCAGGGAATCATGGGTAAAAATGGGATATATAAGGACTGGTTTAGTAGCATTAAGTTAGTTGTAGAGGTAGGAGTTGTAGAGGGAGGAGTTGTTCTGTAAGGGAAGGAGTTCCATGAGAGTAATAGTCGGGAAACAGCGAGAATATTGTCGGATTACAGATGAGAGGATTTGTCTGTGTGAGTGCATGAGTCATTCGGAGTTAACAAGTTTGAAAGCAGCGAGTAAGTTAGTAATCGAGGAAAGTCGTGTTTGGAAGTTTTAATTAGTTACGGTTATGCAACTAGTAGTTTCAAGTGTTAATAAACTTAAAATAAGTGGGCAGTTAATAAGTATATTCCACTTCAAAGTGAGTTTGATAGAGGAGAGTTTAATCTGATGTGGAAACCGTTAAAGAAAGTGCTAGAAGATAAAGGAACTGGTCCTCGGAGAAGTGAAAATAATTGTAAGTACTGTTTCATATTATTATTTCTAGTCAAGAGAATAATCCAAAAAGGGGAAGAAAGTTTGTTTGTTTGTTATTTGGTTTTTAGGAGCATTAGCAACTAAGGCCATATTGCTCCAGGATATGCGGTGGTCATTCTCTGACCTTTCCACATCCTCCGTATTTGGTGGTGACAGGCTCGAACCCCGGTCTAATCAAGAAGAGTGTGCTACGCACTGCTGCTCCTTCCCACCTGGCTACAGAGGTGCCTAGGGGAAGAAAGCATTCTGAAATCCTAACTGTGATCTTTTGAACTAGCCTAAGGAATAACTGGATAAACAAATTGGATATTGTAAAGGAACTATTGTTTCAATTTAGTAACAAGTATATGCTGAATGAACTTATTGTTTTGGTTTATCCCAGTGAAGAATGTTTGTAATATGAAGAATTTTGTTGATCAAATTTGTAAACCTTTAAGTCAATTTCTATAATTAAACATGTTAAACTTTTTAAGTGTTTCAATTGCCTCACTCAATTCCTAGCTAAAAATGCAATCAAACCTGAAATCTTGTAGAAGCAGTCAGAGGCCCAAGGATAACTTGATAGTTTCGATAAATAAAACTAAAGTAGGGTTTAGCTTAGTAGCCAAGGGTATATGGTTAATAATAAAAACCGAAGAATTTATGCCTACAGTTGGCGAGACAAAGTACAAAACAATACCCTTACGATTGACGAGTCAACCAGGATTACAATTGGCAAGTCAATGCAATAAGGCAAAAGCTAACGCCTACAACACATTTTACAATTTTATATTTAATGAACAATATATATAAATATAAATTTTTTTGATACTTTGAAGACAAAAAACATTAATTTATTTACAACAAAAAACTTTAACTGTTCAAAATGCCCTCCATCAGCATCATTATGTAGATCTTCAACAGACCTACATAATGAAATACACAAATCAGGTTAAATGTTTTCTGCTTCTTGTTGAATTTTCATCCATAATGCCTTTAATGTTTGCGGTTTGTGACTGTAAACCCAATTTTTCAAGTATCCCCAAGCAAAAAAATCTAAAGGGGTGAGATCTGGCAATCTTGGAGGATATTCAAAAGCACTCCCTTGACAATCTATCCATTGATCATGAAATTCATTGTCAAGATAATCACTCACAGTAGTGTATGATTATTAATTCCTTCATCATTCTAAAAACACTTGTATGGTATAAACCTAGCTCTTGTGAATACCGTCTTGTTGATTTTCTTGGAGTGCAAAAGATATGCATTCTTACAGCTTCAACATTTTCATTACTTCTTGATGGCCTCTTCCTGCCACATGCACAAATATATTCAAATATATAAAAAGCTATAAATTGAGTTTAAGAAAATTAAATTGGCGCATATTGTTCATTAAATATAAATTTTTAAAGTGCATATACAACAGACTCTCAATTTAACGGGATCAGATTAATGAGGACACTTCAAGACTCCAAATTAAAAAAAATCAACCAGAAATCATCAAATTCAAGAATAGGTATAGATGTTTTGAAATAAATCATAAATCAGTGACAAGAAGCAGCATTATAAGTTGTCATTGGGAGATTAATGTACCCATTATCTTACAACCCTTACTGTCTTCACACCTACCATTCAAATAAAAATAAAAAATAAAAAAAGAGAACAAATGTTTAGTTTATTTTTGTGTGTTGCGTCGATCATTCTGTTCCGTTGCACCACAAAAAAGGTAAATTTTGTTTCGTTATTTATGCCAGGGATGTCAAAATTTTTTTTATAGTAATTTTTTTTTTTTTTTTTTTGTTTAGAAATCACGAAAATGATACGATGGGTAAATGCAAAAAAGTTGTGCTTTCAATTAAACAAAACTTGAAATTATTCAAAAGTCTGAAAATGGTGAATCCATTAAATCTTTAATGAACCATTATATTGATTGTGTCCAAACTATACATGACATCATAAAAAATAAAGGGAAGCATCGTATTGGACACACAAGCAGTGCATGGTTAGTTTTTTCATTTTTCATCTATCACCATACTTTTTACGTACGTTGCTGAACATTTTTCGATACAGTAATTCCCAGACTTACATTAATATTTTTCACTCAATCTTTTTTTAGGATTGTAAAATTTAAAACAGTAAAAAAAAAAAAAAAATGCAATCAATAACAACAATCATAGCATTAGCATTAGCAGAGGCATTTGATGCAAGAAAGCAAGCTTATGCAGCATCAGCCAAAAAAAAAAAAAAAAAAAAAACCCACTTCCACTTCACCCCTCTGTTCGTTCAAAATACCTGTCCAGCTGAGCCTTAAATTTATTTACGCTATCAACCTCCACTACAAGGGATGGAAGTCTATTCCACCAACCAACCACCCGCTGGCTAAAGGCAAATTTCCGCACGTCTATACTACATCTGTCTTTCCTCAATTTGAATTTATGCCCTCTCAGGTGATTATTCTGAGCTAGAGGAAGATTCCCATCAGCATTGAGCATGCTCAAACCATTCAAGGCTTTATACACCTCTATCAGATCACCTCGCTGGTGCCTAGTCTCCAGACACTGTAATTTGCAAAACTTAAGCCTTTCTTCGTAAGAGCACCCCTTTGTTCCATTCATTAATCTTGTTGCCCTTCTCTGTACTCGTTCCAGCAGCTCTACATCCTTCTTCAAATGAGGCCTCCAGACCTGTATACAGTACTCCAGGTGTGGCCTGACCATTGCCTTATACAAGGGGATAATCACCTCCTTATCCCTGCTGGAAAAATTCCTGTATATGATTGACAATACTCCATGAGCTACTCTTGCAGCCCGTCTGCACTGCTCAGAGAACTTCATATCTGCTTGCACAACCACCCCCAAGTCCCTTTCATTCTCTACCACTGTCAGTGTAGTACCACAGAGTTGATACGTTGCTCTGGGGTTGCTGTTTCCCATGTGTAGTACTTTACATTTGTCAAATGTTAAACTTCATTTGCCACCTCTCAGCCCATCTGCTCAACCTTTCCAGATCCTGTTGCAGCAGCATAGTGTCAGTAGTGTCCTTGACACCCCTGCCAACCTTTGTATCGTCTGTAAACTTGGACATTAAGCTTGATATACCATCATCAATATCATTTATAAATACAGAAAACAATAATGGACCCAACACTGAGCCCTGAGGGACTCCACCAATAACATTAGTCCACGATGAGGAGTGTCCACTGATTACCACTCTCTGTCTTCTCCCCCTCAACCACCCCTTTATCCATAGCAGCAATTTGCCTCCAATGTCACACTGCTCCAATTTGTGTAGCAGTCTTCCATGTGCAACAGTATCAAAAGCCTTTCTAAGATCCAAGTATATAATATCAAAGCTATTCCCTGCATCCAGTTCTTTTGTGACTGCATCATAATATCCAATCAAATTGGTCAGGCAAGACTTCCCCTTAACAAAACCATGCTGTGTCTGAGCTATAACTGAAGTCTTGTCTAAATGATCCTGCAGTGCTTCTTTAACCAGTGCCTCCATTAACTTTCCAGGAACAGAAGTTAAGCTCACAGGTCTATAATTACTTGTGTCAGCCTTTGATCCTCCTTTGTGAATTGGGGTCATATTTGCACATCTCCAGTCTATGGGTACCTCCCCAGAGTCCAAGGAAGCTCTCATAATTATGGCTAAGGGTTTGCTTACTTCCTTTGCTGCCTCCTTTAATATAACTGGATAGATCCCATCCACCCCGGGTGCCTTTCTTGTGTTTATCTTCAACAGTTTCTCCTCCACTTTACTCCCAGTTATTTCAAGATTCTGTAGCTTACTGCTAGAGTTGAATACACCTCTGGCATTCCCCTCGCTGAATAACTCCTCATGTGTGAATGTCGATGCAAAATATTCATTTAGTTTGTTAGCTACCTGAGCAGAATCATCAACAGTTGACCCATCAATATCAAGTGGACCAATCTGTTTCATCCCCTTCCTTCTAGAGTTTACATAAGTAAAGAACTCTTTGCTGTTTTTCTTTGCATCCCTTGCCAAGGATTTCTCGTAATCTGCCTTCGCCTGCCTAACCTCCTTTGTAACTTGGTTGCATATCAACTTGTATCTATCATAGGCTTCTGTGTCATGTGTTAATTTGTAAGTATCCCATGCATTTTTCTTCTCTGCCATATGCCTCATTAGTTCATCTGACATCCATTTTGGCCTAAACCTTGAACAATATTTCTTAGTTGGTATGTAAAGCCTAGTAGCTTCCAAGATTAATTCTTTGAATGCTTCCCATTTTGAATTTGCTGTTGGTAACATCATCAGTTGGTCCCACTGTATAGAATTTAAATACTGTCTCAGTCCATCGTAGTCGCCTTTACGGAAGCAATAACCCTTCCCTTTACCCCTAATGGTAGTTACCTCTTTGAGTAAATCCCACTTCAGCACCCTGTGATCACTGCCACCTAGTGGTTCATTTATCTGCAGATTCTTAATGCATGAAGAATCACTGCTGATAATCAAATCAAGAGTATTACTCCCTCTAGTTGCCTCCCGTGGCGCCTCCGTAGCCAGGTGGGAAGGAGCAGCAGCAGTGCATAGCACACGCTTCTTGATTAGACCGGGGTTCGAGCCCGTCACCACCAAATACAGAGGATGCGGAAAGGTCAGGGAATGACCACCGCATATTCCTGGAGCAATATGGCCTTAGTTGCTAATGCTCCAAAAAAAACCAAAACAGCAAACAGCAGCCTCCCAAACATGCTGATGTAGAAAACAATCATCCAATAAATCCACAAAAGCCCTGCTAGTGTGTGAGTGACCAGCCCCAAATTTCCAGTCAATATCTGGGAAATTAAAATCTCCCATTATAAGACTCTCTGATTTACTGGCCCACTCTATTTATTTCCCTGTACAGTTTCTTATTATACTCATCAGAGTCATTAGGCCTATAGCACACTCCTACTCTCAATTTTGATCTCCCAATGCTTATGTCACACCAAACTGACTCAACACTGCACTGTCCAGCGATGTCGACTGGCTTCAATTCCTTGGTTTTTATGTGTTTCTTAACTAATAGCATAACCCCTCCCCCCTTCCTATCCTGTCTATCCTTTCTGTAGACGTTGTACTCCCCAAATTCCAGTTCTGCATCCCTTATATCTGTGTGACACCACGTCTCTGATATCCCAACAATATCTGCCTTTGATGTTTTGAGCAATACCTCAAATTCATCAAATTTATTTACTAAACTCCTAGCATTGGTGTACACGCAAGTATACCTGCACCTGTTTCTATTCTTAGCTACCCTAACACAACCCATGTGTTTACTTTTACCGCAATGGCTCCCAGCAGTCTCTGAAATATCATGCATCTTGTTTTTCAGGCTTCTGCTCATTCTAATAGAAGCAGTGCAAGAATCTCTTTCACCTCTGCCAGTGGCTACTGTCAATCTACTGGTCTTTGTCTCCCCCCAAGCTAGCAGTTTTCCGACCCACCTAACACTGCCTCGATAGCATTAGCAAATATTCTTGCACCCTTTCTATTTAAGTGTATCCCATCCCTGTAGAAGCAATCTCTCCTGTCAACAAGTACAGTCCAGGCTGAAAAAAATTCTACCCCTTGAGCCTTGCACAATCTTTCCAGGGCCGAATTGATCGACAAATCGTGTCTGGGCAGAATTGCAGACACTTTCAAATTCAACCCTAATTCTCGGCTTTTGTTCAACAGTGACCTATACTTGTTAAGTAATTCTGCCGGTCTCCTACTCTTAATATCATTAGTGCCAACGTGTACAACTATATCACTTTTTGTGCCCTTAAAAGATGATATTCGCTCTACAACGTCATCAACCTTTGCCCTTGGCAGACATACCCTGGTCCTGTTCCACCTATCCTTTTTACAAATCATGTTCCCCGTTTCCCTGACAATAGAGTCACAAACAACTACTAGTTCCTTCGGGACCAGCGCATTCTGCCTTGGGGGTTGCCTCTGTGTCACGTGATGCCCAAGTGCAAGCTCTGGCGTTGATGTGGGCAGCTGAGAGCTTGATGGGCCCCTCAATTTAGTTTCTTCGAGGGCATCCACCCTGTCCTTCAAGCTCTCATATAGGCCCACAAGAACGCTGAATTGTTGCCTGATATCGATACACTCCTTGCATTGCGCACACACACAAAGACATCCCCCATGGCAATATCATGTCCCATACCCGATTGCTTTGCAAACATCAAGCAAACAGTGCATTTTATAAGGCTGTGAGTCAGAGGACAACTGCCCTCCTCAGTTCTACTCTGAGCCACAGCACTTCCATTAGCTTGAGCCTTTTGCTTTGCTGCTCTAGTCTGAGTCATGATTCTATTAATTTATTAATTAATTAATAAATTAATAATAGCATGCACAAATTGCACATACAAATGGCACATGGGGTGATAATAGTGAGTTTTTACCTTAACCCTGTGAAGTTCTCTACAGAAAATTTAATTTTTACCATTATCATGGTGCTGACTAAGAGAATAAGTGACAGAGATACTAGTAATTCTACCAAGAAAAGGAAAACGATCGAGTTGCATCAGAAAATTAAAATAAGAATGTATGGAAATGGTCAAACATTAATAAGCATCATGCAGAATTCAGATTTGTCAGTGTCAATGGTGAACACAATAATAAGGGACAAACACAGAAAACAAGAAGCAGTAAAGAAATCGGGACCAATGAAATCAACTGTAATAACCAAGAAATGCACATCAGCTTTTACAGTACAAAATAATGTGCGTTTTTCCTTCCTTTTATGTTTCTTTTCTTATGTGCCACTCTGGCTACTTCACTGCTGTCCCCAGATAAAGTTTTTAATTGAAGTTGTTGTTGTTATTTTGGTTTTTAGGAGCATTAGGCCATATTGCTCCGGGGATATGCAGTGGTCATTCCCTGACCTTTCTGCATCCTCCGTATTTGGCTGTCACGGGCTTGAACTCCGGTATAATCAAGAAGCGTGTGCTACGCACTGCTGCTCCTGCCCACCTGGCTAAAGAGGTGCCTGTTTTTTAATTGAACTAATTAAAAAATATATAACTATTTTTCTTCATTCTTCTGAGGATATTATGTGGTTTTTGTAATTTTGGCATATCAGGAATATAGTAGCAATATTTTATTAGTCATTCCCGAGTTACGTAAAACTCAACTTACATAAGAAGTCCTGGAATGTATCTCTTATGTATGTCAGGTACTTACTGTATTTTTGGATTAACTTTGGATTTTAATCCAAAATTATTTTTGGATTAAAAAATCCTGGAAATCAATTATCTGAGATTTTTTTTTTACCATCTATCCTGGAAAATCGAGAGTCTACTGTACATAATTTTGAAATACCCTGTATTAATTTTTAAAAACTAACTGGGAGTTTTTAAAATTAATATTAAACTCCCTGTTAATATTAATTAAAATTAATATAAAGAGTGTGTTTTTAAAACTAATATTATACCAATTGTGAAAATTGATTTTTCATGTATGATTCATAAAAATCATGATAAACAAACTTACTTCAGTAAGGTCTTTACAACGTTGAATAAATGCATCTACAGGTGCAAATATTCCGGTTGGATCCAAATTCCAAGGATTGACTAAAGAAAACTGTTGATGGGCAGATGACACCTAAAAATTATTTTTTAATTATTTCAAAGAGAAAGAGAAATAAATAAAATATATCTGATAAAAAGTTCTTATATTTCAAGAATTACATAAAAAGTAACTAAAACAGAACCTTGAGTATTGGGATCTCTTGATCCAATGTCATATTAGCATTAGCATTAGTAGAGGCATTTGATGCAAGAAAGCAAGCTTATGCAGCATCAGCCAAAAAAAAAACCCCACTTCCACTTCACCCCTCTGTTCGTTCAAAATACCTGTCCAGCTGAGCCTTAAACTTATTTAGGCTATCAACCTCCACCACAAGGGATGGATGTCTGTTCCACCAACCAACCACCCGCTGGCTAAAGGCAAATTTCCGCACGTCTATCCTACATCTGTCTTTCCTCAATTTGAATTTATGCCCTCTCAGGTGATTTTTCTGAGCTAGAGGAAGAATCCCATCAGCATTGAGCATGCTTAAACCATTCAAGGCTTTATACACCTCTATCAGATCACCTTGCTGGTGCCTAGTCTCCAGACACTGTAATTTGCAAAAATTAAGCCTTTCTTCTTAAGAGCACCCCTCTGTTCCATTCACTAATCTTGTTGCCCTTCTCTGTACTCGTTCCAGCAGCTCTACATCCTTCTTGAAATGAGGCCTCCAGACCTGTATACATTGTATAAGGCCTGACCATTGCCTTATACAATGGAATAATCACCTCCTTATCCCTGCTGGAAAAATTCCTGTATATCATTGACAATACTCCATGAGCTACTCTTGCAGCCTATCTGCACTGCTCAGAGAACTTCATATCTGCCTGCACAACCACCCCCAAGTCCCTTTCATTCTCTACCACTGTCAGTGTAGTACCACAGAGTTGATACGTTGCTCTGGGGTTGCTGTTTCCCATGTGTAGTACTTTATATTTGTCAATGTTAAACTTCATTTGCCACTTCTCAGCCCATCTGCTCAACCTTTCCAGATCCTGTTGCAGCAGCAGCAGCAGCATAGTGTCAGTAGTGTCCTTGACAACCCTGCCAACCTTTGTATCGTCTGCAAACTTGGACATTAAGCTTTATACACCATCATCAATATCATTTATAAATACAGAAAACAATAAAGGCCCCAATACTGAACCCTGTGGGACTCCACTAATAACATTAGTCCATGATGAGCAGTGTCCATTGATTACCACTCTCTGTCTTCTCCCCCTCAACCACCCCTTTATCCATAGCAGCAATTTGCCTCCAATGTCACACTGCTCCAATTTGTGTAGCAGTCTTCCATGTGCAACAGTATCAAAAGCCTTTCTAAGATCCAAGTATATAATATCAAAGTTATTCCCTGCATCCAGTTCTTTTGTGACTGCATCATAGTATCCAATCAAGTTGGTCAGGCAAGACTTCCCCTTAACAAAACCATGCTGTGTCTGAGCTATAACTGAAGTCTTGTCTAAATGATCCTGCAGTGCTTCTTTAACCAGTGCCTCCATTAATTTTCCTGGAACAGAAGTTAAGCTCACAGGTCTATAATTACTTGTGTCAGCCTTTGATCCTCCTTTGTGAATTGGGGTCACATTTGCACATCTCCAGTCCATGGGTACCTCCCCTGAGTCCAAGGAAGCTCTCATAATTATGGCTAAGGGTTTGCTTACTTCCTTTGCTGCCTCCTTTAATATAACTGGATAGATCCCATCTACCCCAGGTGCCTTTCTTGTGTTTTTCTTCAACAATTTCTCCTCCACTTTACTCTCAGTTATTACAAGATTCTCTAGCTTACTGCCAGAGCTGAATACACCTCTGGCATTCCCCTCGCTGAATAACTCCTCATGTGTGAATGTCGATGCAAAATATTCATTTAGTTTGTTAGCTACCTGAGCAGGATCATCAACAGTTGACCCATCGATATCAAGTGGACCAATCTGATTCATCCCCTTCCTTCTAGAGTTTACATAAGTAAAGAACTCTTTGCTGTTTTTCTTTGCATCCCTTGCCAAGGATTTCTCGTAATCTGCCTTCGCCTGCCTAACCTCCTTTGTAACTTGGTTGCATATCAACTTGTATCTATCATAGGCTTCTGTGTCATGTGTTAATTTGTATGTATACCATGCATTTTTCTTCTCTACCATATGCCTCATTAGTTCATCTGACATCCATTTTGGCCTAAACCTTGAACAATATTTCTTAGTTGGTATGTAAAGCCTGGTAGCTTCCAAGATAAGTTCTTTGAATGCTTCCCATTTTGAATTTGCTGTTGGTAACATCATCAGTTGGTCCCACTGTATAGAATTTAAATACTGTCTCAGTCCATCGTAGTTGCCTTTACGGAAGCAATAACCCTTCCCTTTACCCCTAATGGTAGTTACCTCTTTGAGTAAATCCCACTTCGGCACACTGTGATCACTGCCACCTAGTGGTTCATTTATCTGCAGATTCTTAATGCATGAAGAATCACTGTAGTTAATCAAATCAAGAGTATTACTCCCTCTAGTTGCCTCCCGAACATGCTGATGTAGAAAACAATCATCCAATAAATCCACAAAAGCCCTGCTAGTGTGTGAGTAACCAGCCCCCAAATTCCAGTCAATATCGGGGAAATTAAAATCTCCCATTATAAGACTCTCTGATTTACTGGCCCACTCTATTTTCCTGTACAGTTCCTTATTATACTTCATCAGAGTCATTAGGCCTATAGCACACTCCTACTCTCAATTTTGATCTCCCAATGCTTATGTCACACCAAACTGACTCAACACTGCACTGTCCAGCAATGTCGACTGGCTTCACTTCCTTGGTTTTTATGTGTTTCTTAACTAATAGCATAACCCCCCCTTCCTATCCTGTCTATCCTTTCTGTAGACGTTGTACTCCCCAAATTGCAGTTCTGCATCCCTTATATCTGTGTGACCACGTCTCTGATATCCCAACAATATCTGCCTTCGATGTTTTGAGCAATACCTCAAATTCATCAAATTTATTTACTAAACTCCTAGCATTGGTGTACACGCAAGTATACCTGCACCTGTTTCTATTCTTAGCTACCCTAACACAACCCATGTGTTTACTTGTACCGCAATGGCTCCCAGCAGTCTCTGAAATACCATGCATCTTGTTTTTCAGGCTTCTGCTCATTCTAATAGAAGCAGTGCAAGAATCTCTTTCACCTCTGCCAGTGGCTACTGTCAATCTATTGGTCTTTGTCTCCCCCCAAGCTAGCAGTTTTCCGACCCACCTAACACTGCCTCGATAGCATCAGCAAATATTCTTGCACCCTTTCTATTTAAGTGTATCCCATCCCTGTAGAAGCAATCTCTCCTGTTAACAAGTACAGTCCAGGCTGAAAAAAATTCTACCCCTTGAGCCTTGCACAATCTTTCCCGGGCCGAATTGATCGACAAGGCTCTCATCATATACTCCCTCCTATCGTGTCTGGGCAGAATTGCAGACACTTTCAAATTCAACCCTAATTCTCGGCTTTTGTTCAACAGTGACCTGTACTTGTTAAGTAATTCTGCCGGTCTCCTACTCTTAATATTATTAGTGCCAACGTGTACAACTATATCACCTTAAAAGATGATATTCGCTCTACAACGTCATCAACCTTTGCCCCTGGCAGACATACCCTGGTCCTGTTCCACCTATCTTTTTTACAAAGCATGTTCCCCGTTTCCCTGACAATAGAGTCACAAACAACTACTAGTTCCTTCGGGACCAGCGCATTCTGCCTTGGGGGTTGCCACTGTGTTGTGTGATGACCAAGTGCAAGCTCTGGCGTTGATGTGGGCAGCTGAGAGTTTGATGGGCCCCTCAATTTAGTTTCTTCGAGGGCATCCACCCTGTCCTTCAAGCTCTCATATAGGCCCACAAGAACGCCAAGTTGTTGCCTGATATCGATACACTCCTTGCATCGTGCACACACAAAGACATCCCCCTTGGCAGTATCATGTCCCGTACCCGATTGCTCTGCAAACATCAAGCAAACAGCGCATTTTATAAGGCTGTGAGTCAGAGGACAACTGCCCTCCTCAGTTCTGCTCTGAGCCACAGCACTTCCATTAGCTTGAGCCTTTTGCTTTGCTGCTCTGGTCTGAGTCATGATTTTATTAATTTATTAATTTATTATAATTAATTATGTTATGTTATTAATTACATTAGCTTTAATTATGTTATTATTAATTATGTTATTAATTATGTTAATAATATAATATTAATGATTATTATATTAATAATATCAGCAACCTTGAACAGTTTCAATGCAATAATGACCAATGTAGACTTTGGTGAAGCATCCTGAATAATTCTCAATACCGGAAGAGCCAATGTCAACTTTAGCTATACCACCAGAATGCACTTAATGCTAGAACAGGCAATGTCAACTCTGGTTTTTGCTTCCAGAATGCACTGCATTTGTTTCATGACTGTGGTAGGTTATAGTGAATTTGCATTTATTTTTTAAAAGTACCCTTCACTAGCATTTGTTATTGTTAAGTTTACTATTGTGGAACAATGTCATCAAGAGCATGACGAATGATAGAAATGTGTCAGAATACAGAGAAAAGAGAAAGGTAAGCACCGCTTTATTTTATTTAGCTATTTGTTGAATTTTCACCATCCAAAAAGTAACACAATTTTTTCTACTTTTTTTTGTAACTTTTTAATTTTTACCAATGCTTTATAAATATACATAATGTGTTAGTATAATAGTGAGGTTCAATTTGCATCATATAGTTCTGAATACAACCCCTCAGAAAGGGTAGATTCTTCTGATTCTGAGAAAGAACCACAGAGGATAAAGGACAATGTTAGGCATGCTAAGGAAGGAAGAAAAAAAGTTAAAGATGCTGAACCAACAAGGAAGTGAAAATTAGACTCATCTAAATGGGCTTGTAATGTTTGAAAAATATATAGGATGGAAGGAAAAAAATACATGTCTATAACAGGAAAAATGAAACCACCATGTGCTTGCCGTAGAAAATGTTTTGAGATATTAAATGAAAATGACTGGGAAAAAATATTTAAAGATGTTCATAAATGTCTTTAAATATACCCACCCCTGAATATGTCAAGTGAAGCACAAAATCAACTCATAGCCAACTTAGTTCAGGGGCATATTCAAGGGTGGGCAGAGGGGGCATATGCCTCTCCTTAAACAAAATGAAATTAAAGAAAAAGAATGCAGAAGGTGTTAAAAACTGAAAAGCCTGGTCACCATGCCTCCCCCTTACAATGATACCTGGATATGCCACTGACTCAGTTGAGGAAGTTCAGAAAACACAAGCAGGTGCTCCTTTTCAAGGAAGTATTTTTTGCAGAAAGGTATAAACAGAATGGAAGTATGTCAAACAATGTTTCTAAATACACTGGTGTTACTGTAATGAAAGTTCGAGTAATTGTTAAAAAGAAACATGTTTGTAACAGTAATATTTGGCCAGAAGATGGCAAGGGTAGACACGGCCATCAAAAACGGATATCAGATGAAGCTAAGAAGAAATAATAGATCGCATAAGATGATTCCCAGCTTACTGCAGATCTCACACAGAAAAAAAAAAAAAAAAAATCTAAATCCAGACTTAACAATATCTAAAATGTATAGATTGTAAAAAACAGATTGTGAAGAACATAACTTGAGATATGAACATGAGGCCATTTACCAGAAAATCTTTGTTGAAAATTTTAATTTGTCATTTCATCAGCTCAAGATTGACACTCGTAGCAAATGTGACAAATTTGACTTCTACTTAAAACATCAACTCTAGAAGGTCCTAAAATTGAAGAGGAAAAGAAAGTTCATTTGCATTTTGCAGAATCTAGATATGAACAGAAGAGAATTGATAAACAAAAAAGTAGAGAATATTCTAACATTTATTTTCTTTGTTTTGATTTACAGAAGTGGATGCCAAAACCACTGTTATACAGCAGAATAGCTTTTGATAAAAGATCATTGTGGACTCTGAATTTAACTGTGTTCTCTGTCACCAACTCTAAGCAATCTGATCAGTGTTATCTGTGGGATGAAACCATTGCCAGATGAGAGGGGGGGCAATGAATTTGCTTCATGTATTCGCCAGCACCTTCTGTCACTACTTAAATATGTAGAGGAAGTCAATATGTTCAGTGACCCTTGTAGTGGCCAGAACAGAAACATCAGTTTCACACTAATGCTCCTCAATATGTTTTCTGAGCTACAAAGTTGCAAAAGTCAGCTGATGGTGATTAACCAGAAGTTCCTAGAGCCTGGTCATACTCACATGACTCCATTCATGCAGTCATTGAGAAAACAAACAAGACCACAACGGCAAAAATCAAAACACCAAGAGACTGGGCAAACCTGATCTGGCTAATTCCCAGAAAACCACCAAAAACAGTTGTAGAACTTGAGCAAAACAAATTCTTGAACTTTAACAAACTTCTTCGTGCATCTTATGTGCACAGGAAACAAAACACTTTAAGAGAATCTGTTTCATGGCTTATGATTAAATGATTACAATATAGATGTGATTCTCTTAGAAAAGTATTTTATAAGCTTTCCTTCAGGAAACAAGAAGAGTTCCAGACATTAGATTTATCAAGAAGTAGACATTCTGGTAATCAAAATTTCTCCAAATGGATCCCAAGTTTAGCAGAAAAACTTAAAGACCTGCAGTCATTACTGCCTTTTATACATCCTCAGAGTAGGCCCTTTTACCAAAGTCAGCTGGGAGGTCCTCCTGGAGACAGTCTCAAATATCCACCAGATTAGCATTATCAGAGGCACACGATGCAAGAAAGCAAGCTTATACAGTATCAGCCAAAAAAAAACCCTTCCCATTTCACTGATCCATTCATTCGAAGCATTTGTCTAGTTCTGCCTTGAATTTATTTAAGCTATCAACTTCCACAACAACAGATGGAAGTTTGTTCCAGCAATCAACTACCTGCTGGCTAAAGGCAAACTTCCGCACATCTACTCTACAACTGTCTTTCCTCAATTTAAATCTATTCCTACTCAGGTTTGTAATCTGAGAAAGAGGAAGAATCCCACAACATTAAGCCTGCTCAATCCATTCAAGGCCTTATACACCTCAATCAGAATGCCTCACAGGTACCTGGTCTCCAGAAGCTGCAATTTGTAGAACTTAAGCCTTTGTTCATAAGAACACCCCTCTGTTTCCTTCACCAGTCTCATTGTCCTTCTCTGTACTCGTTCTAGCAACTCTACATCCTTCCTAAAATGAGGCTTCCACACCTGTATGCAGTACTCAAAGTGTGGCCTGACCATTGTCATACACAAGGGGATAATCACCTCCTTATCAATGCTCACGAAATTCCTGTATATCGTTGACAAGACCCTCATGACCTGCTCTGGCAACCTGTCTGCACTGCTCAGAAAACTTCATATCTGACTACACAATTACCCCAAGGTCTCTTTCATTCTCCACTACCCTGAGTGTAACACCACATAGTTGATACATTTCTCTGGGGTTACTTTGTATGCAGTACTTTGTATACAGTACAAATGCAGTACTTTGCATTTGTCAATGTTAAACTTCAGTTGCCACTTCTCAGCACATCCACCCAACTTTTCCAGATCCTGTTACAGCAGCATACTGTCATTACAGTTATTAACAACCCTGCCAACCAATGTATCATCTGAAAACTTTGACAGTAAGCTTGATATACCTTCATCAATATGGCCCGAACACCGAAACCTGAGGGACACCATTAATAACATTAGTCCATGTACAGCAGTACCCACTGACCACCACTCTCTGTCTTCTCACACTCAACCATTCTTTTATCCAATGTAGCAACTTGCCCTTAATGCCATATTGCTCCAATTTGTACAGTAGTCTTCCATGTGTAGCGGTATCAAAAGCTTTCCTGAAATCCAAGTACAGCAATACCCCGCATAGCACTGATAACTGGTACCGAAATTGTCCTGTGTGTTATGTGAAACCATGCTGATTGAAGTATAATTATAATGGGTTTTAATTGAATGCGAACCAGAGAAACAGTCTATAAACAAGTTATAATAAATCTATAAACAATTTGCGGTTGATAGTCAATTAAAAGGATTTGAAATTAAAAATATTGCAAAAATTTTACTAAGGAAAGGTAACATCATCAGAGATTTAAAAAAAAGCTTTAGTTTATTTAGGTATTTCAATAATGAAGTCCGGTGAAGTCATCTCTTCTTTTTCTCGGCGTACAAGTCTTTGTATCATCAAAACGAATCTTGATAGATGCATATCGTATATTTATTTGTGTTAATCATGTGTTCTGGTTAATTTTTCTGTTGTCAAAAATATAACGGGATTCAACATCTGGATCTCCATTCATAATCGCCTTGCAGGCCATGTCAACCCCCCCCCCCCCACAAAAAAACTCTCCAATTCATATGTTGAAAATTCTTTTGGTGCCACCACAGTGTTATCCACTTCAGAATTGTTTTCCTCTTCTTCATATGCAGTTTGCTCATCAATTTCAAACAGAGTTGCATCATCTAAGTCATTAGTATGTGAGTCAATGCAGTCACGTTCATTGTCAGTGTCGAAAAGTTTAAAATCCGAAGTCTTTTCCGATCTTCACAATGTCTTTGCCAATTTTCTGAATTCGTGATTCAAAACCAGTAAAATAATTTTACCCTAAATGACCCACCCCATACCCTAAATGACTTACCCACCGATTTTCATAGCGCTAACTCTAACCGTTTTGACACTACAGTCTCCTAAATAAGAAAACTTATTTTATAACCACCTGGTATATATATATATATATATATATATATATATAATTACGAATAATAAGATTAAAAATAAGTAGAGAAATTGGATTTGAATTTGAATAGCGATAATATGAATAAGCGATAATATATAAGCGAAAATATGAATTATGGATCAGGGACACTGCAAGAGCAAAAGTACCCTACAACCATAATGTAGGGTATATAAAATTATTTTTATTGTTATTTGTAGAATGTAGTAGATATATATCTATAATTTAACTAG
The DNA here is from genome assembly GCF_048544385.1 of Mastigoproctus giganteus. NCBI lineage: Eukaryota > Metazoa > Arthropoda > Arachnida > Uropygi > Thelyphonidae > Mastigoproctus > Mastigoproctus giganteus. Next base: position 246,795,970 of record NC_143575.1, read on the forward strand.
TGCTAATAATGAAAATACCGTGTATCCTGGAAGCGATATATGTTGATTACAGGGGGGGGGAAGGAAAAGAAAAGTGTAACGTTATAAACAAGAAGAAACAAAGTGCGAATTTTGCAAAAAAAAAATTAAAAAAAATGCAAATTTTGAAAAGAACGACCAAGGTAGAAATAGCATTGCAGTATCTTTCATAATTTATGTGTCTTCTTCAGAGGTCATCCACCCAAATTATGAAAAAGAACAGCAATACTCTTACTTCTGTTACTGACATGTTCTGTATGTCAAAAAGCACGTGTAAGCAGCCACGTGGTAAAAACTAATTTAGAATACAAATTTTGAATAAATAAATAAAATAAATTACAAGTTATGTAAAACTATTATGTGCCAATAAAGCAAAACATACAGAACATGGATGACCTTACAGAAGTAAGTAGCCCGCCAAAAAAGCGAAGACAAAGGAAGGTAGTGTCCGAATGACAAGAACTTACCGCTACTGGACGGGTTGACAGAAAAAGACAGAGCCGGAGGCTAACCCGTGTATATATGTGTAGAAACGCTAGCGGCGCCTAGCGTTAGACGAATTTTGGTGTCTGTATATTATGTAATTTACGTATGCGGTGGAGCTACGCTAGGTTAAAGTTAAGTACATGATGCTCGAACACCCGGGATAGCAAAGAAATATAATAGCTTACAAAGTAGCAGTAGAAGGCAGCTAAACTTTGTTAAGACGAAAAAATATAGATTGGGTATAGTAAGAAAAATAGTACTCTGATTATTGCGGTCGGTAAACTAATGGCTCACAGAGCATAAAAAGTAGAAATTAGTAAAGCAAAAAGATGATGAAATTAGGGATATGTAGTTGGGCTAGGGTAGTTCAGGGTTGCAAACCCGTTCCTATAGTTAGGACCCTGAACGAATGTCCGAGAGTTTGTGCATCATGTGCTTAAGTCAGTTGTGTTAAAAGTGTAACATGTATATTATAATTAACAATTAAATAAATAAATAAATAAATCAAGATAAGTTTAAAATTAATTACAAGGTAATTACAAGGTAAATACACTATGTCAGGCCAATCGGTGGGTACAAGTTTTCCAGACCGTAAGACACCAAAGAGGCCTAGTGTATTGTATTTACACTATATACAAACTCGATGCGTATGGGAATAATTAAGTAAGTAAGAGTAAGAACAGAAGTAAGAGTATTGCTGTTCTTTTTCATAATTTGGGTGGATGACCTCTGAAGAAGACACATAAATTATGAAAGATACTGCAATGCTATTTCTACTTTGGTCGTTCTTTTCAAAATTTGCATTTTTTTTTTTTTTTTTTTTTTTTTGCAAAATTTGCACTTTGTTTCTTCTTGTTTATAACATTACACTTTTCTTTTCCTTCCCCCCCCCTTTAATCAACATATATCGCTCCCAGGATACACGGTATTTTCATTATTAGCACTAGTTAAATTATAGATATATACCTACTACATTCTACAAATAACAATAAAAATAATTTTATATATACATTATGGTTGTAGGGTACTTTTGCTCTTGCAGTGTCCCTGATCCATAATTCATATTTTCGCTTATATATTTTCGCTTATTCATATTATCACTATTCAAATTCAAATCCAATTTCTCTACTTATTTTTAATCTTATTATTCGTAATTATTATCCTAAGCTTTATCCAGGTTGAGCTCACGCCGCCTAGAACAGCTTATATACACTCTCATTTTTTATATTTCTACTCGATTTTTTATACTTCTACTCGATTATATTCACCATCCTTTTCCTATATTGAAAATACAGTTTATTCCTGGTTGCGCCTACACTTTATTTATTTTGTTGTCCTTTTAAACTATTATTGTAACTTTAAATTTAATTTTAATTTTTATGCAACTTATATGTATGGAACCAGATAACTTTGACAACATACTACATGGGCAGAGTAGGATAAATTTGACCCCGGGTACACATGCTCTGTACTGTACTCCGCAACACGGATGTAACTCTAAACATACACATTTAACACACACAAGTCAGAGCACATCAGCATGTAATGCTTCTAACTTAGATAAATATGGGATCCATATACTTAAATTCAACACCTGCAAGAATAAACTTTGTTTAACCTGTCCCTGCATACATCCGCAACATATTACTAATGATGCATCAAAACCTACTTTTTGTAAAACTAGTAATGTTATATACCTCATAACCTGCAAAACATGTAATATAAAATACGTCGGACAAACCAGCAATAAACTACACCTAAGAATTAATCAACATAGATCTGACATCAATAACTACTTAAATAGAAATAATAACAATATAGAACAAGAAATAAAATATATGCATTTTCAATCTCACAACCTCAACAATATATACATATCCATATTAGCACAGATTAATAACGCTAATATTAGAACTAAACAAGAAGAAATATTTATGTTAAAATTAAAAACATTATACCCATATGGTCTAAACAATAAATTCAACCATAAAATTATTACCAATAACTTAACTGACAGTTGTATATATGACAAATTTAATATAATAAAGTTCCATAAGAACCCACGCAAACGTACTCATAAATCTAAAAATACCAGCAACAAACACAGTAATATTTTAGGTGATTTTGAAGTCACACTTAAAAACTGGGATAAAAACATTATAAATGTACATGAAATACATAATTTACTGTTTAGTACTAAACACAGTATACTTAAAGCACTACACAAATTCATACGCACTTTCAATTTCGAGTCCAAACATCTCTTTCATATAATAAATGATATTTGTAAATTTAATCTAAAAAACAAAAGCTCTACAACACATGATAAAGAATCAATCATTATCTTGAACTTCAACAACCATATCATGGACAACATAAATATCAATAAACTTGTAAATCAGCATAAACATCTACTTCCGAATACTAGTCCTAGTTATATTAAAGTAAGATATAAATATAATAAACCATTTGGATTATTAGCTTGCAACTACAAATCTATAGCTACCAGTTTAACATCACATATTGCAGACACCAATAACTGCATTTGTCAACAAAACAACATGCAGCAATATATTGATCCAGACTATGGACACATCATTACAGGAAATTTAAACACAGTTACGGACCCAATGCTCAGACATGTACTATCACAAGGATTCAAATTCAGGCCACCTACCAAAATAAACGTAACCAACTTCAATAAGCAGCTATATCAAGACCTGTTAAACTACTGCTTCCAACTAGCCTACAAAAATAACACGCCTATAGAAGCATACCATATGTGGATTAGCCATACATTCGCCTTATTCAAACATAAATATGCATTACACAGTTCAAATGTATATTATCCGGGCACATACTACAACTTGACTGAATTAAAACAAAAACTGCTAGAAATACACAAAGACTTCGTAATCACACCGGTAGATAAAGCAGCCAATAATTTTGCATTCATTTGCAAATATTTTTATACATATACTTTAACTAATGAACTTAACTCAAGCAATACCTACAAACCGATTTCCAGTACATGTAATATCATTACAAAAAAACTAATGGCCTTCAACAAAAAACTAAAGCTCAACTTAAGCAATTACAACTTACCTTATATCTACTTCATCCCTAAATTTCATAAAAAACCAATAGGCTTCAGATTCATAACCTCATGCAAAAATAGTTATGTACACAAATCTGAAAAAAACACTTGAACAACTACTGCAACCACTGATGCATAACATAAATAACAGCAAAATCACAGGCAACAACCAACCCGTATTAAAATTTTTGCAAAGTAATACAGTCAATAATATTCAAACCTTTGATTTCCATAGCCTATTTACCAGTATCAATCAAACCAATCTCAAATTGGTACTCAAAGATATCTACGATAAACATAAGGATTTTATTTCCTGCAACACCTATTACTGGAACAACATACTGAACTTATGTATTTCCAATAACTTCATATATGATGGTAATACAGTATATCAACAAACCAATGGAACACCTATGGGCAGCCCAGCCTCGTGCATAATAGCCAACCTATACCTATACTGGTCAGAAACCTCATTTCCACAGGACCTATTACTATTCAGATATATAGATGACCTCATGGTAATTAACTGCCCGAATTTCATCCAGGATTATGGACATCTTTTTTTTTTTTTTTTTTTTATGAGAACCCCAAACACGAGAGGTATTATAACCTATAGTACTTAGTACCGTGCTTGGGTTGGAGGTTGAGAAGACGAAAGAAGATATTTGTTGATATTGGACTTGAACTTCTGTAGATTGTAATTTTCAGGAAATACGTATGAAGGAAGGTTGTTCCAGAAAACGGCAGTTGAATGAATAAATGAGGAAGATGAAAAGTTGGTTCTGTGGGTTTGAAGTTGGACAGTAAATGGATGTTGGCTGGTGGCGGCACGCGTTCGAACTGTTTTGAAAGAGAGAGCGGGAATTATAGAAGCCAATTCAGAAGAACAGTGCCCATGGAAGTATCTGTAGAAGAGGCATGCAACCGAAACAGTGCGTCTATGAGAAAGCGAGTGGAGAGACTCTGTTAGAGATGAATCATTAATTAACCTAACTGCCCTCTTCTGGATGGAATCAAGAAGCCTGAGAGAGGTTTTGGGGGCACCACCCCAGATGTGGGAACAATATTCCATGGTAGGGCGGATTTGCGATTTATACAGAATGAGCAGCTCTTTGGGAGAAAAGTAACGCCGAGAGCGAAAGAGAAAACCAAGTTTTTTAGATGCAGAGGAAGCAATATTTGTAATGTGCTTGTGCCAAGAGAGATTAGAAGTCAGGGTAATCCCCAAAAGAGATATATCATTTTGCCTAGAAATCGGAGTGTCACTAAAGATAAGCATAGGAGCAGAAGAATCCTTTTTGCGAGATATAAGACAAGATTGAGTTTTAGAAGGGTTGAAATCAACTAAGTTGTCTTTGCCCCACTGGAGAATTACCTGAAGATCGGCATTTAAGGAATTGGCAGCAGATTTTCGAGAACTTGAAGCTGATTGAGCTGGACAAGGTTTTTCAAAATGGAAAGTTAAATGCAATGTGCTATCATCGGCAAAACTATGGATAGGATTTCCAGTCAATGGAAGAAGGTCATTGATATACAAGAGGAAAAGAGTGGGGGAAAGAACTGAACCTTGGGGGACACCGGCATTAGTGGAGAAGTTAGAAGACAGAGAGCCATCTACCATCACCCTCAGTGAGCGATCAGAGAGAAAACTGGATAACCAATTACTAAAAACAGTTGGCAAACCATAAGATGGAAGCTTGTTTAGAAGACCTTTATGCCAAACACGATCAAAAGCCTTTGAGATGTCAAGAGCAACTACTTGTGTTTCACCGAACCTTTCCATTGAATTAGTCCATAAATGGATAACATAAGCCAGAATATCACCAGTGGATCGACACTGACGGAATCCATACTGGCGATCGTTGATCAGACGGAAGGTTTCTAGGTAGTTTAAGAGTTGGCGGTTAATTGATTTCTCCATGACTTTAGAAAGAGTAGAAGTAATTGCAATGGGACGATAATTGGATGGGAGGGATTTGTCACCCTTTTTAGGAACTGGCTGGATATGAGCAAATTTCCAAGCAGAAGGAAAAACACCTTTGGAATAAGAAAGTGAAAAAAGGCGGCAAAGAATAGGAGTAAGTTCGGGAGCACAGGTTTTGAGAACAAGAACATCTATACCCTAATGAACTTGTACTAGAAAGAACTAACAATTCGGATACAGCAGCCCATTTTTTTGGATCTAGACATTAATTTAAAAAATGGTATAGCCTCCATCAGTTTGTACAACAAACGTGAAGCATTCAACTTTAGCATAGTAAACTTTACACAATGGAATTCCAATATTTCCAAACAGGTACATGCTAATGTTATCTTAGCACAGTGCATCAGAATAGCAACAATATGCAGCGACAAAACAACAGTTATTGATAACATCAGAATATTATACAGTAAACTGACCAAAAATCTTTTTCCTATTACATACCTGCGTCATCATATCAATAAAGCCCTTAACATATTAAGGCACAAGAAATTAATAGATATCAATATAAACAGCATTATTAGTTCATAACTTATAATTATTCCCATACGCATCGAGTTTGTATATAGTGTAAATACAATACACTAGGCCTCTTTAGTGTCTTACGGTCTGGAAAACTTGTACCCACCGATTGGCCTGACATAGTGTATTTACCTTGTAATTAATTTTAAACTTATCTTGATTTATTTATTTATTTATTTATTTAATTGTTAATTATAATATACATGTTACACTTTTAACACAACTGACTTAAGCACATGATGCACAAACTCTCGGACATTCATTCAGGGTCCTAACTATAGGAACGGGTTTGCAACCCCGAACTACCCTAGCCCAACTACATATCCCTAATTTCATCATCTTTTTGCTTTACTAATTTCTACTTTTTATGCTCTGTGAGCCATTAGTTTACCGACCGCAATAATCAGAGTACTATTTTTCTTACTATACCCAATCTATATTTTTTCGTCTTAACAAAGTTTAGCTGCCTTCTACTGCTACTTTGTAAGCTATTATATTTCTTTGCTATCCCGGGTGTTCGAGCATCATGTACTTAACTTTAACCTAGCGTAGCTCCACCGCATACGTAAATTACATAATATACAGACACCAAAATTCGTCTAACGCTAGGCGCCGCTAGCGTTTCTACACATATATACACGGGTTAGCCTCCGGCTCTGTCTTTTTCTGTCAACCCGTCCAGTAGCGGTAAGTTCTTGTCATTCGGACACTACCTTCCTTTGTCTTCGCTTTTTTGGCGGGCTACTTACTTCTGTAAGGTCATCCATGTTCTGTATGTTATACTTTATTGGCACATAATAGTTTTGCATAACTTGTAATTTATTTTATTTATTTATTCAAAATTTGTATTCTAAATTAGTTTTTATCACGTGGCTGCTTACACGTGCTTTTTGATACACAGAACATGTCAGTAACAGAAGTAAGAGTATTGCTGTTCTTTTTCATAATTTGGGTGGATGACCTCTGAAGAAGACACATAAATTATGAAAGATACTGCAATGCTATTTCTACCTTGGTCGTTCTTTTCAAAATTTGCATTTTTTTTTTTTTTTTGCAAAATTCGCACTTTGTTTCTTCTTGTTTATAACGTTACACTTTTCTTTTCCTCCCCCCCCCTTTAATCAACATATATCACTCCCAGGATACATGGTATTTTCATTATTAGCACTAGTTAAATTATAGATATATACCTACTACATTCTACAAATAACAATAAAAATAATTTTATATATATATATATATATATACATATATATATATCCTGGGTATAACTTTCATGCACAAGTACATGGTGGGTGTCCACCCAGGTGTGAACCAACGTAAGCAGGGGTCGAGGTGTGGCACCCACACCACATGGAGGAACGCCGACCCTCCATGTTACCAGGCAGTACTAGGTGGTAGATGACTCTCATCAACCGGTGAAATACCACCACTTTGCTTATTGGAGGCCTGAAGTGGTGGAACCCATGTTTAGTCTCTAGAGCTAAGTTCCGGGCAACCCTTCCCTATCTCTTCCATCATGCAGTATGATTGATGATTTTTGAGGTTATGATGAATGTCGTGGCGAGATCCAATATTCTTTACATTTCGAGGGTAGAGCTCTAAAACGGTGTTCGCAGGCCGGCCGCTAGATAGTACACCAGACCAAACCTATTGATAACTCTCTAGGAGGCTTCCAGATCAGCTAGTGTATAATCTTGCTACCTCTACTCTGCCAGATAGTGACTGGAGGGAGTCCAAGTAGTGTGTATGCGGGGAGCATTGTTGAGGCCACGTTATGTCAAGGATCTGGGTATATTCTTACCACATGTACGCCATATCCAAAAATTTCATTACTTCATACAGCATGTCCCACCCACTTTTTCTTACTATTGAATACACCATGAATTGTCAAAATAATAGAGCAAGCTTATCTGCGAAAAGATCTAAACCTCCCAAGGACTTCCTAATTCATTTCACAAATATACGTGGTCTCAATTCCAATCTCAACGATGTCCATTTCCACTTGCAGTCTTCCAAACCCCATGTACTTTTTCTGACTGAATTTCAGTTATCAGTTGATTCAACTACTGCGCATCTCAGATGTCCAAATTATTTGCTGTATGATTCCTTTCGCCTCAAAGGTGGTACGTGTGCATATGTCCGTTCTGATATTCCCTGTCAGAGTCTTGGCAATTTGGAATCTCCTCTCTTCGATCTTCTCTGGATTAAAATCTCTCTACCTCATTGTGTAAAATTCATCTGTTGTCTCTACCGTTCTCCCAACTCCACTAATCACTTCGAGCTCTTTGACTTCCTTTCTTTGCAACTTGACTTTCTCCAGTCCAGCTTTCCTAACAGGGAGGTAATTTTCCTTATTGATTTTAATGTTCACAACTCCAGCTGGCTTCCGTTTTCTAGTCACACCGACCCAGCAGGTCGAGATGCTGAGTCTTTTGCAATTACTAATGAACTTGCACAGATTGTTCATTTACCTACAAGAATACCGGACAATCCTAATCATACAGCCAATACGCTTGATCTTTTTCTCATAAACAACCCTTCTAAGTATAAGGTTGAAGTGAGAGGTCCTTTAGGCACTTCAGATCACAACTTGGTGATTGTCTCTTCTCCAATGGAACCTTTATCTCATGGCTTTTCCCAACCTCGTATTGTTTGGCATTACAAGAATGCAAAATGGGATGACCTGCGAGACTTCTTTTCTTCTTTTCCTTGGTCTGATTACTGTTTCAAAACTTCTGATGTCAACGTTTGCTCAGATCGTGTCAGTGAAATTATTCTTGCAGGAATGGAATCCTTTAATCGACACTCCACTTTAAAATCTCGTCCTTTATCTAAACCTTGGTTTTCCAATAAATGTGCTAAGGCTGTCCAAGAGAAGAATGTTGCATATCGTAATTGGCTTGTTTCTAATTCTTCAGTTTCATTTTCTGCCTACACCAAAGCTCGCAACAGTTGTAAAGCAGTTATTAATCAGTCCAAACTAGAGTTTGAACAGGCTAAGAGTAGAAAACTTGCTTCTTGCCCTAATGGTAGCCGAGCATTCTGGTCTCTTGCCAAAACTATTGGCCGCAACTTTTGCCCATCTCTGCTCCCACCTCTGTCCAAACGAGATGGTTCTGTTGTCACTTCAGGCAAGGATAAAGCTGACCTGCTAGCATCCCATTTTTCTTCGAGCTCATGTATTAATGATCTTGGTAAAACACCTCCCACCATTCCCAACATGCTCCATTCAATTCCTCCTGTGGTCTTCCATCAAAAGGAAGTCAGAAGGATTTTGATGAATCTTGATGCTAAGAAAGCTCCAGGTCCTGATGGTATTTCTGCACTTGTTCTCAAAACCTGTGCTCCTGAACTTACTCCTATTCTTTGCCGACTTTTTTCACTTTCTTATTCCAAAGGTGTTTTTCCTTCTGCTTGGAAATTTGCTCATATCCAGCCAGTCCCTAAAAAGGGTGACAAATCCCTCCCATCCAATTATCGTTCCATTGCAATTACTTCTACTCTTTCTAAAGTAATGGAGAAATCAATTAACCGCCAACTCTTAAACTACCTAGAAACCTTCCATCTGATCAACGATCGCCAGAATATCACCAGTTGATCCACTGGTGATATTCTCGCTTATGTTACCCATTTATGGACTAATTCAATGGAAAGGTTCGGTGAAACACAAGTAGTTGCTCTTGACGTCTCAAAGGCTTTTGATCGTGTTTGGCATAAAGGTCTTCTAAACAAGCTTCCATCTTATGGTTTTTCAACTGTTTTTAGTAATTGGTTATCCAGTTTTCTCTCTGATCGCTCACTGAGGGTGATGGTAGATGGCTCTCTGTCTTCTAACTTCTCCACTAATGCCGGTGTCCCCCAAGGTTCAGTTCTTTCCCCCACTCTTTTCCTCTTGAATATCAATGACCTTCTTCCATTGACTGGAAATCCTATCCATAGTTTTGCCGATGATAGCACATTGCATTCAACTTTCCATTTTGAGAAACCTTGTCCAGCTCAATCAGCTTCAAGTTCTCGAAAATCTGCTGCCAATTCCTTAAATGCCGATCTTCAGATAATTCTCCAGTGGGGCACAGACAACTTAGTTGATTTCAACCCTTCTAAAACTCAATCTTGTCTTATCTCGCAAAAAGGATTCTTCTGCTCCTATGCTTATCTTTAGTGACACTCCAATTTCTAGGCAAAATGATATATCTCTTTTGGGGATTACCCTGACTTCTAATCTCTCTTGGCACAAGCACATTACAAATATTGCTTCCTCTGCATCTAAACAACTTGGGTTTTCTCTTTCGCTCTCGGCGTTACTTTTCTTTCAAACTGCTGCTCGCTCTGTATAAATCGCAAATCCGCCCTACCATGGAATATTGTTCCCACATCTGGGGTAGTGCCCCCAAAACTCCTCTCAGGCTTCTTGATTCCATTCAGAAGAGGGCATTTAGGTTAATTAATGATTCATCTCTAACAGAGTCTCTCCACTCGCTTTCTCATAGACGCACTGTTTCTGCTGCATGCCTCTTCTACAGATACTTCCATGGGCACTGTTCTTCTGAATTGGCTTCTATAATTCCCGCTCTCTCTTTCAAAACAGTCCGAACACGTGCCGCCACCAGCCAACATCCATTTACTGTCCAACTTCAAACCCACAGAACCAACTTTTCATCTTCCTCATTTATTCATTCAACTGCCGTTTTCTGGAACAACCTTCCTTCATACGTATTTCCTGAAAATTACAATCTACAGAAGTTCAAGTCCAATATCAACAAATATCTTCTTTTGTCTTCTCAACCTCCAACCCAAGCACGGTACTAAGTACTATAGGTTCTAATAACTCTCGTGTTTGGGGTTCTCATAAAAAAAAAAATAATAAATAAAAAAAAAAATATATATATATATATATATACAGGGTGTCTCAAAAATATTGGTACAAACTTTTAGGGGAGGTAAGTAACATCTAAAGGAATGTGAATCTCATATGAACCCATAACCCGAAACGTCACGGGAAAGTATTATCAGAGGCACAAAAAGCAGAAATGACACGACAGTAATTAGTGGCAAAAATTTATTTGACATAATATTAACAATGGAGTACGAGATGGATGCATTTCATGATGTTACAACAGATGCTCGAAGGTTCCACCATGAGACACGATTCATGCGTGACACCGATGCAGCATGGATTGGCGGACACGGTCAAACACACCTGGAGTTTCTTTGACAGTAGCAGCAGCGCAGACAAGTCTCGCCACGAGATACATTTCCATCTCCACAGGCGATTCATACATGATAGCTTTGAGGGCCCCCCCCACAGAAAGAAATCAAGGCTCGATAAATCAGGTGAGCATAGGGGCCAGGCAACGGGTCCACCACGGCCAATCCATCGACGTCCAAAACGCCTGTTCAAATGGTCACGAACACACCGTCCATAATGGGAAGGCACCCCATCATGTTGAAACCAAATGTTGTGTCTCACATTTGCTGGAACATCGTCAAGTAACCCTGGTAGAACTTGTCAAGAAAGATTCGATATTTAGCGGAGTTTATGCGGGATGATAACAGGTATGGGCCGACTAAGCAGTCACCAACCATACCTGCCCAATTGCGAAGCTATGTTCTGCCACATGGGGGTGCACACCATGTGGGTTGTGGTGAGCCCAAACATGAGCACTGTGTTGATTAAATAAGCCTGATTCATGAACAAAACATAGGCTGGAAAATTCAAGTCTTGAACACTTTCTTGGAGAAACCACTGAGCAAAAGCCACACGTAGTACTAGTAGTGGCATGTGATGCAAGAAAGCAAGTGTATGAGCTTATGCAGCATCAGCCAAAAAAAAAAAAAAAAAAATCACACCATTGCTTCCAAATGCCTGTCCAGTTCTTCCTTAAATTTATTCAACCTCCAGCAATTAACCACCTGCTGGCTAAAGGCAAATTTCCGCACATCTATTCTACATCTGTCTTTTCTTAATTTGAATTTAAGCCCCCTTAGGTTTATTTAAGATCCTAAACAAGTGGAAAGATCCCATCAGAATTCAGCGTGCTCAACTCATTCAAGGCCTTATATACCTCAATCAGATCACTGCGCAGGTGCCTAGTCTCTAGCCACTGCAATTTGCAGAACTTAAGCCTCTCTTGGTAAGAGGATCCCTTCATTCCCCTCACCAATCTTGTTGCCCTTCTCTGTACACGCTCAAGTAAATCTACATCCTTCCTAAAATGAGGCCTCCGGAACTGTACGCAGTACTCAAAGCGTGGCCTGACCATTGCCTTATACAGAGGGATAATCACCTCCTTTTCCCTGCTAGCAAAATTCCTATATATGATTGACAAAACCCCATGACCTGCCCTGGCAGCCTGCCTGCATTGCTCAGAAAACTTCATATCTGACTGCACAATTAATCCCAGGTCTTTTTCATTTTCTACCACCTTAAGTGTAGTACCACACAGTCGGTACGTTTCTCTGGGGTTACTTCTACCCATATGCAGTACTTTGCATTTGTCAAGGTTAAACTTCAGTTGCCACTTCTTAGCCCATCTGCCCAAATTATCTAGATCCTGTTGCAGTAGCACACTGCCATTACTGTCATTAACAACCCTGCCAACCTTTCTATCATCTGCAAACTTCGACATTAAGCCTGATATACCTTCATCAATATCATTGATAAATATACAAAACAACAGTGGACCTAACACCGAACCCTGTGGGACTCCACTAATAACATTAGTCCAATAAGAGCAGCACCCATTGATTACCACCCTCTGTCTTCTCCCATTTAACCATCATTTTATCCATTGTAGCAACTTACCCTTAATACCATTCTGCTCCAATTTGTACAATAGTCTTCCATGCACAACAGTATCAAAAGCTTTCCTGAAATCCAAATATATGATATTAAAATTATTTTTTGCATCCAGTTCCTTTGTAACCACATCATAATATCTTATCAAATTTGTCAGACAAGACTTTCCCTTAACAAACCCATGCTGTGTCTGAATTATTACTGCAGTCTTGTCTAGATGATCCTGCAATGCATCTTTAACCAGTGACTCCAGTATTTTACCTGGAACAGAAGTTAAACTAACTGGTCTGTAATTACTCGTGTCACCCTTCGATCCCCCTTTGTGAATTGGAGATACATTTGCACATCTCCAGTCCGTGGGAACCTCCCCTGAGTCCAAGGACACTCTCATAATTATGGCTAAGGATTTGCTTAGTTGCTTTGCCGCCTCCTTTAATATAACTGGATAGATCCCATCCACCCCAGGTGCTTTTCTTATGTTTAACTTCAACAATTTCTCCTAGACTTGGCTTTCAGTTATTCCAAAATCATTAAGTATCCTGCTACAATTTGATAACCTTCTGCCATTTTCAAACCTTAATAATTCCTCATGTGTGAATGTAGATGCAAAATACTCATTCAGTTTGTTTGCTTTCTGAGCAGGATCATCAACAGTCGAACCATCGATGTCGAACCATAGAGTTTATATAAGTAAAGAAATCCTTGCTGTTTTTCTTAACATCTTTTGCCAAGAATTTCTCATAATCTGCCTTCGCCTGCCTAACCTCCTTTGTCACCTGATTACAGACTAGCTTATATCTGCCATAGGCTTCTGAGTCGCTTGATAATTTATATGCATCCCATGCATTTTTCTTCTCTATTACGAGTCTCATTAGTTCATTAGATAACTATTTAGGCCTAAACCTTGAACAATATTTCTTAATAGGTATGAAACTTTTAGTAGCTTCCACGATTAATTCCTTGAATGTTTCCCACTTAGAATTTACTGTTGGTAACATCGTCAGTTGATCCCACTGTACAGAATTTAAAAACTGTCGGAGAGCACTGTACTCACCTTTACGGAAGCAAAAACCCTTTCCTTTACCCCTGATGGTAATTAAATCTTTAAGTAAATCCCACATCAGTACACTGTGATCACTGCCACCTAGTGGTTCCTTTATTTGCAAATTCCTAATACACGAATGATCACTGCTGATAACCAGATCAAGAGTATTACTTTCTCTGGTTGCCTCTCGAACATGCTGCTGCAGAAAACAATCATCCAATATATCCACAAAAGTCTGACTAGTGTGTGAGTGACCAACCCACAAGTTCCAGTCAATATCTGGGAAGTTAAAATCCCCCATTATAAGACATTCCGATTTACTAGTCCACTCTATTTCTCTGTACAATTGTTCATTGTACTCATTCGAGTCATTAGGCCTATAACACACTCCTACTCTTATTTTTGCTTTCGCAGTGCTTATGTCACACCAAACTGACTCAACACTGGATGCACTTCTTTTGATTTTATGTTTTTCTTAATTAACAACATAACACCACCTCCCTTTCTATCCTTTCTATCCTTTCTGTACACATTGTACTCCCCAAATTCCAGTTCTGTATTCCTTATATCTGTGTGACACCACGTCTCTGCTATCCCAACAGTATCCGCCTTTGATGTCTTGACCAACACTTCAAATTCATCAAATTTATTTACTATACTTCTAGCATTGGTATACATGTTCCTACTCCTATACTTAGTTACCCTAACACATCCCATATACCCACCTATTTCAGGATGACTGCCATCCGTCCCTGAAACCCCCAACACCCCCATGCTCCAGGTCGCTACTTATTCTAGTAGAAGTTGTGAAAGAATCACCTTCACCTCTGCCTATGGCTACTGTTAAACTATTAGTCCTTGTATCCCCCCAAGCTATCAGTTTTCCGACCCACCGAACACTGCCTCGATAGCATCGGCAAATATTCTTGCACCCTTTCTATTTAAGTGTATCCCATCCCTATAGAAGCAGTCTCTCCTGTTAACAAGTACAGTCTAGGTTGAAAAAAATTCTACCTCTTGAACCTTGCACATTCTTTCCAGGGCCAAATTGATCGACAAGGCTCTCATCATATACTTCCTTCTATCGTGTCTGGGCAGAATTGCAGACACTTTCAAATTCAACCCTAATTCTCGGCTTTTGCTCAACAGTGACCTGTACTTGTTTAGTAATTCTGCCGGTCTCCTACTCCTAATATCATTAGTGCCAACGTGTACAACTATATCACCTTTTGTGCCCTTAAAAGATGATATCCGCTCTACAACGTCATCAACCTTTGCCCTTGGCAGACATACCCTGGTCCTGTTCCACCTATCCTTTTTACAAAGCATGTTTCCCATTTCCCTGACAATAGAGTCACCAACAACTACTAGTTTCTGTGGGACCAGCGCATTCTGCCTTAGGGATTGCCGCTGTGTTGCGTGATGACCAAGTGCAAGCTCTGGCATTGATGTGGGCAGCTGAGAGCCTGATGGGCCCCTCAATTTAGATCTTTCAAGGGCATCCACCCTGTCCTTCAAACTCTCATATAGGCCCATAACAACGCTGAGTTGTCGCCTGATTTCCTTACATCGCGCACACACACAAAGACATCCCCCATGGCAATGTCATGTTGCATTCCGTGCAGGATGATCTCGGGGGGAGCAGTAACTGAACCCTTTGGAGATGAAAGGGGTGTAAGGAATCGTCGTGCCAGACACGCTGTACACTGTATAAGGTATAAGGTATGTTTATGTCAAACAGCACCTGGGATTTCTCCCAACTCCGCGTGTGTTTCGCTGTATTGAGGACAGTACACTGTCAAGCCAGAGACTTGAAAGTGTGTGGGCCGTGTCTGTGCAGTGTGATATGTTGTGCCCATTGTTTGACCGGCTTATTGGCCGCCAGGCCCCTAGTAGAGCCTGACATTGCCCATACCCTGCCACATAGTGTCTAGCCGGGTGTATCCAGTATCACAACAAATTGCTCTGGCAGGTCCTGCCACCTAGTTTCCTGGGATTTCAGTGGCTAGGACCTAAAAAAAAAAAAAAAAAAAAAAAAAAATTTACGCATTTGACATTTGTGCTTAATGGGATTGCTGGTTGGAAATTGCTGGTTGAGGTTAAATGCTAAAGAGATGTGTTAAAGGCCTAACAGGTCGGGAAAAATTTTGATGTTATTAAATTTAGACGTGAGGCTATACACTAGATAAAAGCTAATAGTGTTTGTTTTCTTAGAGTTTTAGACGAAACCAGTGGAATTTAGACGTTGATTAAAATTTGGCGGCATTGTTAAGGGTCGATTTAGTGAAAGTGGGCAGGAGACTGAAGACTGGGGGGAAACAGATATAAGAATAGGGATGATAGAGTAGGCATCTCCAAAGAGGTCAGTGGAGACGAGCCCCACCAGGCAAAGTATGGGGGTAGGCAGGGAGAAGAGGAGACAGAGATCCGTCTCCCCCCCCTGCCTGGGGATGGGGTTTTAAAGGGAACCAGGTTAGAGTACCCAGTTCAGATCGCCAATGGTGTGTTGGCAGCAAAGCCACAGAATGTCTTCATCAGTGTCATGTCCAAGCAGTGTCCAATCCGGTATGAAGGTCAAGCTGCCCATCCCGCTCCAGGGGTGGGATATGTTAGCTGGCAGTAGGGAACCCACCAGGCGATGGGGTGGAGAGACACACATTTATTTCATTCATAATCTGCATTCTCACTCTACTTGCATTTTATATATATATATATATATATATTTTTTTTTTTTTTTTTTTTTTTTTTTTACAGGCCAGAGGAGAATGCAGTGATAGTGTTTATGTGATTAGTAAATGTTTGTTAGTACAGTATATGTAAAATAATGTAAGTTGTTTTTAACGGCCAATTACATTTGCTCTTCCACTAATTCCCATTCACTCTCTCTTTCCCTCAGGCAGGCTAGATCACTCTTTCTTTCTTTCACCAAAACTGCCATTTATTCCTTCTTACCATAATTCCTAGTTCACTCAGTGCCCAGCCTATTCATTCTATCTTTCATTTTCATTCATTCATTCTTCTTTCATTGTACATTTGATCCCCTTGCTACTAGATGTAAAAGCTTACTGATATTTTTCAGTTAATCTGCTTCCCTGGCTGCCTGTACATCTCCCTCCCCTGCATGGTTACTTATTTGGTGTGAGGCCCTAGGTTCCTACACATGGCAGGGTAGTCCTGGGGAGTTTTGTTATATCAGGTTTCTGTCAGGGTACAGAATGCTACAGTTTTTAAGTCATTGTCTAGGCGTGGTGGGAAACTTGGGCAATTTTACTATTGATTATTGTCTAATTGCTGGGGGACTCAATTGCCATTCTTTGGATTGCTCTGCGCATTTCGAATACTTTCTATGTGAAAGATGTAAAAGTTTTATAATTGTACACTGTAACTAGACACTCCTAAGACCGAGGCAATGGCATGTGTGCTGGTAGTAGGATTATTCTGGACAGCATTCAACACACTTTCTTCCATGGCGGGAGTTTGCGTTGAACATGGTCTGCCCCCACTACTCCTGTTACCTCTAAATGACCCATAATCGCACAAATTTTTATGCACACGCGCAAACAAACGGTGGTCCGGTACATGTCTGTCTGGGAAGCGTTCTCCATAAACTCGTTGAGTGGCTCGTCCATTGCACTCTGCTAATCCATACACTAGGTGCATGTCTGCCAGCTCACAGTTCGTATATCAATGCATGCTCTTTGTGCGGCGACTACTGCTTGAATGAGTAAACCAGAAATTTTCCCTCTCGCGAACTGATGAACAGCGCCATGTACCAACTTACGGTGACGTTTCCGGTTATGGGTTCCTATGCGATTCACATTCCTTTAGATGTTACCTACCTCTCCTAAATGTTTGTACCAATATTTTTGAGACACCCTGTATAGTTAAATTCTGTTACAATGAACTTCTTGGAAGAATACAAATAATTACATTCTAAAGAATCTTGCACAAAAATTATTTTAAAAGAACTATTACTTGTTTTATAAGTTCAGCTGCACTTTGCTAATATAAAAATAGCATTTTCCATTATTTTGCTTAAATTTAATGACTTTAAAATCAATAAAAATGAAATATTTAAGCAAAGGAAGATATATTCATGAATTACAATTCCTGAATATATCTTTCGGAATATTTCAGAAAGCAATTATGAAAGTATGTGCTTTCCAAAATATTTTTAAAAAATAATACTGTTAATGAAATCTAAAACTGATTACTAATAATAATATAAATTACATTATAAAAATATAAACATTAGAAATTATGAAATTTTTTTTTATTAGGAGTAGTAGTGGCAAACAATGGAAGATAGCAAGCTTATAAAAGCAACACCCAAAGGGGAAAAAATTACCCACCTCACATGTCCATCCCTCCAAAAATTTCTCTAGTTCTTTAAATTTATTCAAACTACCCACTTACACAACAACAGATGGAAGTTTGTTCCATCAATCGACCACCAGCTGGCTGAAGGCAAACTTCTGCATATGTATCTTGCAACCAACCTTCCTCAATTTGAATTAATGCCCCTTCATGCGTGTGTAGCCTCAGCAGGAGGAAGAATGCCATCAACATTGAGTTTACTCAACCCATTCAAAGTCTTAAACACCTCAATCAGATCACCTTGCAGGTGCTAGTCATCTCCAGACACTTCGATTTGCAGAACTTCAGGCTTTCTAGGTAAAAGCATGCTTTTTGTTACCAATCTGACTGCCCTTCTCTGCACCTCATTTTAGGAAGCATGCAGATCTACGTGCTTCCTAAAATTAGGCCTTCAGACTGTATACAGTACTCAAGATGCAGCCAAACCATTGCTTTGTACAAAGGAATAATCAACCCTTTATCCAGGATAGCAAAGTACCTGTATATCATTGACAAAACACCTCAAGCTGTCCTAGCAGCCTATCAGCACTGCTCAGAAAAATTCATATCTGCTGACAGCACAATTACTTCCCCCCCCCAGTTCTTTTCATTAACACACAGTTGGTATGTAAATCTGGGATTAGCTACCCATATGCAGTATCTTGTATTTGTAAATATTAGACTTCAATTGCCGTTTCTCAATCCATCTACCTAAGTTTTCTTGATGTTGCTGTAGAAGTATTCCTTCATTACTTGATAACCACCCTGCCAATCATTGTATCATCTGAAGGGCGGAACTAGTGAGAGTCATCATAGAACAAATAAATACATGGGCTGTGTTAGGGTAACTAAGAGTAAGAACAGGTGCACGTATACTTGCAAGTACACCAATCCTACAAATATAGTGTAAATCATCACTATACTCAGAGGATTGCCCTCAAAATTTATCAGTCATCCAGAATGACTGATAACTTTTAAGGTGATGATGAACATCATGGCGAGATCCAATCTTCCTTACATTTCAAGGGTACAGCTCTAAAACGGTGTTCGCAGGCCGGCCGCTAGTTAGTACACTGGACCGAACCTATTGGTAACTCTTTAGGAGGCTTCCAGTTCAGCTAGTGTATAATCTAGCTACTTCTACTCTGCCAGATAGTGATTGGAAGGAATCCGAGTAGTGTGTATGCAAGGAGCATTGTCGAGGCAACGTCATGTCAAGGATCTAGGTATATTCTTACCATGTGTACGCCATATCCAAAAATGTCATTACTTCATACAGAATGTTCCCCCCACTTTTTCTTACTATTGAATACACCCCGAATTATCAAACTAATAGAGTAAGCTTATCTGCGAAAAGATCTAAACCTCCCAAACACTTCCTAGTTCATTTCACAAATATACGTGATCTCAATTCTAATCTCAATGACATCTATTTCCACTTGCAATCTGCCAAACCCCATGTCAACGTTTGCTCAGATTGTGTCAGTAAAATTATTCTTATAGGAACGGAATCCTTTATTCCACACTCCACTTTAAAATCTCGTCCTTTATCCGAACCTTGGTTTTCCAATAAATGTACTAAGTCTGTTCAAGAGAAAAATGTTGCATATCGTAATTGGCTTGTTTCCAATTTTTCATTTTCATTTTCTGCCCACACCAAAGCTCAGAACAATTGTAAAGCAGTTATTAATTAGTCCAAACTAGATTTTGAACAGGCTAAGAGTAGAAAACTTGCTTCTTGCCCTAATGGTGGCCAAGCATTCTGGTCTGTTGCCAGACCAGAATTGGCTGCAACTTTTGCCCATCTCTGCTCCCACCTGTCAAAACCAGATGGTTCTAATGTCACTTTAGCCAAGGATAAAGCTGACCTCCTAGCATCCCATTTTTCTTCCAACTCATGTATTAATGATCTTGGTAAAACACTTCCCACCATTCCCAACAAGCTCCATTTAATGCCTCCTGTGGTCTTCTGTCAAATGGAAGTCAGAAAGATTTTAACAAAATTTGATGCTCAGAAAGCTCCAGGTCCTGATGGTATTTCTCCACTTGTTCTCAAAACCTGTGCTCCTGAACTTACTCCTGTTCTTTGCCACCTTTTTTTTTTTTTCACTTTCCTATTCCAAAGGTGTTTGTGCTTCTGCTTGGAAATTTGCTCCTATCCAGCCAGTTCCAGAAAAGGGTGAAAAATCCCTCCCATCCATCTATCGTCCCATATGTACCCTTTCTAAAATAATAGAGAAATAAATTTACCACCAACTCTTAACTACCTAGAAAACTTCCGCCTGATCAACAATCGCCAGTATGGATTCCGTCAGTGTCGATCCACTGGTGATATTCTGACTTATGTTAACTATTTATGGGCAAATTTAATGGAAAAGTTCGGTGAAACACAAACAGTTGATCTTGACATCTTAAAGGCTTTCAATCGTGTTTGGCATAAATGTCTTGTTTGTTTGTTATTTGGTTTTTAGGAGTATTAGCAACAACTAAGGCCATATTGCTCCGGGGATATGGGGTGGTCATTCCCTGACCTTCCGCATCCTCTGTATTTGGCTCGAACCCCGGTCTAATCAAGAAGCATGTGCTATGCTCTACTACTCCTGCCCACCTGGGTATGGAGGCCATAAAGGTCTTCTAAACTAGCTTCCATCTTATGGTTTCCCAACTCTTTTTTGTAATTGGTTATCCAGTTTCTCTCTGAATGCTCACTGAGGGTGATAGTAGATGGCTCTCTATCTTCTAACTTCTTTACTAATGCTAGTGTCCCCCAAGTTTCAGTTTTTTCCCCTACTCTTTTCCTGCATATTAATGACCTTCTTCCATTGACTGGAAATCCTATACATAGTTTTTCCAATGATAGCACACTGCATTCCACTTTCCAGTTTGAGAAACCTTGCCCTACTGAATCAGCTTCAACTTCTCAAATATCCGCTACCAGTTCCTTAAATGCCGATCTCCATGTAATTCTCCAGTGGGGCAAAGACAACTTAAATTAAAATAAATTTTCTGTTTACACTCCGGCACGACAACCAAGACAGCAGAGTTTATAATAAATCGTCAATACAAATATTTATCATATTTAGTAGTCACGGTCCACTCAATGAATGCGTGCTATGCACCCTCGCTCATGGTCACTCAGCTACATCAGGCCTCAGTTGATTGAAATCCTTCTAAAACTCAGTCTTGTCTTATATCTCACAAAAAGGATTCTTCTGCTCCTATGCTTATCTTTGGTGACACTCCGATTTCTAGGCAAAATGATATATCTCTTTTTGGGGATTACCCTGACTTCTAACCTCTCTCGGCACAAGCACTATATAAATATTGCTTCCTCTGCATCTAAAAAATTTGGTTTTCTCTTTAGCTCTCTCGGCATTACTTTTCTTCCAAACAGCTGTTCACTCTGTACAAATTGCAAATCCACCCTACCATAGAATATTGTTCCCACATCTAGGGGTGGTGCCCCTCCAAAACCTCTCTCAAGCTTCTAGATTCCATTCAAAAGAGGGCAGTTAGTTGGTGCCTCCGTAGTCAGGTGGGCAGGAGCAGCAGTGAGTAGCAAATGCTTCTTGATTAGACTGGGGTTCGAGCCCGTGAGCCACCAAATATGGATGATGCAGAAAGGTCAGGCAACTAAGGCCATATTGCTCCGCATATCCCCGGAGCAATATGGCCTTAGTTGCTAATGCTCCTAAAAACCAAATAACAACAACAACAGGGCAGTTAGGTTAATTAATGACTCATCTCTAACAGAGTCTCTCCACTTGCTGTCTCATAGACGTACTGTTTCTGTTGCATGCCTTTTCTACATATACTTCAATGGGCACTGTTCTTCTGAATTGGCTTCTCTAATACCCGATATCTCTTTCAAAATAGATATCGGGTATTAGATATCTATCTAATACCCGATATCTATGCCGCCACCAGCCAACATCCATTTATTGTCCAACTTCAAACTCACAGAACCGACTTTTCATTTTCCTCATTTATTCATTCAACTGCTGTTTTCTGGAACAACCTTCCTTTATATATATTTCCTGAAAATTAGTCTACAGAATGTCAATTCTAATATCAACAAATATCTTCTTTCGTCTTCTCAACATCCAACCCAAGCACGGTACTAAGTACTATAGGTTCTAAAACCTCTCATGTTTGGAAGTTTCATAAAAAAAAAAAAAAAAAAAAAAAAAAAAATTTAAATACCTGCTGATAAACTTCTTTCCATTTTAAGCAACACTGAATATTCTTGTGTAAAATCTGCTTGCTTGAAATTGCAAAACCTTCAAAAAGCTTTTCCAGTAATATTTCTCTGCAACATGACTGAATAACAACATTGCTCACCTACATAAAAATATAAAATAAAATTATTTATATACATACATTTATGTAACAGATATGAAATACTACATAAAACAGTATACACAATCAAGAAAAACAGAAAAGAGAAGATAAATATGTAATTACACGTGGAAAGTATATATATTGCCTTTTTAATAAGAACCATTAAAACCAGATAATATAGAAATTAATAATTAAAATCAAAAGCGTTAGTTTTTTTGATTAAGTTATCAATTACTGCAGAAATTATAAGATGAGCTGTGAATGGAAAGGATGGATACCTTAAATTAGACTGTACTTATCTGGACTCTAGCTATCTTTTATATAGGTAGCTACAATCATAACTCAGTATTCAACAATTTGTAACAGTATTAATAGTGGCAAATGATGGAAAAAAGCAAGCTTATTGTAAAGGCCGCCGTAGCCTAGTGGTCAGGCGCGCGGTGCATAAGTACACGTGCCTTGAGTGACCAGGGTTCAAGCCCATGACTACTGAATACAGTGCTGTTTTTTGTAATTTGTCTATCTTGTGAACTCCTCTGACTGCTTGGTCATCCTGGAGTATAAACAGAAAATTTATTTATTTATTTATACAGTATCAGTCAAAAAAAAAAAAAAAAACACCTTCCCATTTCACCTATTCCCTCCATCAGTTTGTCTAGTTCTTCCTTGGAATTATTCAATCAACCCATTTCCATAACATCACCTTCACAGACTTAATCTTGGAGGCTACTAGGCTTTTCATACCAACTAAGAAATATTGTTGAAGGTTCAGGCCAAAATGGATATCAGGCGAATTAATGAGGCTTGTGGCAGAGAAGAAAAATGCATGGAATGCATATAAATTATCAGGCGACACAGAAGCCTATGGCAGATATAAGCTAGTGTGTAATCAAATCACAAAGGAGGTTAGGCAGACAAAGGCAGAATACAAGAAATCATTGGCAAAGGATGAAAAGAAAAACAGTAAAGAGTTTTTTACTTATGTAAATTCTAGAAGTAAGGGGATGAATCAGATTGGGCCACTTAACATAGATGGTTCGACTATTGATGATCCTGCTCAAGTAGCTGATAAACTGAATGAGTATTTTGCATCTACATTCACACATGAGGAGTTATTCAAGGAGAGGAATACCAGAAGTTGATCAATCTCTAATAGGGAGCCAAGTGATTCTGTAATAACTGAGAGTAAAGTGGAGGAGAAATTGTTGAAGTTAATAACTGCTTCACAAATAACTGCTTCTATTAGAATGAGCAGAAGCCTGAAAAACAAGATGCATGGTATTTCAGAGACTGCTGGGAGCCATTGCGGTACAAGTAAACACATGGGTTGTGTTAGGGTAGCTAAGAATAGAAACAGGTGCAGGTATACTTGCGTGTACACCAATGCTAGGAGTTTAGTAAATAAATTTGATGAATTTGAGGTATTGCTCAAAACATCGAAGGCAGATATTGTTGGGATATCAGAGATGTGGTGTCACACAGATATAAGGGATGCAGAACTGCGATTTGGGGAGTACAACGTCTACAGAAAGGATAGACAGGATAGGAAGGGGGGAGGGGTTATGCTATTAGTTAAGAAACACATAAAAACCAAGGAAGTGAAGCCAGTCGACATCGCTGGACAGTGCAGTGTAGAGTCAGTTTGGTGTGACATAAACATTGGGAGATCAAAATTGAGAGTAGGAGTGTGCTATAGGCCTAATGACTCTGATGAGTATAATAAGGAACTGTACAGGGAAATAGAGTGGGCCAGTAAATCAGAGTGTCTTATAATGGGAGATTTTAATTTCCCAGATATTGACTGGAATTTGGGGGCTGGTTACTCACACACTAGCAGGACTTTTGTGGATTTATTGGATGATTGTTTTCTACATCAGCATGTTCGGGAGGCAACTAGAGGGAGTAATACTCTTGATTTGATTATCAGCAGTGATTCTTCATGCATTAAGAATCTGCAGATAAATGAACCACTAGGTGGCAGTGATCACAGTGTGCTGAAGTGGAATTTACTCAAAGAGGTAACTACCATTAGGGGTAAAGGGAAAGGTTATTGCTTCCGTAAAGGCGACTACGATGGACTGAGACAGTATTTAAATTCTATACAGTGGGACCAACTGATGATGTTACCAACAGCAAATTCAAAATGGGAAGCATTCAAAGAACTTATCTTGGAAGCTACCAGGCTTTACATACCAACTAAGAAATATTGTTCAAGGTTTAGGCCAAAATGGATGTCAGATGAACTAATGAGGCATATGGTAGAGAAGAAAAATGCATGGTATACATACAAATTAACACATGACACAGAAGCCTATGATAGATACAAGTTGATATGCAACCAAGTTACAAAGGAGGTTAGGCAGGCGAAGGCAGATTACGAGAAATCCTTGGCAAGGGATGCAAAGAAAAACAGCAAAGAGTTCTTTACTTATGTAAACTCTAGAAGGAAGGGGATGAATCAGATTGGTCCACTTGATATTGATGGGTCAAGTGTTGATGATCCTGCTCAGGTAGCTAACAAACTAATTGAATATTTTGCATCGACTTTCACACATGAGGAGTTATTCAGCGAGGGGAATGCCAGAGGTGTATTCAACTCTAGCAGTAAGCTACAGAATCTTGAAATAACTGGGAGTAAAGTGGAGGAGAAACTGTTGAAGATAAACACAAGAAAGGCACCCGGGGTGGATGGGATCTATCCAGTTATATTAAAGGAGGCAGCAAAGGAAGTAAGCAAACCCTTAGCCATAATTATGAGAGCTTCCTTGGACTCAGGGGAGGTACCCATAGACTGGAAATGTGCAAATGTGACCCCAATTCACAAAGGAGGATCAAAGGCTGACACAAGTAATTATAGACATGTGAGCTTAACTTCTGTTCCAGGAAAATTAATGGAGGCACTGGTTAAAGAAGCACTGCAGGATCATTTAGACAAGACTTCAGTTATAGCTCAGACACAGCATGGTTTTGTTAAGGGGAAGTCTTGCCTGACCAACTTGATTGGATACTATGATGCAGTCACAAAAGAACTGGATGCAGGGAATAACTTTGATATTATATACTTGGATCTTAGAAAGGCTTTTGATACTGTTGCACATGGAAGACTGCTACACAAATTGGAGCAGTGTGACATTGGAGGCAAATTGCTGCTATGGATAAAGGGGTGGTTGAGGGGGAGAAGACAGAGAGTGGTAATCAATGGACACTGCTCATCGTGGACTGATGTTATTAGTGGAGTCCCTCAGGGCTCAGTGTTGGGTCCATTATTGTTTTCTGTATTTATAAATGATATTGATGATGGTATATCGGGCTTAATTTCCAAGTTTGCAGACGATACAAAGGTTGGCAGGGTTGTCAAGGACACTACTGACACTATGCTGCTGCTGCTGCTGCTGCAACAGGATCTGGAAAGGTTGAGCAGATGGGCTCAGAGGTGGCAAATGAAGTTTAACATTGACAAATGTAAAGTACTACACATGGGAAACAGCAACCCCAGAGCAACGTATCAACTCTGTGGTACTACACTGACAGTGGTAGAGAATGAAAGGGACTTGGGGGTGGTTGTGCAGGCAGATATGAAGTTCTCTGAGCAGTGCAGACGGGCTGCAAGAGTAGCTCATGGAGTATTGTCAATGATATACAGGAATTTTTCCAGCAAGGATAAGGAGGTGATTATTCCATTGTATAAGACGATGGTCAGGCCACACCTAGAGTACTGTATACAGGTCTGGAGGCCTCATTTCAAGAAGGATATAGAGCTGCTGGAACGAGTACAGAGAAGGGCAACAAGATTAGTGAATGGAACAAAGGGGTGCTCTTACGAAGAAAGGCTTAAGTTTTGCAAATTACAGTGTCTGGAGACTAGGCACCAGCGAGGTGATCTGATAGAGGTGTATAAAGCCTTGAATGGTTTAAGCATGCTCAATGCTGATGGGATTCTTCCTCTAGCTCAGAAAAATCACCTGAGAGGGCATAAATTCAAATTGAGGAAAGACAGATGTAGGATAGACGTGCGGAAATTTGCCTTCAGCCAGCGGGTGGTTGGTTGGTGGAACAGACTTCCATCCCTTGTGGTGGAGGTTGATAGCCTAAATAAGTTTAAGGCTCAGCTGGACAGGTATTTTGAACGAACAGAGGGGTGAAGTGGAAGTGGGTTTTTTTTTTTTTTTGGCTGATGCTGCATAAGCTTGCTTTCTTGCATCAAATGCCTCTACTAATGCTAATGCTAAAAGTTAAACATAAAAATGGCACCTGGAGCAGATGGAATTTATCCAGTTATAATGAAGGAGGCAGCAAGGGAAGTAAGAAAACCCTTAGCCATAATTATGAGAGCAACCTTATAGTCATGGAGGTTCCCCATGGACTGGAGATGTGCAAATCTATCCCCAATTCACAAAGGGGTTTCAAAAGGTGACACAAATAATTATAGATCTGTTAGTTTAACTTCTGTTCCGGGGAAAATAATAGAGTCACTGGTTAAAGAGGTGATAAAGGATCACATAGACAAGACAGCAGTAATAGCTCAGACACAGCATGGGTTTGTTAAGGGGAAGTCTTGTCTGACTAATTAGATCGAACACTATGATGTGGTCACAAAGGAACTGAATGCAAAAACTAAATTTGATATCATATACTTGGATTTCAGGAAGGCTTTTGATTTTGTTGCACATGGAAGAATGCTGTTTAAATTGAAGCAGTATAGCATTAAGGTAAGTTACTGCGATGGATAAAGGGATGGTTGAGTGGGAGACAACAGAGAGTGGTAATAAATGGACACTGCTCTACATGGACTAATGTTATTAATGGAGTCCCCCAAGGTTCGGTGCTGGGCCTACTGTTGTTTTGTGTATTTATAAATGATATTGATGAAGGTATATCAGGCTTAATGTCCAGGTTTGCAGATGGTACAAAGGTTGGCAGGGTTGTTAATGACAGTAAAGACAGTATGCTACTGCAAAAGTTAGGGAGATGGGCTGAGAAGTGAGAACTGAAGTTTAACATTGACAAATGCAAAGTACTTCATATGGGTAGCAGTAACCCAAGAGAAATGTACCAACTGTGTGGTACTACATTCAGGGAGGTGGAGAATGAAAATGCCCTGGGGGTAATTGTGCCGTCAGATATGAAGTTCTCTGAGCAGTGCAGACAGGCTGCCAGAGCAGATCATTGAATTTTGTCAATGATATATAGGAATTTTGCTAGCGGAGACAAGGAAGTGATTATTCCTTTGTATAAGGCAATGGTTAGGCCACACCTTGAGTACTGCATACAGGTCTGGAGGACTCATTTTAGGAAGGATGTAGAGTTGCTAGAACAAGTACAAAGAAGGGCAATAAGATTGGTGAGAGGAACAAAGGGGTGCACTTACGAAGAAAGGCTAAAGTTCTGCAAGTTGCAGCATCTGGAGACTAGGCACCTGCGAGGTGATCTGATTGAGGTGTATAAGGCTTTGAATGGCATTAAGCAGGCTCAATGCTGATGGGATACTTCTGCTTGCTCAGATTAGCCAGGTGGGCAGGAGCCAGCAGTGTGTAGCACACGCTTCTTGATTAGACCAGGGTTCGAGCCCGTGACCACCAAATACAGAGGATTCAGAAAGGTCAGGGAATAACCACCGGATATCCCCGGAACAATATGGCTTTAGTTGCTAATGCTCCTAAAAAAAACCAAATAACAACAACAACAATAACAAGAACCTGAGGGGGCATAGATTCAAATTGAGAAAAGACAGTTGTAGAACAGATGTGCGGAAATTTGCCTTTAGCGAGTGGGTAGTTAATTGTGGGAACAGACTTCCATCTGTTGTTGTGGAAGTTGATAGCTTAAATAAATATAAGGCTGAACTAGACAAACATTTGGAGTGACTGGATGCGTGAAATGGGAAGGTGTTTTTTTTTTTTTTTTTGGCTGATGCAGTATTATAAGCTTGCTTCATATGCCTCAACTAATGCTAATGTTAATCCAATCTGAGCCATGCTAGTAGATCAAATATGGTGGTGTTTGGGGGGTGAGTTTCTTAATAGCCATTAATTTCTCATATACAACAACTTTATCACATACAAAACAAAAAAGTGTAACAAAAAAAGTAATGAAAATGAATTTTAAAAAAAATCTAACATGAGTACCACTTTGTTAGAGGGCACTAAAATGTGACCAAGGCAGTCCTGCAAACCCAAACCAATTGGCCCTAAGTTGCTTTTTTTATATACAGATATCCTTTGTGCATTGTGTCTAACATCAGTGTCAGAAACCATACAATGGATGAAAATCAAGGTTTGTGTAAAGCTTGTGAAAAGTTCAACTGAAACACATGAAACATTATGGACAGCTTATGGTAATGAAGCTCTGTCCCTTACATAAACATTTTGATGATTTAAGCATTTTAAAGAGGGCAGAGAGGATGTAGAAAATTATCATCAAAGTGGACAACTGAAACGATCTGCACACCTGACAGACGTATTGGTAGAAAAAGTGCAATTTACTAGCAAGCGGTTGCCAATTAATACTAAGAATGCTAGCAAGTGAGTTAAATGTGAATAAGGAATCGACAAGTTCCATAATAACTAGAGACTTGAGGGAAAAAGTTTTCACAAAATCTGTTCACACTTTTTTTGCATGATGAGGAAAAACTCAGATGAGTGGATGCTTGCAACAATTTTGTTCAAACAGCTGATAGTGAACCTAGTTTCCTAAACAGCATTATTACTGGAGATGAGAGATGGTGTACCAATATAATCCTGAGACCAAAGGTCAAAGTGCAGAGTGGCAATTACAAACTCACCAAGACCAAAAAAGGTTCATTTCCAGAAATTGCATATAAAATTTCTGGTCCTTGCTGATCGCATATGGATTATCCCTTTTAATCACAAAGGGATAATCCATATGGAATTTATTCCAGAGGAAAGGATTGTTACCAGCAATTACTATTACTACTTAGAAATACTCAAACGTTTGTTGGCGAGAATAAAGTGCATGCAGCCATTTAGAAACAGTCTGGTTGGTGGCTGCTTCATGACAATGCCACCTTCTTACATAGCAATCAACATGTAGATGTTTCTGCCTCACTAGCAGGTTGCATTGCTTGACCACCCTCCTTACTCCCTTGACTTGATTCCAGCAGCTTTTTTTCTGTTTAGCCATGTTGAAATTGGGATGGATAGGATGCTGATTTGATAGTATTCATGTAATTCTGAAGAATGCAGAAATTGAACTATATATCATCACAGCAGATGAGTTTTCCAAGTCTTTACAAAACTAGCATGAATGACATAACAAGCATATTCAGTCTCTTTGAGACTATTTTGAGGAAGACGAGTGAAAAATATTTTCCTTATCCACATTTTGCCTTATTTGAATTGAGTCTCATTATTTTTGTGCTGCTGTGTATGTCAAGTATTGTCAAAGAATAACTTGCATTTTATCTTCAACTTATTCTAACATTTCCTACAAGAAAAGTATGACTACTTCCAGTTGGATAAACTGCTTATTTTTACAATTTTTTCAGGTCCTGTCAACAAGTTAATACTGGAAATGGCTAAATAATATCAGTTGTGATCACACTCAGCATTTCTCCAGTGATTGTGGAATTTTTAATTTCACAATCACTTTGAAAAATTAAAAACAATATTCAAGGATTTATGTTTCTGATTTGTCTGTTACAGTAGATATTTTTTTCTGAAAGTACAGAGCCAGTTTAAGAGGATGGTAATACAAGTGACCACTGTGGATTATAATTAACATATTCTACATGGATTATTTGATTATTTCTTTGATTATTTCTGTCAAAGTATAACTTTTACAGAAATAATCAAATGCATTTTCCTCCCTATATTTAATATACATATCTCACCAGGCTACTTCCTAAAATAAACAAAAAATGGGCTCAAGACCAATGGCCAATATCCATCATACGTTAACTAATGAAAATCTTTCAAAACTAATTTATTCAATAAACAAAGCCACTGTTTGGGCACTGGCCTCCATAATCTAATTAAAATATAAATTTTTGAAAAATTATTCCAAATGTTTACTTTACGTTAAAAACTTTGGCACTTTTGTTTAATTTAAAAAAAACAAACATATTATTTCGGTAAATGTTTATCTAATGTGAAAACAGAGAAAACTGTTAAATAATCCAAATAAACTTACCTTCCTTAGCATTCCTATAATTCTAACATTATCATTATAACATGGCGAATTAATCCAAATAAATCTTATCAGATTTAAAACATAAGGAATATAATTGGGAATTTCATCAAGAGGTGCATTTTCTAATTCTCTGCATGGCTCATCCAAGATGGATAAAAATTTCATGTTGCTGCCAGCTTCATTTAGAGATTCCTTATAAAAAATATGACAGTTAACTATTGCCTTTATCACAGAAGATTATTTCTAAATATTTTACTAAATATTTAACAATTAACTTTTTAATTTTAATAACTTTAAAATCATTATCAAAAAAATAAATAAATAAAGACAAAAAATTAGATTGAATATTTCTGCAGGCCTTGAAAAATATAACTTAGTGAATCATGGCATTTAACAGTAGCTAATTAGCATTAGCAGAAGCATATGATGCAAGGAAGCAAGCTTATGCAGCATCAGCCAAAAAAAAAACACCCATTTCACCCCTCCATTCGTTCCAAATACCTGTCCAGCTCAGCCTTATATTAATTAGGCTATCAACTTCCACAACAAAAGATGGAAGTCTGTTCCACCAATCAACTACCCGCTGGCTAAAGACAAATTTCCGCACAAATATTCTACCACTGTCTTTCCTCAATTTGAATCTGCGTAATCGTAATCTAAGCAAGAGGAAGAATCCCAACAGCATTCAGCTTACTCATCCCATTCAAAGCCTTATATACCTCAATCAGATCACCTCACAGGTGCCTACTCTCCAGCACTGCAATTTGCAGAACTTAAGAAGCCTTTCTTGGCAAGAGCACTCCTTTGTTCCCCTCACCAATCTTGTTGCCCTTCTTTGTACTCGTTCTAGAAACTCTACATCCTTCCTAAAATGAGGCCTCCAGACCTGTACACAGTACTCTAGGTGTGTCCTGACCATTGCCTTGTATAATTGGATAATCACCTCCCTGTCCCTGCTAGCAAAATTCCTATATATCATTGACAATACTCCATACTCCATGACCTGCCCTCAACAGCCACTCTGCACTGCTCAGCGAACTTCATATTTGACTGCACAATTACCCCAGGTCTTTTTCACTTTCCTGAGTGTCGTAGCACACAGTTGTGTACGCTTCTCTTTGGTTATTGATACCCACATACAGTACTTTGCATTTGTCAATGTTGAACTTTAGTTGCCACTTTTCAGCCCATTTTCCCAACTTATCTAGATCCAGTTGGAGTAGCATACTGTCTTTACTGTCATTAACAACCCTGCCAACCTTTGCATCATCTGAAAACTCGGACATTACGCCTGATATACCTTCATCAATATCATTGATAAATGTACAAAACAACAATGGGCTCAACACCACACCCTGGGGAACTCCACTTATAACATTTGTCCATGAAGAGCATTGTCCGTTGATTACCACTCTCTGTCAACTCCCACTCAACGATCCCTTTATCCATTGTAGCAACTTACCCGTAATGCCATACCTCTCCAATTTGTACAGCAGTCTTCCATGTGCAACAGTATCAAAAGCTTTCCTGAAATCCAAGTATATGATATCAAAATTATTTTTTATATCCAGTTCCTTTGTGACCACACCATAGTATCCAATCAAATTGGTCAGACAAGACCTCCCTTTAACAAACCCATACTATGACTTAATTATTACTGCAGTCTTGTCTAGGTGATTCTGCAATGCTTCTTTAACCAGTGACTCCATTATTTTCCCAGGAACACAGTTAAACAAACAGGTCTATAGTTAACTGTGTCACCTTTTGAATCCCCTTTGTGAATTTGTGATACATTTGCACACCCCCAGTCCATGGGGACCTCCCGAGTCGAAGGAAGCTCTCATAATTATGGCTAAGGTGCCCTTTTTATGTTTAACTTCAACAATTTCTCCTCCACTTTGCTCTCAATTATTACAAAATCACTTAGCTCCCTGTTAAGAGTTTGATAAACTTCTGGCACTCCCCTCATTGAATAACTCGTCATGTGTGAATGTAGATGCAAAACACTCATTCAGTTTATCAGCTACCTGAGCATGATCATCAATAGTCAACCCATCTATGTTAAGTGGTCCAATCTGATTCATCCCTTTCCTTCTAGAGTTTACATAAGTAAAGAACTCTTTCTTGTTTTTCTTTTCATCCTTTACCAAGGTTTTCTCGTAATCTGCCCTCGTCTGCCTAACCTCCTTTGTGACTTGATTACAGACTAGTTTATACCTGCCATAGGCTTCTGTGTCACCTAATACTTTACATGCATCCCATACATTTTTCTTCTCTGCCACGAGCCTCATTAGTGACATCCACTTAGACCTAAACCTTGAACAGTATTTCTTAGTTGGAATGAAAAGCCTAGTAGCCTCCAAAATTAATTCCCTGAAGGCTTCCCATTTAGAAGTCAACATTGGTAACATCATCAGTTGATCCCACTGTACAGAATTTAAAAACTGTCTGAGATCCCTGTAGTCGCCTTTACGAAAGCAAAACCCCTTCCCTTTAGCCTTGATGGTAGTTACATCATTAAGTAATTCCCACATCCCATTGTAATAGTCTACTACAATGATAAATAAGTCTACTCGCTCTTGAATGAAATTTTTATGGTATTCATATTAACAGTCTGAAAAAAAAAAGCCAATATTTGTGTGAAAACCATATTACTATAAGGAAAGACTGTATGCAATGCTCATTTCCAATACATTAATCCATATCTCAAGTCTTCAGAAAGCAACTGGTGTATGCATGTTTTTACATCTGCGAACAAGCATTCTCTTTGACAAGGTATGTAAAAATATTCATATTAGCCAACAGGGCAGCCTCTGCTAGGCAAACTCAGTGAGTCTGCATTGATCATGAATGCTGTAAATTAAACAATAATTACTACATTCTTACTAACTGCATGATAATCTCAAGATAAATTAAGTTACACTATCTACGCATGTTCATGGTGGAAGATGCTACTGTGATTAGTAAAACACACTAGCACAGTTATAATTTAATAAGTTATTAATATTTTAATAATATACTGGGGGGGGGTTGACAGGTGTGTATTTTATCTATATAAAATACACACCTGTTAAAACGCAATGATTGATATCTAATCAGGAAATGAGACCTATGTAATTATTTACCTGTGCATTTGTAGTGATGTAATTACCATGCCCACTGGTACCATATGACCCGCATCCCTCTTGTCCCATTGGCTACCCCACCACATGGCATTCTAAGGTCGAATAATTATCACTATATAATTATTTACCTGCGTTTACATAGGTCACTTAGGAAAGGGCATTTTGTTTGGGTTCCATAATGCATGAGGAATATTGTTGCATCCGAAAGAACAGGACTAAAATATTTAACTAAAATATTTACAAACTATAGAAATATTTAAAATATTTACAAATATACAAATTATATCAGGTCCCTTCATTAGCTAACATTACAATGGAACATCCAACAATGACAGGTGGGCATGATCATGTACTAGACAATGAAGCATATGCACGAGGATCGTGAATGTTATGGAGGAAGTTATGGCTTGACTAAATGATCTACTTGCCCTGCCCTCATCTCGCTTTGGCTCAAACTATCACTAGAAGGAAAATTTTTTAATATATAGAGGGAAATTTTTTATAAAATGTCTATTTTGAAGAAATACTTTAAAATAAACATTTCATTAAACTTAATTTAAAGCACAATAGATTTCAAATAACATTATACCCTCGAGAGAATGTCTTGACATTCTCTCATGGAGCAGTGCATTAGAGAACGTTAAAATAATTACCCAGATACAGCTACATACATCCTCATCCCATAAAGTAAGAAATGATCAAAAAGACACAAATGTACCAAGCCTTATCTGATTATGAAATTTCAGAAGGGAGATTATATTTCTGATATTATCAGGATGATGACACTTTCAAATTAGAGATATCAGAGCATCTTATAATGGGGGATTTTAATTTCCCAGATATTGACAGGAATTTGTGGATTGGTCACCCACACATTAGCAAGACTTTTGTGGATTTATTGGATGGTTGTTTTCTACAGCAGCATGTATGGGAGGCAACTACAGGGAATAATATTCTTGATCTGATTATCAGTAGTGATTCTTCATGCATTAAGAATTTGCAGACAAAGGAACCACTAGGTGGTGATCACAGTGTGCTGAAGTGGGAGTTACTCAAAGAGGTAACTACCATCAAGGGTAAAGGGAAGGGTTTTTGCTTTCGTAAAGGCAACTACGGTATTTAAATTCTACATGGTGGGACCAACTGATGATGTTACCAACAGCAAATTCAAAATGGGACACATTCAAACAATTAATCTTGGAAGCAACTAGGCTTTTCATACCAACTAAGAAATATTGTTCAAGGTTTACGACTAAATGGATGTCAGATGAACTAATGAGATATATGGCAGAGAACAAAAATACATAGGATACATATAAATTAACAGGTGACACGGAAGCCTATGATAGATATAAGCTAGTCTGTAACCAAGTTACGAAGGAGGTTAGGCAGGCAAAGGCAGATTACAAGAAATCTTTGGCAAAGGATGCAAAGAAAAACAGCAAAGAGTTCTTACTTATGTAAACTCTAGAAGGAAGTGGATGAATAATATTGGTCCACTTGATATCGATGGTTCAACTGTTGATGATCCACTGAGGTAGCTAACAAACTAAATGATTATTTTGTATCTACATTCACACATGAGGAGTTATTCAGCGAGGAGAATGCCAGAGGGGAATTAAACTCTGGCAGTGAGCTAGATGATTTTGTAATAACTGAGAGCAAAGTGGAGGAGAAATTGTTGAAGATAAACATAAGAAAGGCACCTAGGATGGATGGGATCTATCCAGTTATATCAAAGGAAGCACCCTAATTATGAGAGCTTCCTTGGACTCAGGGAGGTAACCATGGACTTGAGATGTGCAAGTGTGACCCCAATTCACAAAGGAGGATCAAAGGCCAACACCGGTAGTTACAGAACTGTTAGTTTAACTTCTGTTCAAGGGAAATAAATGGTTAAAGAAGCATTGCAGGATCATCTAGACAAGACTTCAGTTATAGCTTGGACACAGCAGGGTTTGTTAAGAGGAAGTCTTATCTGACCAATTTGATTGGATACTATGATGGTAGTCGTCACAAAGGAACTGGATGCAAAGAATAATTTTGATATCATATATTTGGATCTTAGAAAGGCTTTGATACTGTTGCACATGGAAGACTGCTGCACAAATTGGAGCAGTGTGGCACTGGAGGCAAACTGCTGCTATGGATACATGGATGGTTCGGTGGGAGAAGACAGAGTGGTAATCAATGGACACTGCTCTTTGTGGGCTAATGTTGTTAGTGGAATCCCCCAGGGTTCAGTGTTGGGTCCATTGTTGTTTTTTGTATTTATTAAGGCTACTGATGATGGTATATCAGGCTTAATACAAAGGTCAGTAGAATTGCTAATGACAACAGTACACTGCTGCAACAGGATCTAGAAAAGTTGAACAGGTGGGCTGAGAGGTGGCAACTGAAGTTTAACATTGACAAATGTAAAGTACTGCATATGGGAAACAGTAACCTCAGAGTAACGTATCAACTGTGTGGTAGACAAGATGTGCACTGACAGTGATAGAGAATAAAAAGGACCTAGGGGTAATTGTGCAAGTAGATATGAAGTTTTCGGAGCAGTGGACATGGTCTGCAAGAGTAGCTCATGGTGCCTTGTCAATGATTTACAGGAATTTTTCTAGAAGGGATAAGGTGGTCATTATCCCCTTGTATATAGCAATCGTTAGGCCACACCTTGAGTACTGTATACAGGTCTGGAGGCCTCATTTTAGGAAGAATGTAGAGCTTCTGGAGTGAGTGCAGAGAACAGCAACAAAATTAGTGAATGTAACAAAGGGTTGCTCTTACAAAGAAAGGCTTTAGTTTTGCAAATTACAGTGTCTGGAGACTAGGCACCTGCGAGGTGATCTAATTGAGGTGTTGTTGTTGTTATTTGGTTTTTAGGAGCATTACCAACTAAGGCCATATTACTCCGGGATATGCAGTGGTTATTCCCTGACCTTTCCGCATCCTCCGTATTTGGTGGTGACGGGCTTGAACCCCAGTCTAATCAAGAAGCGTGTGCTACGCACTGCTGCTCCTTCCCACCTGGCTACCGAGGCACAAATAACTGAGGTGTATAAAGCTTTGAATTGTTTGAGTATGCTCAGTGCTGATGGGATTCTTCCTCTTGCTCAGAATAATCACCTGAGAGGGCATAAATTCAAATTGAGGAAAGACAGTTGTAGGTAGTTGTTTGGAAGTTTGCCTTTAACCATCGGGCGGTTGATTGTTGGAATAAACTTCCATCTCTCATTGTAGAAGTTGATAGCTTAAATAGATTCAAGACAAACATTTGGAATGAGTGGATGGGTGAAACGAGAAGGGTTTTTTTTTTTTTTGGCTGATGCTATATAAGCTTGCTTTCTTGCGTCTGTGCCTTTACTAATGCTAATGCTAATAAATTAATTGTGCAAACTTTGTTGAGAGATAGAAATTACAAATTTTAACAATCTGTATCGTATCATTATCATTAGATAGATGAATATGCCAGAAAAATTAAAAAGAGCTCAAATCTTTCTCCTTTTTAATATAAATAGAAATGAGGAGTATGTGAAAAGATCCTTCCCACCTCACTCAGACTTTTTCCACGGTATTATTCAGAAAATGTATGCTTCTTTGTGAATCTGTTCTGCAAGTTGTAATAATACTATGGTTTCTCTGGAGGACATTTTTTTTTATACAGGTCCCAGATATCCATCTGGTGTTCTTTGGAGGTCCTGAACCACAAGGACTAATGTTCATGTTTGCTGATCAACTACATTATTCAGTACTATCAAGAACAAGAAAGGCTTTTGGTTTTCTATTTTCTTGGTTCTGCTATGATTGTTTTCAGTCCTAGCTGATCTGGTTGAAAGCAGACATCCTAAAAGACAAACTTCTGTTCAGGGTGGGAAATCTGGTCTGGTGAAGGTTAACAGGATTAGTGTTAATATTATTGTTAAAATAGCTGAATGATGCATTTACAAGGTTCTGCAATAACAAGATTAAGAGTTCTGTAATATTTTTTCTTCACCATATAATCCTGTAATTTTTAAATTTTTATTTAGAACCACACTCAACTTTTGGTATGAGGATGATGGAATTATACAGATGATTCTCCAGAAATGTAGCCTGACAATGTATGCTTGACAAGTGTACAAAATAAATTAGTAATTTTTAAGTGGAAAATAGTATCTTCTATTCATTTTTATATTTAATTTATTAATAATCTACATAATGTTCATTACTCAACATATTTGATGCTTTACATGCCTTTCCCATTTTATTTCATAGTGTTAATATTGTTGGGTATTCTATTTTATTTTAATTTGTTCAAATATCTTATTTGATCAAGGTAAACACTGTGCAGGAAATATCCACGGAGAGTCACTACATGTGTCAATCTTGTTTCCACCTTAAAAAATTTAGCTATGCAGCATTATATTTATATTATTTATTGTTACTAAGATTACATTATAATATTTTGTTAATTGATACTTTTTGAAAACAGAGAGTAAAAATTAACTTTGAAGCAGAAATATCTTCAATATCTTTATAAGAACAAGAAATTATATGTAGCCTTTAATTAAAAGCCACATAAAATTTTCAAAGATGGCATTCATTTTGTTTGATATTTTTATTTACCTGAACTTCTTGATTCAGTTTTACAAACTGATAGAGAGATATAGATTTAGCTGAATGAAGAACTGCAATAATATGTTCCACATCTGGGTGATGCAATTGCTCAGTAATGCTTGTAAGGTCAGCATAGCATTTCTTCCAGAACTCCAGCTCTTCTAATGGTCCACATTTATCTCCTAGTTCCATTGCATGCTGCTCCATCAGCACTCGTTTGATCTGCCATACCCAATGTATAAGAACACCTGATTATTTGAAAAAATAAAGTTAATAATTTAAAACACTATAATTATCTGATAACTACAAAAAACATTTTTAAATAGAATTCTGGCTGATAAAAATTATCATTATGAAACTTTTAAAACTTACGACATAAATAATTTAACACCAGATTACTAAAAAGCTTTCTTTGTAATAGCCACATCATAAAATTATTTAAACGGTCCTAGTATATTTAATTTTTTTTTTTTTAATTGCTAGTCATTTGTTAACATCTGAATAGAGTTTGGTTGGCTGTAGATTGTGTGTTGGTAGAAGGCTTACTCTGGCCCATTATTCTCTGCCTGTACTATCATCCTGCGAAATGCATTTTAGAAGTAGCTGGAGATCGTCAAGTTCTATTTTTTTTACAAGAACATTATTTTATAATTATTAAAAAATCAGTGAATAAACTTTAGAAATTAAGAGTCGATATGCTTCTATTCCTTTTTTTAAAGTTGTATGTAACAGCTCTGAAATAAAGCATTTTCAGCACACATTTTATATAAAGTTTTTTTTTATTGTTATTTGGGACCCTATGAATTCATTCCAGAATTTTGAATTTTTTGCAATACCTTCAAACACCCTATATATTTTTTTTCTTGTTTTTACTTTTATTTTTTAACTTATGACCAAGAATTTGTTTCTCAGAAAAGTTTCCTAAAATGACCAATATGCATTAATTGCAGAAGTGGCACTGTAGAAAATTTTCTTGAAGAAACCGATACACCAGTGGTAAAAAAATAAAATAAAAAATAAACTTTAATGTAATAAAAGTTTATTTTATTTTAACTCTGGTGTGTGTTGCTTGTTGCAAGAAAATTTTCAACATTATGTTTCCTAACACCCTAGGTCTGTTTTCTAAAGAGTGGCAGTGTTTCTTTGCTGCTCCATCAGAATACTGCACAATCATTGAGCTGAGTCATACTGTATTAGATTTCAGTGTTGCTGATTAACACTTTCACTGCACTTAAATGTGAGGCACCTCCGTAGCCAGGTGGGAAGGAGCAGCAGTGCGTAGCACATGCCTCTTGATTAGACCGGGGTTTGAGCCTGTCACCACCAAATACAGAGGATGCAGAAAAGTCAGGGAATGTCCACTGCATATTCCCGGAGCAATATGGCCTTAGTTGCTAATACTCCTAAAAACCAAATAACAATAACAATAACTTAAATGTGAGAGAACTTGCTTGATATACTGCAATTTCAGAATGTGAAAAAAAAAATCAACATTCCAGCATCCCCAGTATTCCAAAAATTCATACATAATGGTTGAAAATTAAAAAGTTTAGAAGTCATTGCTAAAAGTGAACACTTTTAGAAATGACTAAAATTGACTGTTCTGAATTACAGCTGAGCTGTTGTGCTCAGCTGTAATTCAGAACAAATCTTAAATTTTGATAGAAAGTTTATTCATGTACATAAATTAACATCAACACAAGCAAAAAAAATAAATAAAACTGTGCAAAATCTATATACAAGTACCAAACGTTACTG
The DNA here is from genome assembly GCF_048544385.1 of Mastigoproctus giganteus. Lineage (NCBI taxonomy): Eukaryota > Metazoa > Arthropoda > Arachnida > Uropygi > Thelyphonidae > Mastigoproctus > Mastigoproctus giganteus. The sequence goes on from NC_143575.1 coordinate 246,836,242, forward strand.
CAAAGTGTTCAATCGGGGGGGGGGGGGTGAATATTGAGTAGATGTTAATTTCATTTGACTTTACATTTATAGCGCTCACTAAATGACTATTAAAAATGACTGTTCATATGCATTACAGCACATCACTTAGGCACAACACTCCTAGTGTCATTTTGTACATATATGTACTGAGACAGCAAATGTGTTAATAAGACTATTGTGGCTCATTGCATTCGATGTCCAAATTCTGTTCTACTTCAAATTTTTTTGAGACCTTGGTAGTCCAGAAACTTGTCTACTCAATTTAAGTCTAAAAGGAATTGTTATAAAGTCAATAAAAACTATTCTGAAGTCCATAATATACTCAGGTAAAGTATGCTGCTGAAATTCATTAAAAATTATTATTCCATCCAATTTTTAACAGAAACAAATATGAATTAAAAGGCTTACCAACCTACCTTCTAATCTGCGAATAACATCCTTATCTTTAACTGCATCTTGAATAGTCATTTTCTTTATTTCTTCAGGAATATATAGGACAGTTCTGTTATTCAATCTATAGTGGGCATCTGTTAAACAGGCTAAAAATTCATGTAAATGAGAAGCAAAATCTTTTTTTATGCCTGTTAAAAGGGTTAGGGAAAAATAAATTGACTAGATGATTTCAAAGGTATTCTGTTTCTGTACACATTCTGTATACTTTTAGAAGTATACAGGACCAAACCAATTAAATTTTTATCATCAACCACCATTTTAATCAGCATGGCCACAATCCTTAAGTATCTAAACTGGTTGTAAACAACATCATCCTCATAGTACAGTGTATAGATATCTAAAAACAAGGTGATATATATACTTATCACAAATAATGATTCATAAGTGTTCTTAAGGGAACTAGAGCTACATAAGTAGTTTCTACTAACTTTACTATTGCTACCAATTCTCTCTCTCTCGTTTGTAAAATTTCAAATCCTATACAATTATATCATATCATCATCAAAGCTGGCATTTTTCATTTTTTTTTTTTTTTTATGTAAACACCAGACACGAGAGGTATTAGAACCTGTAGTACTTAGTACTTTGCATGGGTTAGAGGTTGACAAGACGAAAGAAAATGTTTGTTAACATTAGACTTGAACTCCTGTAGATTGTAATTTTCAGGAAATACATATGACGGAAGATTGTTCCAGAAAACGGCAGATGAATGAATAAACAAGGAAGATGAAAAGTTGGTTTGAAGTTGGACAGTAAATGGATGTTGGTTGGTGGCGGCACGTGCTCGGACTGTTTTGAAAGGGAGAGCAGGAATTATAGAAGCCAATTCAAAAGAACAGTATCCATGGAAGTATCTGTAGAAAAGGCATGCAGAAGAAACAGAATGTCTATGAGACAGAGAGAGAGAGAGAGAGAGTCCGTTAGAGAAGAGTCATTAATTTACTTAATTGCCCTCTTCTGAATGGAATCTAGAAGTCCGAGAGAGGTTTTGGGGGCACCCAGATGTGGGAACAATATTCCATGGTAGGGCGGATTTGCGATTTGTACAGAGTGAACAGCTGTTTGGAAGAAAAGTAACGGCAAGAACACAAGAGAAGAACCAAATTTTTCGATGCAGAGGAAGCAATATTTGTAATGTGCTTATACCAAGAGAGATTAGAAGTCAGGGTAATCCCCAAAAGAGATATATAATCTTGCCTAAAAATTGGGGTGTCACCAAAGATAAGCATAGGAGCAAAGAATCCCTTTTGTGAGATATATATATATATATTTTTTTTTTTATGTAAACCCAAAACACGAGAGGTATTAGAACCTATAGTACTTAGTACAGTGCTTGGGTTACAGGTTGAGAAGAAGAAAGAAGGTATTTGTTCACATTGGACTTGACTTCTGTAGGAAATATGTATGAAGGAAGGTTGTTCCAGAAAACAGCAGTTGAATGAATAAACGAGGAAGATGAAAAGTTGGTTCTGTGAGTTTGAAGTTGGACAGTAAATGAATGTTGGCTGGCGGCGGCGGCACGTGTTCGGACTGTTTTGAAAGAGAGAGCAGGAATTATAGAAGCCAATTCAGAAGAACAGTGCGTCTATGAGACAGCAAGTGGAAAGACTCTGTTAGAGATGAATCATTAATTAACATAACTACCTCTCTCTCTTCTGAATGGAATCAAGAAGACTGAGAGAGGTTTTGGGGACTTGTTATTTGTTATTTAGTTTTTTTTTAGGAGCATTAGCAACTAAGGCCATATTGCTCCGGGATATGCGGTGGTCATCCATGACCTTTCCGCATCCTCCGTATTTGGTGGTGACGGGCTCGAACCCCGGTCTAATCAAGAAGCGTGTGCTACGCACTGCTGCTCCTTCCCACCTGGCTAAGGAGGCGCCCAGGTTTTGGGGACACCACCCCAGATGTGGGTACAATATACCATGGCAGGGAGGATTTGCGATTTATATAGCGTGAACAGCTGTTTGGAAGAAAAGTAATGCAAAAGAGAAAACCAAGTTTTTTAGATGCAGAGGCAGCAATATTTGTAATGTGCATGTGCCAAGAGAGATTAGAAGTCAGGATAATCCCCAAAAGAGATACATCATTTTGCCTATAAATCAGAGCAGAAGAATACTTTTTGCGAGATATAAGACAAGACTGAGTTTTAGAAGGATTGAAATCAACTAAGTTGTCTTTGCTCCACTGGAGAATTACCTGAAGATTGGCATTTAAGGAATTGGTAGCAGATTTTCGAGAAGTTGAAGCTGATTGAGCAGAACAAGTTTTCTCAAAATGGAAAGTGGAATGCAATGTACTATCATCGGCAAAACTATGGATAGGATTTCCAGTCAATGGAAGAAGGCCATTAATATACAAGAGGAAAAGAGTGGGGGAACGAACTGTACCTTGGGGGACACCGGCATTGGTGGAGAAGTTAGAAGACAGAGAGCCATCTACCATCACCCTCAGTGAGCAAACAGAGAGAAAACTGGATAACCAATTACTAAAAACAGTTGTCAAACCATAAGATGGAAGCTTGTTTAGAAGACCTTTATGCCAAACACAATCGAAAGCCTTTGAGATGTCAAGAGCCACTACCTGTGTTTCACCAAATTTTTCCATTGAATTAGACCCATTTATGGACTAATATCACTAGAATATCACCAGTGGATCGGCACTGACGGAATCCATACTGGCAATCGTTGATCAGACGGAAGGTTTCTAGGTAGTTTAAGAGTTGGCGGTTAATTGATTTCGCCATTATTTTAGAAAGAGTAGAAGTAATTGCAATGGGACGATAATTGGATGGGAGGGATTTGTTACCCTTTTTAGGAACTAGCTGGATATGAGCAAATTTCCAAGCAGAAGGAAAAACACCTTTGGAATAAGAAAGTGAATAAAGGCAGCAAAGAAGAGGAGTAAGTTCAGGAGCACAGGTTTTGAGAACAAGTGGAGAAATACCACCAGGACCTGGAACTTTCTTAGCATCAAGATTCATCAAAATCCTTCTGACTTCCTTTTGATGGAAGACCACAGGAGGAATTGAATGGAGCGTGTTGGGAATGGTGGGAGGTGTTTTACCAAGATCATTAATACATGAGTTGGAAGAAAAATGGGATGCTGGCAGGTCAGCATTATTCTTGGCCGAAGTGAAAACAGAACCATTTGGTTTGGACAGAGGTGGGAGCAGAGATGGGCAAAAGTTGCAGCCAATAGCTTTGGCAAGAGATCAAAATGCTCGGCTACAATTAGGGCAAGAAGCAAGTTTTCTAATCTTAGCCTATTCAAACTCTAGTTTGGACTGATTAATAACTGCTTTACAATTGTTGTGAGCTTTGGTGTAGGCAGAAAATGAAACTGAAGAATTAGAAACAAGCCAATTACAATATGCAACATTCTTCTCTTGAACAGCCTTAGTCCATTTATTGGAAAACCAAGGTTTAGATAAAGGACAAGATTTTAAAGTGGAGTGTGGGATAAAGCATTCCATTCCTGCAAGAATAAATTCACTGACACGATCTGAGCAAACGTTGACATCAGAAGTTTTGAAACAGTAATCCAACCAAGGAAAATAAGAAAAGAAGTCTCGCAGGACATCCCATTTTGCATTCTTGTAATGCCAAACAACACGAGGTTGGGAATAGCCACGAGATAAAGGTTCCATTGGAAAGAGACAATCATCAAGTTGTGATCTGAAGTGCCTCAAGGACCTCTCACTTCGACTGTATACTTAGAAGGGTTGTTTGTGAGAAACAGATCAAGTGTATTGGCTGTATGATTAGGATTGTCCAGTATTCTTGTAGGTAAATGAACAATCTGTGCAAGGTCATTAGTAATTGCAAAAGCCTCAGCATCTTAACCAGCTCGGTCGGTGTGACTAGAAAATGGAAGCCAGCTCGAGTTGTGAACATTAAAATCACCGAGGAAAATTACCTCACTGTTAGGAAAGTTGGACTGGAGAAAATCAAGTTGCAAAGAGAGGAAGTCAAAAAGCTCCAAGTGATTAGTGGAGTTGGAAGAACAGTACAGACAACAGATGAATTTGACACAATGAGGTAGAGAGATTTTAAGCCAGAGAAGATCAAAGAGAGGAGATTCCAAATTGCCAAGTCTCTGACAGGGAATATCAGAACGGACATATGCACAAGAACCATACAGAAAGGAATCATACAGCGAATAATCTGGGCATTTGAGATGAGCAGTAGTTGAATCAACCGATATCTAAGATTCTGTCAGAAAAAGTACATGCAGTTTGGCAGACTGGAAGTGGAAATGGACATCGTTGAGATTAGAATTGATACCACGTATATTTGTGAAATGAACAAGGAAGTGCTTGTGAGGTTTAGATCTTTTCGCAGATAAGCTTGCTATATTAGTTTGACAATTCATGGTGTATTTAATAATAAGAAAAAGTGGGTGGGACATGCTGTATGAAGTAATGAAATTTTTGGATATGGCTTACACATGATAAGAATATACCCAGATCCTTGCTATAACGGGGCCTCGACAATGCTCCCCGCATACACACTACCCGGACTCCCTCCAGTCACTATCTGGCAGAGTAGAGGTAGCAGGATTATACATTAGCTGATCTGGAAGACTCCTAGAGATTTACCAATAGATTCAGTCCGGTATACTAATTAGTGGCTGGCCTGCGAACACCGTTTTAGAGCTGTACCCTTGAAATGTAAGGAATATTGGATCTCGCCATGATATTCATCATAACCTCAAAAGTCATCAATTATACTGCATGATGGAAGAGATATGGAAGGGTTTACCAGAACTTAGCTCTAGAGACTAAACATGGGTTCCACCACTTCAAGCCTCCAATAAGACAAGTGGTGGCATTACACCGGTTGATGAGAGTCATCTACCACCTAGTACTGCTTGGTAACATAGAGGGGCAGCATTCCTCCATGTGGTGTGGGTGCCACACCTCAACCCCTGCTTATGTTGGTTCACACCTGGGTGGTCACCCACCATCTATTTGTGCATGGAGGCTATACCCAGGATTACTAACAGTCCCACCATCGTGAAGGTTCAAGCAGAGGATTTGGCTGTCACAGACCGTCCGGACTTTGCCGAAATTGGGTTCACTTGACTTGAGTGTTACCTGAATATCAGTTCCATCAGCGTACTGAGTTTTAGAAGGATTGAAATCAACTAAGTTGTCTTTGCCCCACGGAGAATTACTTTGAGATCAGCATTTAAGGAATTATTAGCAGATATTCGATAAGTTGAAGCTGATAGAGCAGGCTGAGGTTTCTCAAACTGGAAAATGGAATGCAATGTATTATCATCAGCAAAACTATGAATAGGATTTCCAGTCAATGGAATAACGTCATTAATATACAAGAGGAAAAGAGTGGGGGGAAACAACTGTAACTTTGGGGACACCAGCATTTGTGGAGAAGTTAGAAGATAGAGAGCCATCTACCATCACCCTCAGTGAGCGGTCAGAGAGAAAACTGGATAACTAATTACAAAAAACAGTGGGAAAACCATAAAATAGATGCTTGTTTAGAAGTCCTTTATGCCAAACATGATTAAAAGGGTTTGAGAGGTGAAGAGCCACTACTTGTGTTTCACCAAACTTTTCCATTAAATTCATCCATAAATGGGTAACATAAGCCAGAATATCAAGTGTTGACCAACACTGACAGAATCCATACTGGCAATCGTTGATCAGACAGAAGATTTCCCGATAGGTTAAGAGTTGGTGGTAAATTTATTTCTCTATTACTTTAGAAAGAGTAGAAGTAATTGCAATGAGACAATAGATGGATGAGAGGGATTTTTCACCCTTTTCTGGAGCTGGCTGGATAGGAGCAAATTTCCAATCAGAAGGAAAAATACCTTTGGAATAAGAAAGTGAAAAAGGGTGGCAAAAACAGGAGTAAGTTCAGGAGCACAGGTTTTGAGAACAAGTGGAGAAATACTATCAGGACATAGAGCTCTCTTAGCATCAAGATTCGTCAAAATCATTCAGACATCCTTATGACGGAAGAGCACAGAGGGAATTGAATGGAGCATGTTGGGAATGGTGGGAGGTGTTTTACCAAGATCATTAATACATGAGCTCGAAGAAAAATGGGATGCTAGCAGGTCAGCTTTATCCTTGCCTGAAGTGACAATAGAACCATCTGGTTTTGACAGAGGTGGGAGCAGAGATGGGCAAAAGTTGCAGCCAATAGCTTTGGCAAGAGACCAGAATGCTCGGCTACCATTATGGCATGAAGCAAGCTTTCTACTTGTAGTCTGTTCAAAATCTAGTTTGGACTGATTAATAACTGCTTTACAATTGTTGCGAGCTTTGTTGTTGGCAGAAAATGAAACTGAAGAATTGGAAACAAGCCAATTATTATATGCGACATATCGTAATTCGACAGACTTAGCACATTTATTTGAAACCCAAGGTTTTGATAAAGGACGACATTTTAAGTTGGAATGTGGAATAAAGGATTCCATTCCTACAAGAATAATTTCACTGACACGATCTGAGCAAACGTTGACATCAGGAGTTTTGAAACAGTAATCCGATCAAGGAAAAGAAAAGAAATCTTGCAGGTCATCCCATTTTGCATTCTTGTAATGCCAAACAACACGAGGTTGGGAACAGCCATGAGATAAAGGCTCCATTGCAGAAGAGACAATCACCAAGTTGTGATCTGAGGTGCCTAGAGACCACTCACCTCGACCATGTACTTGGGTTGTTTGTGAGAAAAAGATCAAGGGTGTTGGCTGTATGGTTAGGATTGTCCAGTATTCCGGTAGACAAATGAACAATCTATGTAAGGTCATTAGTAATTGCAAAAGTCTGAGTATCACTACCAGTTGGGTCAGTGTGACTAGAAAACAGAAGTCAGCTGGAGTTTTGAATATTAAAATCACCAAGGAAAATTACCTCACTATTAGGAAAATTGGACTGGAGAATGTTAAGTTGCAAAGAGAGGAAGTCAAAGAGCTCCAAGTGATTGATTAGTGGACTTGGGAGAACAGTAGAAATAACAGATAAATTTGACACAATGAGGTAGAGAGATTTTAAGCCAGAACAAAAAGAGGAGATTCCAAATTACAAAGTCTCTGACAGGGAATATCAGAACAGACATATGCACAAGTACCACCTTTGAGGCAAAAGGAATCATACAGCGAATAATTTGGGTAACTGAGATTATTGAATCAACTGATAACTGAGATCTGTCAGAAAAAATACACGGGGTTTGGCAAACTGTAAGTGGAAATGGACATCACTGAGATTAGATCTGAGACCACATATATTTGTGAAATGAACAAGGAAGTGTTTAGGAGGTTTAAATCTTTTTGCAGATACGTTTGTTCTATTAGTTTGACAATTTATGGTGTATTCAATAGTAAGAAAAAGTGTGTGGGGGGGACATGCTGTATGAAGTAATGAAATTTTTGGATATGGCATACACATGGTTAGAATATACCCAGATCCTTGACATAACGTGGCCTCGACAATGCTCCCCGCATACACACTACTTGGAGTCCCTCCAAGAGTAGAGGTAGCAAGATTATACACTAGCTGATCCGGAAGCCTCCTAGAGAGTTACCAATAGGTTTGGTCTGGTGTACTAACTTGCAGCCAGCCTGCAAACACTGTTTTAGAGCTGTACCCTCGAAATGTAGGGAAGTTTGGATCTTGTCAAGGTGTTCATCATAACTTTAACTTCTGCTCAAAGTAGAGACTAAATACTGTCTTCTGGTTTCTTTATAGTTGACTGTGAGATGATAATAAAGAGTATCTATTTCCTGTCAAGCACAAACAAAGAAAGCTGAATTCCAAATCAAAGCAAAAGAAAAAATTTATGTTAACTCGATACAGATTTGGACAAATAACTAAGGTAAGTTGCAGCACCTCAGGGTAGTGTAGAATGAAAAAGACCTGGAGATAATTGTGTATTCAGATATGAAGTTTTCTGAGCAGAGCAGGTCATGGGGTCTTTTCAATGATACCCAGGAATTTTGCCAGGGGGGGAGGATAAGGATGTGTTATCCCTTTGTATAAGGCAATGGTCAGGCCACACCTTGAGTACTGCATACAGATCTGGAGGCCTCATTTTAGGAAGGATGTGGAGTTGCTAGAATGAGTACAGAGAAAGGAAACAAGATTAGTGAGGGGAAAAAAGGGGTGCGCTTACCAAGAAAGATTTAAGTTCTGCAATTTGTGGAGTCTGGAGACCAGGCTTCTGCGAGGTGATATAATTGAGATGTATAAGGCCTTGAATGGTTTGAGCAGGCTCAATGTTGATAGGATTCTTCCTCTTGCTCAGATTATAAACTTGAAGGGGCCTAAACTTAAACTGAGGAAAGACAGTTGTAGAAGAGATGTGCAGAAATTTACCTTTAGCCAGCAGGTAGTTGATTGCTGTAACAAACTTCCATCTGTCATTGTGAAAGTTAATAGCTTAAAATAAATTCAAGGAAGAACTGGACTTTGGAGTGAATGGATGGGTGAAATGGGAAGGGTGGTTTTTTTTTTTTTTTTTTTTTGGCTGATGCTGTATAAGCTTGCTTTCATGCATCATATGCCTCTACTCAGCACCAGCTACAAGGTTCTGTTAAACAGGGCCCTGAGCCTGGTTCTGTCGAACAGGAGCCCCCGTTCACAAATTCTCTAAATAATAATATCATCTGCATCTTTTAAGCATTTCTATCAATGAGCTTACTGCCGTATAAATGTCTAGTTACCCACATTATCGTCATTCCAACAGCATTTGCACAAGTCAACTTGAAAATTACTCTGAGCGTATACTTCATTCTCAATGTGTATGTTTGGTTTGATATTGAGCATTTAAAATAGTTTCTGTAGAACGAAGAAAATTTCTATACAACCCCAAAGGGCTCACATCTGGTATGGGCTTGGCACACCCAGGGTCCTGAGCTGGATATTATCATTCTTCTTTTTCTAGGTGATTCCTTTTTACTTCTGACTTGCGCTCTCTCTCTCTCTCTCTCTCTCTATATCAGGGTAACTCGAGAATTTTTTTTGGCTGGTGCAAGCCTCAGGCTTCCTTGCATCATATAGCTAATAATAATAATAATAATGAACAGATTACAAGAGACTTAACTGAAAATGCACTGTTCGTACATCTGGCATTCAGGCAATTAGTGCTGCTGCTAAGCACGAGTCAATGGGATTACCATTCTGCAACTTAGCATATTGGTAAAACTTATTCAATCGCCTGTCCCACATACCCAGAAGTTGTGCTGGTCATCAGCTTGGTTAACATTTACCAGTATACAATACATAAAATTGCAGACTTGTAGTTAATTTTCTTATTATTTGGATCTGTGTTTCATATTTATATTTCACAGTCACAAAATAGTTTGCTTATACCACATATTTCTATTTTTCTCGAGGTAAATAATTTTTATAATTAAAATATATCAATGTGAAACTTATTTGTTACTACTGTTTATAAATATCATGAACCTTACCTCCTAATATTTAAAGTTTATTTTCAGAATGATTTTGTTATTTTTGTTTGTTGTTTCATTATATTATATGTGAGATTAGCATTAGTATAGGCACATGATGCAAGAAGCAAGCTTATACAGCATCATAAAAAAAAAAAACACCTTCCCATTTCACTGATCAGATGTTTGTCTAGTTCTGCCTTCAATTTATTTAAGCTATCAACTTCCACAACAGCAGATGGAAGTTTTTTCTGGCAATCAACTACCTGCTGGCTAAAGGCAAACTTCTGCACATCTATTTTACAATTGTCTTGTCTTATTTCAATCCATTTAAGGCCTTATACACCTCAATCAGATTGCCTCGCAGGTGCCTAGTCTCCAGAAGCTGCAATTTGCAGAACTTAAGCCTTTCTTCATAAGAGCACCCCTTTGTTCCATTTACCAGTGTTGTTTCCCTTCTCTGTACTCGCTCCAGACCTGTACGCAGTACTCAACGTGTGGCCTGACCGTTGCTTTATACAATGAGATAATCACCTCCTTATCAGTGCTTGCAAAATTCCTGTATATCATTGGCAAGACCCCATGACCTACTCTGGCAACCTGTCTTCATTGCTCAGAAAACTTCATATCTGACTGCACAATTACCCCCCAGGTCTCTTTCATCTCCACAACCCTGAGTGTAACACCACCCAGTTAGTACATTTCTCTGGAGTTACTGCTACCTATATGCAGTACTTTGCATTTTTCAATGTTAAACTTCAGTTGCCACTTCTCAGCACATCTACCCAACTTTTCCAGATCCTGTTACAGCAGCATACTGTTATTAACAACCCTGCCAACCATTGTATCATCTGCAAACTTTGACATTAAGCTTGATATACCTTCATCAATATCACTGATAAATTTACAAAACAACAATGGGCCCAACACTGAACCCTGAGGGACACCACTAATAACATTCATCACTGATTACCACTCTGTCTTCTCCCACTCAACCATCCTTTTATCCATTGTAGTAACTTGCCCTTAATGCCATACTACTACAATTTGTAAAGTAGCCTTCCATGTGCAACAGTATCAAAAGCTTTCCTGAAATCCAAGTATACGATATAAAGTTTTCTGAGCAGTGCAGACAGTCTGCAAGAATAGCTCATGGTGTCTTGTCAATGATATACAGGAATTTTTCTAGTAGGGATAAGGAGGTGATTATCCCCTTATATAAGGCAAATGGTCAGACCACACCTTGAATATTGTATACAGGTCTGGAGGCCTCATTTTAAGAAGGATGTAGAGCTGCTGGAACAAGTACAAAGAAGGGTAACAGGATTAGTGAATGGAATGAAGGGTTTCTCTTACAAAGAAAGGCTTAAGTTTTGCAGATTAAAGTGTCTGGAGTCTAGGAACCCGTGAGGTGATCTGATTGAGGTGTATAAAGCTTTGGTTTCAGCATGCTCAATGCTGATAGAATTCTACCTCTTGCTCAGAATAATCACCTGAAAGGGCACAAATTCAAATTGAGGAAAGAAGGTTGTAGGATAGATGTGTGGAAGTTTGCCTTTAGCCAGTGAGTGGTTGATTGCTGGAACAAACTTCCATCTGTCATTGTAGCCGTTGATAGTGCAAGGCAGAACTAGACAAACATTTGGAGCGAGTGGATGGGTGAAATGAGAAAATTTTTTTTTTTTTTTTTTGTTTTGGCTGATCCTATATAAGCTTGCTTTCTTGCTTCATGTGCCTTTACTAATGCTAATGCTAATATGTGGGTTACACAGCTTGGAAACTAGGCACCTTAGAGACTTAATTGAGGTGTTTAAGGTTCTGAGAAGCAAAAGTAAAATGAATGAATACAAAATATGGCTATATATGATTCTAGAACTAAGGCCCATAAGAAGTTTTATTTTAGCCAGTAAGTTATAAATTACTGGAATAAGTTACATACATCAGTGGTTGAGGCTAACAGTTTTGAGAAATTCAAAGGTCAACTGGATTTCTACTGGAGGAAGGAAATGCATAGGTTATCTATTTTCTTTTCTTTTATTATTTATTAATTATTTATTTTATTTAATTTTATTATTATTTTATACTTTTTTTTTTTTTTTTTTTTGGCTGGTTCAGTATAAGATTTATGCTTCCTTGCACCATATTGCCATTACTAATACTTTCAGTTGCAAAGCTCCATAAATATTCCACACTAATGGAGTAGTGGTAGATTATATAAACAATCACACGAATCGCTTGAAGTCATTAACATGCACTGTTAAACACGCATTAATGAGACAAGAGAGCAAAGTTTTGCCAATGAATATCTACTATATAATAAAGAAAGTGTATAATGAAAACAAAATGTATTACGAATAAGGTAACAAAAGTTTTAAAAACAAAACATCAAAAGATGCAATAATAAAAAAGACAGTTCAGCAGAAATTATAAAGGTTCCTCAGAGTTTTTCCTTTCTTTTCCTTTAAGTTAGAAAATAGTTATTTTCAGCTTTCTCTCTAAAAATTGTTATGATTGAAAAAAATGTACCGAGCTCTAATGAGTTATTATCAGTCTGCATCATAACAATACCACTTAGCAAAGTCATAGAAAATAGGCTGATGAATAACACAAAATATTCTTTTGGGTATTCTTAACTACTATACAGTGAACTGCAGCTGTTATCAACCCACTGCAGGATGGAAGCCTCCTCAACAATTCATGTTGAGGGAAATGGAACATAATCTGCTACGCTGTTCCAGTGCAGGTTGGCAGAGCGACCGTATTTAGCAGTCAGGGGCTTGAACCCCAGTATACTCAAGAAGCGTGTGCTACTGCACTACCGCTCCTGACCACTCGACTATGGAGGCAGTATTTAGCTCCAATGATTCCAAAAGGGTTGAAAATATGCATTATGCAAGACTCGTTTTTGAATATTATTCAAGTATAAGTGACAGTCTCATGTAAATAAATGTTCTGTTTCCTTTTTAAACTTTGTGAAGTTTATAGAGTATATTTATTACTATTAATTTTTTAATACAAGCAGAATTTCAATGTACAAGCAATTTAATTAATTATTCTAATTTTATTAATTAATTAATTTATAACTACTATTATGCTTCACTAATGGGACAATTGTATCCAAACTATCTCTTATGATATTATGTAGGGTCTTCAGGATCTCATAAGGATTGAATAATAAAAATAATTTTACCAATCACATTTATTCAGGTTTACTTTAAATTTTGGTAACACAGTGCTTTTCACAGTACAATCATTATCCACTTTACAAACAAGTTCAAAATAAATTGCATAATGATTGGATAGAACTAACAGGGAGACAAAGAACAGTAACTCTCTATTTTAAAAAACAAGATCCAGAAAATTATTTCACCTGGCACTTCAATTGCATTTCTGACTAAGACTCAAATTAAGAAACATATTTTCCAAGAAGCTAAGTAAATCTTTCGGACTAATACCATTCAGATCTGTACCAGATATAGCTGGCTTGCCCTGTTACTCCTAAGAGATCACTGGGTGCATAACTCTCCTAGAAATATATATTCCAGCGTTTATAAGCTAACCTCTGAAGCACAAAAAAAAAAGATCTAAAATTGTAAGGTTGACTTATGAGCATTAAATCCAAAAGTTAAAAACATATGGTTAGGGTTAGAAAGACATGTATCAATACCAATTTATTTACAGTTCATTTCATATACATTTTTATAGAAATATACAAAGTTCTCCTTCCTCCAGTCACATAGCTCCCTGAGAAGCTGTAGCCACTAACAAATTCCTCCAACTGCATCGATCATGTGCTCTACAAGCGGCATCGCAAAGTGTCATGCCCAGAAGTTCACTGATCCCATCCTTCCACCTAGTTATTATTATTATTATTAGCTACATGGTGCAAGGAAGTCTGAGGCTTATGCTGCATCAGCCAAAAAAAAAAAAAAAAATCCGCAAAAAGAGAGAGAGAGAGAGAGAGAGAGAGAGAGAGAGAGAGAGAGAGAGGTCCCTCGGTATGCCAAGCCCATACTCACCAGATGTGAGCCCCTGGGGTTAATTTTGCAGGTCTTCCTCTGCACCTCTTCCCCTCGATTTTTCCTTCCGTTATATTCTTCAACAGAAAGTTTTCACTTCTTACTATATGACCAAAAAAACTTGAGTTTTCTTTTGTTGATGTTATGATGAAGAATTTTAGGTCTGCCAATTTTATTCAATACCCACTCATTTGTTCTTTGATTCAAGTAAGAAATATGCAGTATTCTCCTGTAACACCACATTTCAAATGCCTCAATTTTGTTCTCGTTAACTTTTTTTTTCAGATTCCACCCTTCACATCCATAAGTGGCAATTGGAAAAATTAATGAATCAATGATTCTCAGTTTTGTCTTTAGGAGCAGATCTTGATCTCTCCATTTTTTCAGATCAGTGACCAATGTTTTAGCAATTGCCTGTCATCCCTTTACATCATTGAGCAGTTACTATTTTTATTTATTCTTGACCATAAGTAATCAAATTTACGAACGGTCAACACGTGGATTTGATACCCACCGATACTAAGTAATACCTACAAAATCTCCATCTAAGTTACTTTAAACAAGTAACGTAAATAGGAATATAAAGCTACTCTAGAAAATAAGTTAATATGCCAATTTAAGCTAATAAAACAGAAATAAATCAGAAAAAAACTTCTCTGTTCCAGGAGTGGCAAAAAGCTACATCCGCACAGGCTACACTCATTCTCAAACTAGGAGTTTATCTGAGAACTTTATTTGAGAACTTCATCAACTTCTTTAATATCTTGCCCATTAACTTTCACTTTACTGGAACCGAGATTATCACCAATCACCATAATTTTAGTTTTACACACATTCAGAAACAATCTTTTTTTCTTACTTGCTTCACATATTCTCCTCATAGTTTCTTTAAGATGATTCTTAGAATTGCAAATAGCACAGTATCATCTGCATGGGGCTTAGAGGGGAACAGGTATCCTGTGTGTTGTTATCAGACACTCAGTATAAAACACTGATGGATCCAATATCTTTCTATTACAGAAGATTTAGGAGAAGTCCGGTTGGCTTGCCTCCCTAAAATCCACTCATGCACACCTTCTCGATGGTAAGCCCTGTTACGTCACTTAGGTGGCAACGAACGTGTAGAGTGGTTCTCTTCAAGATGCCTGGTCAGCGTGGAGGAAAAGACCAAACCCTCCAGCATATGACAGGACGACAAAACAAATGGCCCTCAGTCCCAGCGTCTTTCACTCCCCCCCTCTTACGGCAGTGAGAAGATCAGAGTGGAAGCAGAGGATGCTAAGAATCTCTGGCTACACCCAGGCTGCCATGCACAGAAACTGAACTTGGCCTGTTACAACATAAGATCGCTCATCGATGAAGACAGGATATTAAAGCTGAAAAAGGAATTACAAAATGTGAATTGGAATATCATTGGTTTGGCTGAAACAAGAAAAAGAAGAAGAAGAAATGAATCACTTATAAGTTTATCAAGTGGAAATCTGCTGTACACTAATGGAAACAGTAAAAGGAGTGAAGGTGGAGTTGGGTTTCTGGTCCATAAAGATTTAAAAAACAACATTTTGGAATTCAAAAGTACATCACCAAGGGTGTCAAGACTAATACTCAAGATTTCTAAGAGGTACAAGGTAAAGGTTATAATGATTTATGCACCAACATCGAGTCATGATGATGAAGAGGTTTAAGAAATGTACACCGAAATTGAGAGTCTTCTAGATGAGGAGAAAATGGGGGGACTTCAATGTTAAGGTTGGAAAAAGACAAATCAGCACAGAAAAGGGAACTATAGGAAATTTTGGAATTGGTGAAAGAAATGAATGAGGCAAAAGACTTGTGGAATTTGCAGAATCTCAAGGATTGTCAGTAATGAACACTTTTTTTTTAAGAAAAGGGTGAACAGAAAGTGGACATGGAAGAGTCCAAATGGGTTAACAACTAACGAAATCGACTTCATCCTCACTAACAGAAGGTATATCGTGAATGATGTTACCGTCCTGAATAAGGTAAATGTTGGAAGTGATCACAGAATGGTAAGATGTACACTTGATATAGATGTAGGAAAGGAAAAAACTGACTCGAGTAAATAATACAAAGGTCTTTGAGATAACAGAAGAGAAGAAAAAGCAGTATGTACTGGAACTTAAGAACAAGTTTGAGCTTCTGCAGACTGCTAAGGATCAATATATCGATGAGGAATATTACAAATTTCTGAAAGTGATAAAGCCCAAGAAACCTATAAGGAAAAAGAAATCCAAAGAAGAAAAAATTAGTCAAGAAGCATTTATGATGAACCGAAGGTGACAAATGAAGAGCAAGATAAACACTGACAAGGAGAAAATTGAGTATACTGAGTTATGCAAAGCCATTAGAAAGAGACTCAGAGAGGACATAAGAAGATTTAACACAAGAAGAGTAGAACAAGCATTAAGGGAAAACAAAGGATTTAAATCAGCAGCCATGAGCAGTAATACAGAAAGACAAATGATGCTGAAACTGAAGAATAGCGATGGGGTACTTATAAACAGCAGAGAAGGCATAATTCAAATAGCAGAAGACTACTTTAGAGAATTATACAAGGAGCGAAGGAATGATGCCAGCAGTGGGGAAGATGGATCGCAAATTAGCAACACATACGACATACCCGATATTCTTGCTGATGAGGTAGAACATGCATTTAAGAAAATGAAAAATCAGAAAGCTCCAGGGGGAAGATAAAGTTACTGTTGAGTTGTTAAAATTGGGAGGAAGAGACATAACACAAAAACTGGCAAGGCTCTTCACAAAGTGCATTAGAAAAGCAGTGGAATAATACAATCATAGTTTTGCTGCAGAAGAAAGGAGACAAATCAGAAATTGGAAGTTATAGACCAATTAATTGTTATCCCACATCTACAAGTTGTTCACAAGGGTCATTACTAACAGATTAGAAAGAATACTTGATGAGAATCAACCGAAAGAGTAAGCTGGCTTTAGGAGAGGATTCTCAACTATGGATCAACTTCACGTAATCTCACAGCTAATGGAGAACGCAAATGAATATAAAACACCATTATGCCTGCCATTTGTGGATTACGAAAAGGCATTTGACTCCATACAGTATAAGGCAATGTTTCGGGCACTGGAAAGACAAGGCATAGATACTCCACATATTATGATTTTGAAGAAAATATATGAGAATGCTACCTTGTTTATTAGACTAGACAAAGACAGTAGGAAATTTAAAATCGAGAAATTTAAAATCTCCAAAGATGTTTACTGCTGCCCTTGAGGAAGCTTTCAGAAGATTAGACTGGTCACAGAAAGGAGTCAATGTGAATGGAGAGTACCTAAACTATTTACGATTTGCAGATGACATTGTGGTCATAAGCTACGATCCCAAAGAATTAGAGGAAAATCTTAATCAATTATGCAGAGTTAGTAAGGATTTTGGACTAGTAGTAGTGGCATGTGATGCAAGAAAGCATGTGTATGAGCTTATGCAGTATCAGCCAAAAAAAAATCACACCATTGCTTCCAAATGCCTGTCCAGTTCCTCCTTAAATTTATTCAACCTATCAACTTCCACAACGACAGATGGAAGTTTGTTCCAGCAATTAACCACCCGCTGGCTAAAGGCAAATTTCCGCACATCTATTCTACATCTGTCTTTTCTTAATTTGAATTTATGCCCCCCTTAGGTCCGTAATCTGAACAAGTGGAACAATCCCATCAGAATTCAGCGTGCTCAACCCATTCAAGGCCTTATACACCTCAATCAGATCACCTCGCAGTTGCCTAGTCTCCAGCTGCTACAATTTGCAGAACTTAAGCCTCTCCTGGTAAGAGGATCCGTTCATTCCCCTCACCAACCTTGCTGCCCTTCTCTGTACATGCTCAAGTAAATCTACATCCTTCCTAAAATGAGGCCTCCAGACCTGTACGCAGTACTCAAGGCGTGGCCTGACCATTGCCTTATACAGAGGGATAATCACCTCCTTTTCCCTGCTAGCAAAATTCCTATATATCATTGACAAAACCCCATGACCTGCCCTGGCAGCCCACCTGCATTGCTCAGAAAACTTCATATCTGCCTGCACAATTACTCCCAGGTCTTTTTCATTTTCTACCACCTTAAGTGTAGTACCACACAGTTGGTACGTTTCTCTGGGGTTACTTCTGCCCATATGCAGTACTTTGCATTTGTCAAGGTTAAACTTCAGTTGCCACTTCTTAGCCCATCTGCACAAATTATCTAGATCCTGTTGCAGTAGCACACTGCCATTACTGTCATTAACAATCCTGCCAACCTTTGTATCATCTGCAAACTTCGACATTAAGCCTGATATACCTTCATCAATATCATTGATAAATATACAAAACAACAGTGGACCCAACACCGAACCCTGTGGGACTCCACTAATAACATTAGTCCACGAAGAGCAGCACCCATTGATTACCACCCTGTCTTCGCCCACTTAACCATCCTTTTATCCATTGTAGCAACTTACCCTTAATACCATTCTGCTCCAATTTGTACAATAGTCTTTCACGCGCAACAGTGTCAAAAGCTTTCCTGAAATCCAAATAGATGATATCAAAATTATTTTTTGCATCCAGTTCCTTTGTAACCACATCATAATATCCTATCAAATTTTTCAGACAAGACTTTCCCTTAACAAACCCATGCTGTGTCTGAATTATTGCTGCAGTCTTGTCTAGATGATCCTGCAATGCATCTTTAACCAGTGACTCCATTATTTTACCCGGAACAGAAGTTAAACTAACTGGTCTGTAATTACTCGTGTCACCCTTCGATCCCCCTTTGTGAATTGGGGATACATTTGCACATCTCCAGTCTGTGGGAACCTCCCCTCAGTCCAAGGATGCTCTCATAATTATGGCCAAGGGTTTGCTTAGTTGCTTTGCTGCCTCCTTTAATATAACTGGATAGATTCCATCCACGCCAGGTGCTTTTCTTATGTTTAACTTCACCAATTTCTCCTCCACTTTGCTCTCAGTTATTACAAAATCATTAAGTATCCTGCTACAATTTGATAACCTTCTGCCATTTCCAAACCTTAATAATTCCTCGTGTGTGAATGTAGATGCAAAATGCTCATTCAGTTTGTTTGCTATCTGGGTAGGATCATCAACAGTCAATCCATCGATATCAAGTGGACCAATCAGATTCATCCCCTTCCTTTTAGAGTTTATATAAGTAAAGAAATCCTTGCTAAAGATGAATAAATCTGATGAATAATAAAGATGAATGAATCCTTGCTAAAGATGAATGAATCTGATGAATAATAAAGATGAATGAGTCCTTGCTAAAGATGAATAAATCTGATGAATAATAAAGATGAATGAATCCTTGCTAAAGATGAATAAATCTGATGAATAATAAAGATGAATGAATCCTTGCTATAGATGAATGCTAAAGACTAAAGATGAATATGGCTAAAACAAAGTAATGATGAACAAGTATGCTACAGAAAGAGAAATAATGTGTGAAGGAGCAGTAATTGAAATGGTGGAGTCATATACTTATCTGGGACAAGTTATTAGCTGTAATAATGATAAATGGCTGGAAGTCAAGAGAAGAATAAATTTTGAGTGGATAGCATTCAGGAAATATAGTCACATACTGAAGAGCAATATCCCAGTTTGTCTGAAATGTAAAATAATGAACCAATGTATATTCCCCACCATGACTTATGGAAGTGAAACTTGGGCACTCACCAAAAGAATGGAAGAGAAGCTGAGAACTACACAGCGAAGAATGGAACGAATTATATTGGGGATCAGACTGTTAGATAAGAAGAGAAACACATGGATTAGGCAGCAAACTCAAGTAATGGGCATTCTTATCAAAAAATAAAGAACTAAAATGGCCTTGGGCAGGACACATGGCTCAAAGACATGATGACAGATGGACTAAGAAAATAACAGAATGGTACCCAAGCTAGAAGAACACCTGGAAGACAAAGGCGGAGATGGATAGATGAAATTCATGAGTTTGTGGGTAGTAAATGGATGGTCATTGCACAAAACAGAAGGAACTGGAAAGTTGCTGGAGAGGCCTTCATCCTGCAGTGGATTGAAAATGGCTGATGATGATGATCATCTGCATAACAAAGGTTATTTATCTTCAGTCCTCCAATTTTGTTGCCAGTCTCTAAATCTTCCAAAGCTTCATGCATGATATCTTCGGCATAAAGATTACAAAGTTGAGGTGACAAAATACAGCCCTGCCCAACACCATTACCTATAGTGAAAAAGTCCGTGTTTCCCATGTTGGGTCTCACAGTTCCTTCCTGTTCCTTGTACAGTAGCTTAATCAGCTGAATTATGTGGATTAGTAAACTCGTATTAGTCATCGTTTCTCATAGCTTCTCATGTTGAACACAATCAAATGCTTTTGCATAACCTATAAAACACAAAACGATTGGAACATTGAATTCTTTGCATTTTTCAATAATCAGTCATAGACTTAAGATCTGATCTCTGATTCCTCTGCCCCTTCTGAAACCTGTTTGCTCTTCTGGCATTTGTTCTTCAAGTTTTCTTGAGGTTCTGTTTAATATGATTTTAAGAAGAATCTTGCTAGCATGAGAAATTAGGCTAATAGTCCTGTGAAACCCATGTTTAGTTTCTAGAGCAAAGTTTCCAGCATCTCCCCCCCCCCATTCTTCTCTTTCAACCCATGCATGGTACTAAGTACTATAGGTTTTGATACCTTTTGTGTTTGGGGTTTTCATAAAAAAAAAAAAAAAAAAATTTTGAGAAAATTTTCAGATCTCCTTTTTTTAGTAAGGGAATGAAAATTGATTTCTTCCAATTTGATGGCCACCGTCCCATTTCCCAAATTTTTACAATCGTTTTATGAAAAAACTCAGCACCCTTCACACCGGTAACTTTAATCAATTCTGCTGGGATTTCATCAATTCTAGGTGACTTGCCACACGTCAGTTCTGTGGTGGCATTTTCGACTTCTTCCTTCAGTGGAACTGGTTCATGACTACACCCTTGAAAAGGGGGTGGCAGATCATTAGTGTCAGCAGGTGCTCGGAAGAGCTGCTCACGGTATTCTTTCCACCTTCCTTTAATTGTGTTCTCCTCTTTTATAATTTCCCATTTGGAGTCCTTAATTACATTAAGTTTTGGTCGCAACTTTTGTCTTAAGGACTTAATTACATCATACATCTTAGTGTTGTTTCGTTTGTTGTGGTATTCAATTTCTTTGCACTTTCGATTGATATAATCCTGTTTGTCCTGGCTTAAATAATGCTTGATGATTTTGCTTAGTTCCTGATACTCTTCGTTTCCTTGTACACCCTGGGCTTTTGCAGTTCTTCTCTGTTCAATAAGTTTAAAAGTGGCTTCAGTAATCCATGGCTTCCTGATCTTTGACTTTTCTCTAATGTATCTATTTGCTGAATCCTTAATAATGCTTTTTGTATTTTCCCACAGTTCCTCAGGCAGCATATCGTCATTTAGTTCTAACAGAGCTTAAAAACAATTGCCTGTTTCAAGTATATAACCGTTTGGAATATTTTCTACATCCAATCATCTAGGGAAAACCTTATTCATGATCTTTTTCAGCTTCAGCTTGAGAATGATGTGGTGTAGCTGATGATCACTGCCACTGATAATCACATTGCTGTGATTACACTGGAATGCCACCTTTGCTTCATAAGGATGTATTCAATCTGATTCCCTGTTTTATGATCAGGAGATTTCCATGTGTAGAGCCTTCTCAGGTGCTGTTGAAAGCAGGTATTACATATGACAAGACTGTTCAGATGGCAAAATTCAATTAAACTTTCACCCCATTCATTTCTAGTACCAAGACCAAATCTACCACATTCCAAACTAGAAGAAACTGAAGTGCCATGTTGCCAATAATCAACTACCATAGTTGTTTAACTTTATATGGGTGATTTTAATTTTGCATTTATATTACCCATACAAAGTTACTCACCCTTAAAAAATTTGTTAATATTCTTCATTAGAAGAAAACAGTTCATGGAATTCAATACAAGCTTTTTTATTTTTTTTTTGTAGTTGTTGGCGCATAGGCTTCTGTGGCCATAATGCACCTCCCAAGGTTTTTTTTGCAGTACTTTGATCCAAGCCCGAGGCGGGAATCGAACCCATGACCTTTGGGTTGCCAGGCAAGCACTTTACCCACCTGGCTAGCCCGGTCGGCTCAATACAAGTTTTTGAGATGGTAAATTTCTTATGGCAAATGCACATCCATATTGAGGCATTGTTTATATAGAAAAAAAATTATGGTTCAGAACTAAACAGACAAAAAGAAATAGTTTGGTTACATAATTAACAAATTAAATGTAAAAACTATACTCTAAAATGCATGGGAATCTGTGATTACAGGAAAAGACATGGAAATCAAGTAGGATTAAAATGACTATGGATAAAATGATTTAACATAACTAAAATGATGCTGGAATCATGAAATGTCAAAGTATAACAAAATCTAAATAGTGAAATATCACAATAACATCTGGGGGGGGGGGGAAGAAGAATGTCAGGCACTGATCCTAGTCTTGTAATCCTATTTGCTTTTGTCATATCTCTTCCTGTAGCCACAGATTCCCATGCATTTCAAAACATAAGTTTACCATTTAACAGTGTGATATTTTGTGATCTCATATTTACAGCAAAGTCTCTCCACTGGTTTCCTAAATTTATTTTTTAAGGTGTTAATTAGTTATTTTCACTTTTGCCTTTTGTATTTATATTTACATTTTATGGGTTCACATTAACTAATCTATTCTAATGCCTCTTCTATTGCCGTTATTGGACCTATTATTTTCCTTTCTGCTGTTTTGAGGCTGCATAGACACATTTTTCACTTTTATTTAGCATGTTTTTTCATATTTTATTCCCTTTTCATTCTAATTTAATAATTATATATACACACACACATACATATATACAGTGGGCACAACAAATCACAGGACCAGGTCAACATAGCACCTAGCATTTTTCTGGATTACTCTTCTGTCTTCAGAAGTGAAACATTTTAAGGTTCATAATTGTAGTTCAGATTAAACAGATGCTCTGACGACAAAGAATAACAGGTCTAAAATCGGTGAGATCTGCTTTTGTTGACTGAAAAGAAAACAGGTATCTGAAGAGGTATTCTGTTTTCATTAACACAGTATATTTCATAAACAACATTGTGAGCGTGTAAATGGTTTTGTTGTGATTTTTTCCTACTACATAAAATGCATATTATTTAATGAACTACTACTGATAGAGTCATAAAGAAGAAGCCATTATACATTTTTTAAAAACCATGAAATGCTGTCAATAGCATACATTCATAAGAATCCATAACTTATGAACTTGATGTTGCAAATACTTTAAAAATTAAAATATCTTGTTAGAGTGATGTTAATGTGAATTTTAGTATTCTTTCAGTATAGCTTTCATTATCAATGAATCATTCAAAAACATGCTGCAATAGGATGCTATGACAAAGTTTTCTATTGGATTCTAAAATACACAATTGCTAAGAAATACCAGAGCTGGTCTTATAACAATAACACCAGCTAAAGTGTACTGTATGTGGTCATAGACTACAGAAAAAGATTTTTTTTCTTTTTTTATTTTAAGTATGACCATAATTCTCCCCCCACCTTTTAGTATGAGTGCAATTTTTTATATGACGATATTTTTTTTTTCCATAATCCTGACACCTAAGTTTTGCAAGCGATATCTAAATTTAGAACAAATCCTTTGATCAATGTGTATAATATATACATACAAAGGTTTGGCAATAAAGTTCCCAGACTGGTGCTGTTGTGATCGTGTTCAGTGAGTTTGAAAATAAATGGATGTGGTATGTTGTTTAAATTTCTTCCAACAGATGGTGATATAGAGACTGTCCAGCAGGCTGATAGGTTGCAAGTAACAACCATTTCATTAGTAGAGTTAATGTTCTGTGTCATGATTTTGCAATGGAGCAACTAATATCAAATGACAAATATCAAATATTGCTATAAACTGGAAAATTCTTCAACAGAAACATGAAATGTTAAAAACTGTTTATGGCGATGAAATGTTAAGTCATACCAGCATGTTTGAATGGTATAAGTGATTCAGAGATGGACACAAGGATGTTTCTGATGACCCAAGAAATGAGTGTCCATCAACTTCTCAAAATGAGGACAGAGTTGCAAACATTTGGAAAATTGTGGCAAGAGATCATTGTTTGACCCTCAAAATGATGGCTGGTAAGTTGGATATGAATATGGAGATAATTCATCAAATTCTGTATGACGAGTTAGAGAAAAGAAAAGGAAGGTCTGTGTAAAATTTGTGCTGCACAGCTTCACAGATGAGTAGAATTATAAAGAATGTCATCACGTGAAGACTTTATCCAGACATGTCACGCCAATCCTAATTTCCTTGACTGTATTGTCATATTGTCATGAGTGAGTGTTGGATGTTTCAGTACAACACAGAGACAAAGCACCATAGCATGCATTGGACTTCAAAATTATCACAAAGCGCCAAAAAGGTTTGTTTACAGAAGTCCATGATCAAGACAATGTTAATCATATTTTTTGACAAACCATGTTAATTCCTTGGGTCAGAATGTCAGTGACAACCTCAATGATCCTTGAGGTTGTAACTGACATTCTCTCAGATATGCCAGACAAGCTGTACTTGCTACCTGGAAGTCTAAAATGCTAATGGAACTGAACTCAAGTCAAATGGACTCAATTTTGGCAAAGTCCGGACGGTCTGTGACAGCCAGATCCTCTGCTTGCACCTTCACGATGATGGGACTGTTAGTAATCCTGGGTATAACCTCCATCCACAAGTACATGGTAGGTGACGACCAAGGTGTGAACCAACGTAAGCAGGGGTCCAGGTGTGGCACCCACATCACATGGAGGAATGCCGCCCCTCTATGTTACCAAGCAGTACTAGGTGGTAGATGACTCTCATCAACCGGTGCAATACCACCACTTGTCTTATTGGAGGCTTGAAGTGGTGGAACCCATGTTTAGTCTCTAGAGCTAAGTTCTGGTAAACCCTTCCATATCTCTTCCATCATGCAGTATAATTGATGACTTTTGAGGTTATGATGAATATCATGGCGAGATCCAATATTCCTTACATTTCAAGGGTACAGCTCTAAAACGGTGTTCGCAGGCCAGCCACTAATTAGTATACCGGACTGAACCTATTGGTAAATCTCTAGGAGGCTTCCAGATCAGCTAGTGTATAATCTTGCTACCTCTACTCTGCCAGATAGTGACTGGAGGGAGTCAGAGCAGTGTGTATGCGGGGAGCATTGTCGAGGCCACATTATGTCAAGTATCTGGGTATATTCTTACTATGTGTATGCCATATCCAAAAATTTCATTACTTCATACAGCAAGTCCCACCCATTTTTCTTACTATTGAATACACCATGAATTGTCAAACTAATAGAGCAAGCTTATCTGCAAAAAGATCTAAACCTCCCAAGCACTTCCTAATTCATTTCACAAATATACGTGGTCTCAAATCTAATCTTAACGATGTCCATTTCCACTTGCAGTCTGCCAAACCCCACGTACTTTTTCTTTCAGAATCTCAGCTATCGGTTGATTCAAATACTGCTCATCTCAGATTCCCAAATTATTCGCTGTATGATTACTTTCACCTCAAAGATGGTACTTGTGCATATATCCGTTCTGATATTCCCTGTCAGAGACTTGGCAATTTGGAATCTCCTCTCTTTGATCTTCTCTGGCTTAAAATCTCTCTACCTCATTGTGTCAAATTCATGTGTTCTCTCTACCGTTCTCCCAACTCCACTAATCACTTGGAACTCTTTGACTTCCTCTCTTTGCAACTTGACTTTCTCCAGTCCAACTTTCCTAACAGTGAGGTGATTTTCCATGGTGATTTTAATGTTCACAACTCCAGCTGGCTTCCGTTTTCTAGTCATACCAACCCAGCTGGCCAAAATGCTGAGGCTTTTGCAATTACTAATGACCTTGCACAGATTGTTCATTTACCTACAAGAATACCAGACAATCCTAATCATACAGTCAATATGCTTGATCTTTTTCTCACAAACAACACTTCTAAGTACACAGTCGAAGTGAGAGGTCCTTTAGGCACTTCAGATCACAACTTGGCAATTGTCTCTTCTCCAATGGGACCTTTATCTCATGGCTATTCCCAACCTCGTGTTGTTTGGCATTACAAGAATGCAAAATGGGATGACTTGCAAGATTTTTTTTCTTCTTTTTCTTGGTCGGATTACTGTTTCAAAACTTCTGATGTCAACGTTTGCTCAGATCATGTCAGTGAAATTATTCTTGCAGGAATGGAATCCTTTATCCAACACTCCACTTTAAAATCTCGTCCTTTATCTAAACCCTGGTTTTCCAAAAAATGTGCTAAGGCTGTTCAAGAAAAGAATGTTGCATATTGTAATTGGTTTGTTTCTAATTCTCAAGTTTCATTTTCTTTCAACAAAGCTTACAAGAATTGTAAAGCAATTATTAATCAGTCCAAACGAGAGTTTGAACAGGCTAAGAGTAGAAAACTGGCTTCTTGCCTAATGGTAGCCAAGCATTCTGGTCTCTTGCCAAAGCTATTGGCAGCACCTTTTGCCCATCTCTGCTCCCACCTCTGTCCAAACCAGATGGTTCTGTTGTCACTTCAGCCAAGGATAAAGCTGACCTGCTAGCATTCCGTTTTTCTTCCAACTCATATATTAATGATCTTGGTAAAACTCCTCCCACCATTTCCAACACGTTCCATTCAATGCCTCCTGTGGTCTTCTGTCAAAAGGATGTCAGAAGGATTTTGACAAATCTTGATGCTAAGAAAGCTCCAGGTCCCAATGGTATTTCTCCACTCGTTCTCAAAACCTGTGCTCCCAAACTTAGTCCTATTCTTTACCGCCTTTTTTCACTTTCTTATTCCAAAGGTGTTTTTCCTTCTGCTTGGAAATTTGCTCATATCCAGCCAGTTCCTAAAAAGGGTGACAAATCCCTCCCATCCAATTATCATCCCATTGCAATTACTTCTACTCTTTCCAAATAAATGGAGAAATCAATTATCTGCCAACTCTTATATTACCTAGAAACTTTCCGTCTGATCAACGATCGCCAGTATGGATTCCGCCAGTGTCGATCCACTGGTGATATTCTGGCTTATGTTACACATTTAAGGACTAATTCAATGGAAAGGTTCAGTGAAACACAAGTAGTTGCCCTTGACATCTCAAAGGCTTTCGATTGTGTTTGGCATAAAGGACTTCTAAACAAGCTTCCATCGTATGATTTTCCAACTGTTTTTAGTAATTGGTTATCCAGTTTTCTCTCTGATCGCTCACTGAGGGTGATGGTAGATGGCTCTCTGTCTTCTAACTTCTCCACTAATGCTGGTGTCCCCCCAAGGTTCAGTTCTTTTCCCCACTCTTTTCCTCTTGTATATTAATGACTTTCTTCCATTGACTGGAAATTCTATCCATAGTTTTGCCGATGACAGCACATTGCATTCCACTTTCCATTTTGAGAAACCTTGTCGAAAATCTGCTACCAATTCCTTAAATGCCGATTTTAAGGTAATTTTCCAGTGGGGCAAAGACAACTTTGTTGATTTCAATCCTTCTAAAACTCAGTCTTGTCTTATATCTCGCAAAAAGGATTCTTCTCCTCCTATGCTTATCTTTAGTGACACTCCGATTTCTAGGCCAAATGATATATCTCTTTTGGGGATTACCCTGACTTCTAATCTCTCTTGGCACATGCACATTACAAATATTGTTTCCTCTGCATCTAAAAAACTTGGTTTTCTCTTTTGCTCTCGGCGTTTCTTTTCTTCCAAACAGCTGCTCACTCTGTATAAATCGCAAATCCACCCTGCCATGGAATATTGTTCCCCACATCTGGGGTGGTGCCCCCAAAACTTCTCTCAGGCTCTTGATTCCATTCAGAAGAGGGCAGTTAGGTTAATTAATGATTCATCTCTAACAGAGTCTCTCCACCCGCTCTCTCATAGACATACTGTTTCTGCTGCATGCCTCTTCTACACATACTTCCACGGGGACTGTTCTTCTGAATTGGCTTCTATAATTCCTGCTCTCTCTTTCAAAACAGTCCGAACACGTGCCGCCACCAGCCAACATCCATTTATTGTCCAACTTCAAACTCACAGAACCAACTTTTCATCTTCCTCGTTTATTCATTCAACTGCCGTTTTCTGGAACAATCTTCCTTCATACGTATTTCCTGAAAATTACGGTCTACAGTAGTTCAAGTCCAATGTCAACAAATATCTTCTTTCGTCTTCTCAACCTCCAACCCAAGCACGGTACTAAGTACTATAGGTTCTAATACCTCTCGTGTTTGGGGTTTACATTAAAAAAAAAAAAAAAAAAAAAATTCACAAGGAATTTGTACCTGAAGGGGGAGAGAGAGAGAGAGAGAGAGAGAGAGAGAGAGAGAGAGAGAGAAAACCGGTGCTACATTCTACATATAGGTGCTTCAAAGACTATTGAAGCATATTTTCTGGGCAAGGATACAATTTCAAGAAAAAGAGTGCAGGTTCTTGTTGTTTGATAATGACCCTGCCCATTATGCACTTGTTATGAAGACATTTCTGATAAAACATGGCATTGTACAGATCAACCATCCACCTAACTCTCACAATCACCAGCAGACTTCTTCCTCTTTCCCAAGGTGAAAACTGCCCTCAACAGAAAGAGATTTCTTGAGAACAAGAAGAAAAATTTAACTGCTGAATTGAACACCATCTCTTTGGGCACCTTCATTGACTCTTTCCAGAAACTTTTAGAATGATGTAATGAGTGTGCTGAATCAGGTGGTGATTACTTTGAATAAAAATAAAACCATTTTTTTAACTCCTTTACTTTGTTTCTTTCTATTGCACCAGTCAAGGACTTTATTGCCACTCCTCATATATATTTATTCTTAGATTAAAAGCATTCATTCTCATATACAAAAATCTATGTGAATTATGAAATTCTGGGTTTTGTTTAGACTTCTGAGTTCCCCCCCAGACTCTAGTATTAAAACTGTAAGTATGATAACCCTATACATATTCACAAATTACATTAAGATGATAAAATCCAAAGTATCTTAAAAATTATTTTTAAAATAATGATATGTTTATAAAGGATACAATCAGGCCAAGATTTGTTCTCTAGGAACAGTGTTCCAAATATTTTTGAAATTAGTCTGTACAGACTGGTCACAAAATTTGCTTTCACATTACCGAACTGTACCATTCTTTGAATATTAGATGTAGTAACACGTTCTTCTTTCCCAGTTTTTATAAAATAACACATTTCATTACTTGTGTATTCAGGTATGCTGAAGTTAAGCTGAAGTAATTCATTTTTATCAATATATGCTACAAGAAGGGGCTTTGCTTCATCTACTAAAAATTGAAAAATTATATCATCATGGTGACTTTTCCACATATGTTGCTTTAAATCAGATAACAAAGTCCTTTCGTGAATCAACTGGCACTGAAAATATAGAAACAAAAAATTAGACCACATCAGACTAAATGGAATCAGATTATTAGTATATAAATAGAATCCTCTGATTCTGATCATATAGCAGAATACAAATTACACTGATCAGTTTTTAGTGAAAGTGATTTTCACAAGTATATATATAAAACTTTCAAAAAAAAGCCAGTTTGTCTGTTAAGCTCATAATCTGTGTGAAAATAACAATATATTTCAGAAAAATCATTTCCCTAATTTAATATTCTTCATTTGACATAAGAGAACATTTTTATTGGATGTGTAATTCCTTGCATTTGACAAATACAAATCTAGAATAGCACAATGCACAAGATTATTTTTAAATTGGACAAAATACTGCAAATGAACACATAATCCTGTATAATTTCTCTATCTATTTAATTATAAAAGGATTCTGTACAATCAGACATTTCATAATGTAGTTCCTCTGCTTCTTCAGTGGCTAACAGAAATTAGTATAAATAATGAAATTAATAATTTAATGTCACTGTTTATACTTATTTCTGTTAGTCACCTAGACTAACAGAAATAAGAAAAAAACTTGGAATAACTGATAAAACCTGTGCTTCTTCTAATGATGAAATAAAATAATTAATAAATTAAATGCAATATTGGTTAAACCACTCATTTGCTGTTTTTTTCTGATTACCTTTGCAAATATCAACAAGATAAATGAGCTTACAATCTAACTTTTTTTTTTTTTTAATTTTA
The DNA here is from genome assembly GCF_048544385.1 of Mastigoproctus giganteus. Taxonomy (NCBI): domain Eukaryota; kingdom Metazoa; phylum Arthropoda; class Arachnida; order Uropygi; family Thelyphonidae; genus Mastigoproctus; species Mastigoproctus giganteus. The sequence goes on from NC_143575.1 coordinate 246,866,410, forward strand.
TCATTATTATCGTTTCATATAACCTAATTTATTTTCATACAAATTTAAATATTCCAAGTTTTTCAAATCAGCCTACAAACACACCTGTATAGACATACACACTGACACAATAAGACGCTTAAAATGCTGATGCATCATAAAACCAGCAACAACAACAATTTAATTAACAATCAACACATGTCAGCAGGAGAAATGACATATCAGATTGTATTGCCCTTTTTAAATACACCACACAATTAATACTGTTATACTACTCAATTCAGTATTTTATCACTGCCACATGAAAACCAGAATGATACATCATTTTAACATGTGCTGCAACTGCCAAACAATTATTAGCATTAGCATTAGTAGAGGCATTTGATGCAAGAAAGCAAGCTTATGCAGCATCAGCCAAAAAAAAAAAAATAAAGTAAAATAAATAAATAAAAAATAACCACTTCCACTTCACCCCTCTGTTCGTTCAAAATACCTGTCCAGCTGAGCCTTAAACTTATTTAGGCTATCAACCTCCACCACAAGGGATGGAAGTCTGTTCCACCAACCAACCACCCGCTGGCTAAAGGCAAATTTCCGCACGTCTATCCTACATCTGTCTTTCCTCAATTTGAATTTATGCCCTCTCAGGTGATTATTCGGAGCAAGAGGAAGAATCCCATCAGCATTGGGCATGCTCAAACCATTCAATGCTTTGTACACCTCTATCAGATCACCTCGCTGGTGCCTAGTCTCCAGACACTGTGCAAAACTTAAGCCTTTCTTCGTAAGAGCACCCCTTTGTTCCATTCACTAATCTTGTTGCCCTTCTCTGTACTCATTCCAGCAGCTCTACATCCTTCTTGAAATGAGGTCTCCAGGCCTGTATACAGTACTCTAGGTGTGGCCTGACCATTGCCTTATACAAGGGAATAATCTCCTTATCCCTGCTAGAAAAATTCCTATATATCATTGACAATACACCATGAGCTACTCTTGCAGCCCGTCTGCACTGCTCAGAGAACTTCATATCTGCCTGCACAACCACCCCAGGTCCCTTTCATTCTCTACCACTGTCAGTGTAGTACCACAGAGTTGATATGTTGCTCTGCGGTTGCTGTTTCCCATATGCAGTACTTTACATTTGTCAATGTTAAACTTCATTTGCCACCTCTCAGCCCATCTGCTCAACCTTTCCAGATCCTGTTGCAGCAGCATAGTGTCAGTAGTGTCCTTGACAACCCTGCCAACCTTCGTATCGTCTGCAAACTTGGACATTAAGCTTGATATACCATCATCAATATCATTTATAAATACAGAAAACAATAAAGGACCCAATACTGAACCCTGTGGGACTCCACTAATAACATTAGTCCACGATGAGCAGTGTCCATTGATTAGCACTCCCTGTCTTCTCCCCCTCAACCACCCCTTTATCCATAGCAGCAATTTGCCTCCAATGCCACACTGCTCCAATTTGTGCAGCAGTCTTCCATGTGCAATAGTATCAAAAGCGTTTCTAAGATCCAAGTATATAATATCAAAGTTATTCCCTGCATCCAGTTCTTTTGTGACTGCATCATAGTATCCAATCAAATTGGTCAGGCAAGACTTCCCCTTAACAAAACCATGCTGTGTCCAAGCTATAACTGAAGTCTTGTCTAGATGATCCTGCAGTGCTTCTTTAACCAGTGCCTCCATTAATTTTCCGGGAACAGAAGTTAAACTCACAGGTCTATAATTACTTGTGTCAGCCTTTGATCCTCCTTTGTGAATTGGGGTCACATTTGCACATCTCCAGTCCATGGGTACCTCCCCTGAGTCCAAGGAAGCTCTCATAATTATGGCTAAGGGTTTGCTTACTTCCTTTGCTGCCTCCTTTAATATAACTGGATAGATCCCATCTACCCCAGGTGCCTTTCTTGTGTTTTTCTTCAACAATTTCTCCTCCACTTTACTCTCAGTTATTACAAGATTCTCTAGCTTACTGCCAGAGCTGAATACACCTCTGGCATTCCCCTCGCTGAATAACTCCTCATGTGTGAATGTCGATGCAAAATATTCATTTAGTTTGTTAGCTACCTGAGCAGGATCATCAACAGTTGACCCATCGATATCAAGTGGACCAATCTGATTCATCCCCTTCCTTCTAGAGTTTACATAAGTAAAGAACTCTTTGCTGTTTTTCTTCGCATCCCTTGCCAAGGATTTCTCGTAATCTGCCTTCGCCTGCCTAACCTTCTTTGTAACTTGGTTACAGATCAACTTGTATCTATCATAGGCTTCTGTGTCATGTGTTAATTTGTATGTATCCCATGCATTTTTCTTCTCTGCCATATGCCTCATTAGTTCATCTGACATCCATTTTGGCCTAAACCTTGAACAATATTTCTTAGTTGGTATGTAAAGCCTAGTAGCTTCCAAGATAAGTTCTTTGAATGCTTCCCATTTTGAATTTGCTGTTGATAACATCATCAGTTGATCCCACTGTATAGAATTTAAATACTGTCTCAGTCCATCGTAGTCGCCTTTACGAAAGCAATACCCCTTCCCTTTACCCCTAATGGTAGTTACCTCTTTGAGTAACTCCCACTTCAGAACACTGTGATCACTGCCACCTAGTGGTTCATTTATCTGCAGATTCTTAATGCATGAAGAATCACTACTGATAATCAAATCAAGAGTATTACTCCCTCTAGTTGCCTCCCGAACATGCTGATGTAGAAAACAATCATCCAATAAATCCACAAAAGCCTTGCTAGTGTGTGAGTGACCAGCCCCCAAATTCCAGTCAATATCTGGGAAATTAAAATCCCCCATTATTAAGACTCTCATATAAGACTCTCTGATTTACTGGCCCACTCTATTTCTCTGTACAGTTTCTTATTATACTCATCAGAGTCATTAGGCCTATAGCACATATATAGCAATTTTGATCTCCCAATGCTTATGTCACACCAAACTGACTCGATACTGCACTGTCCAGCGATGTCGACTGGCTTCGCTTCCTTGGATTTTATGTGTTTCTTAACTAATAGCATAACCCCTCCTCCCTTCCTATCCTGTCTATCCTTTCTGTAGACATTGTACTCCCCAAATTCCAGTTCTGCATTCCTTATATCTGTGTGACACCACGTCTCTGAAATTCCAACACTATCTGCCTTTGATGTTTTGAGCAATACCTCAAATTCATCAAATTTATTTACTAAACTCCTAGCATTGGTGTACATGCAAGTATACATGCACCTGCTCTTCCTCTTAGCCACCTTAACACAACCCATGTGTTTACTTGTACCCCCATGATTCCCATCAGTCTCTGAAATATCCTGCATCTTATTTTCCAGGCTGCTGCTCATTCCAATAGAAGCAGTGCAAGTAACTTCAAAACATATCAAAACTCATATACTACTTCCAAACAGACAAACTCACAGCTGTTGCCATATAAAGTATTCTACTCAATGCAGTTTCTGGTTCCAAAATAACCCATTTGCATATCTATATATCCAACCCAGCAAAAAGAAATTACATTGCTCATTATCTTGGGTAATACAGTGATTTGCTTAACAATGAATAAAAGTTTGGCAAGATTAGGCATAATGAAAGTACAGAATGATTTTTTATTCATTACATCATTTATTTCATCTTAAGAACAAGAAATATTATTTAAAAACAGAAATTAAAACTTGAACCAGACCTAGTAGTGTTGGGAAATTCATGCTACATGTTGAACGTAACCTCCATGTTCATCATTATTGTGTTGCAGTTGGAGTGTGGAGCTGTAATGAAACTGCACTAACATTTTCAGGAAGAACATGCTCCAACATTCTGCAGCTCAAAAGTTCGAATCATGTAGGTTGGTGGTAGTTAGATAAAGTTAGAACTTACAAACATAATGGTATAGCATACACAACGGTATAGCATACACACACAACTTATACTTGATAGGAGATATGAAATACATATACTGTAAGCTCAGTATTGCAATGCATATCTTTCTACATATTAAAATAATTTTTCTCCTAGTGATATTTATTCAGCTAATAGGAGAAGAGGGATGTGGGTTATGTGGTAATATGTAACAAATACTAAAATACGTAACAGAAGTTTTTACTGTGGTATAACAAGGTTCTGTTTTAGCGTGATCATGCTAGTAAACCTCGTGCACCCACTTTGTTTATCTAACATGACCATGCGGTACCATCCTTGATTACATAAATATTTACACAGCTTCTGAAAGTATTTTATTTTATCAAAAGAAGTGAACGCAGCAAGCAGGGGATAAAGCCCCCAAGTATATAATTAATAACGTAACCTTCATACCATAACCGGTGCATAGTGCTATTACTGCATTAGATATATTAGTTTAGTGTGTATTTTTAATTTATTGAATTAGAACTACAATCATGCCTCAGACCAGAGCAGCAAAGCAAAGAACTGAAATTAGTGAGACTGTCATGGCTCGGGCAAGAACTAAGGAGGGGGGGAGCAATTGTCCTCTGAATCACGGCCTCATGAAATGCACTGCTTGTTTCATGTTTGCAAATCTGTCTGGACCAAACATGATATTGGCAAGGGGAATGTCTCTGTGTGCTCTGTGCAGAGAGTGTGAGGATAGTAGACACCAATTCAGCATTGTTATGGGCCTTTATGAGAGCTTGAAGAACAGGGTGGATGCCCTTGAAGGATTTAAAATGGGGCCCATCAAGCTTTCAGCTGCCCACATGCCACAGTTTGCCCTTGATCATCAGGCTTTGTTTGTTTGTTTGTTTGGATTTTTTGGTGCATTAGCAACTAAGGCTACAATGCGCTGATCATCAGGCAACACAGCGACAACACCCAAGGCAGAATGCGCTGGTCCCACAGAGGCTAGTTGTTATCGGTGAATCTACTGTCAGGAAAATGGGAAATATATTGTGCAAAAAGGATAGGTGGTATAGGACCAGGTATGTCTGCCAGGGGAAAAAGCTAGTGACCTCGTAGAACAGACCACCTTTTAAGGGCACAAAAGGTGATATTGTTGAACACATTGGCACTAATGGCATTAAGAGTACAAGATCTGCAGACTTACTTAACACAATTATGTAACAAAAATTACAGGGCAATTTTGGAAGAAAAATGGAACTTAAGAGTTAAATTTGAAAGTGTCTTCAGTTTCAAATTTAACAAGGCTCATGGGGAAGAATTTTTCACAGCACGACCTGTGCTTGTTAACAGGAGAGACTACTTGTAGAAGGATGGGATATACTTAAATAAAAGGGGTACAAGAATATTTGCTGATGCTAATGAAGGAGTGTTAGGGGAATCAGAAAACTGCTAACTTTGGGGGATACACAGACTAATAGATTAAGAATAGCTGCAGGTAGAGATAAAAGTGATTCTTGCACTGCTTCTACTGGAACAAGCAGCAGCCTAAAAAAGTAAGGTGCAGGGGACTTCAAGGACTGCTGGGAGTCATCATGGAACAAGTAAATACATGGGCCGTGTAGGGTAACTAAGAGTAGGAACAGGTGCATGTATACTTGCACATACACCAATGCCAGGAGCATAGTTTGATGAATTTGAAGTGCTGTCAAGACATTAAATGCGAACACTGTTGGGATATCAGAGACGTGGTGTAACCCAGATATAAGGGATGAAGAATTTGAATATGGGCAGAACAATATATACAGAAAGGATAGCAAAGGGGAAGGGGTTATGCCCTTAGTTAAGAAGCATATAAAATCTACTGCAGCACATCCAGTTGACATGGGTGGCCAGTGCAATGTTGAGTCAGTTTGGTGTGACATAAGCACTGGGAAAGCAAAAAGGAAAGTAGGAGTGTGTTATAGATCTAATGATTTGATACAAATTTAATAGCAATGCTTAATTTAAAAAATTAAGAAATTTCTATAATTATTTGATAGCTCTAATGATTCTAATGAGTACAACTGTACAGAGAAATATAAAGGGCCAGTACACCAAACTGTCTTATAATGGAGAATTTTAACTTTCCAGATATTGACTGGAACTTGTGAGTTGGTCACTCACACACTAGCAAGCCTTTTGTGGATTTAGGGGATGACTGATTTCTACAGCGGCATATTAGATAGGCAATAAGAGGGAGTAATACTCTGGATCTGATTATTAATCCTTTAAGTAACTGTAGATAAAAGAACCACTAGATGGCAGAGATAACAGTGCATTGATGTGGGTTTTACTTAAAGAAGTAACTACCATCATGGGTAAAGGGAAGGGTTTTCGCTTTCTTAAGGGCGACTCCAGTGGTCTCAGACAGTTTTAAATTCTGTACAGTGGGACCAACTGATGATGTTGCCGACAGCAAATTCTAAATGGGGAGCATTCAAGAAATTAATCATACAAGCTACTAGACTATTTTTATCATCTAAGAAATACTCTTTGAGGTATAGGCCTAAATGGATGTCAGATGAAGTAATGAGACTCATAGTAGAGAAGAAAAATGCATGGGATGCATAAAAATTATTGGGCAACACAGAAGCTTATGGTAAATATAAACTAGTTTGCAATCAATCATGGAGGAGATTAGGCAAGCCAAGATAGATTATGAGAAATCTTTGGGAAAGAATGCAAAGACTTCTTTTCTTATTTAAACAAATTATTTAGGAAGGGGGATGAATCAAATTGTTCCACTTCATATGAATCGTTTGACTGTTCATGAAAATTCTCAGGTTAATGAAACACTGAATGAGTATTTTCCATCTACATTCACATGAGAAATTCTGTAGAAAAGTGGATGCCAGAATTTTATAAAGCTCTAACAGAGAGATAAACGATTCTGTAATAACTGAGAAGGAATTGGAAGAGAAATTGTTGAAATTAAACTTAAGAGAGGCAGCTGGGGCAGATAGGATCTATCCAATTATAGTAAGAGAAGTAGCAAAGGAAATACACAAACCCTTAGCCACAATTATGAGAGCATCGTTGGATTCAGAGGAAACCCTTGCAGATTGCAGATGTGCAAATGTATCCCCAATTCACAAATAATTAATTTTAATTAATTAATTATTCACGAATAATTACAGACCTGTTAGCTTAACTTCTGTTCCAGGGAAAATAATGGAGTCACTGGTTAAATAAATAATGCAGGATCATCTAGACATGGCTGCAATTATACTTAAGATACAGCATGGGTATGTTAAGAAGAAATGTTGTCTAACCAATTTGATTGGATACTACAATGTGGTCACAAAGGAACTGGATGCAAAAAATATTTCTGATATCATATACTTGGATTTCAGGAAAACTTTTGATACTACTGCACATAAAAGACTGCTATACAAATTGGGGCAGTGTGGCATTAAAGGCAAGTTGCTGCTATGGATAAAGGGATGGTTGATTGGGAAAAGGCAGAAAGTTGTAATCACTGCTCATTGTGGACTAATGTTATTACTGGAGTCCCCTAGCGTTCCATGTTGGGCCCAAAGTTGTTTTCTATATTTATTAATGATGTCGATGAAAGTATATCAGGCTTAAAGACCAAGTTTGCAGATGATGCAAAGATTGGCATGGTGGTTAATGGCAGTAATGGCAGCTTGCTACTGCAACAAGATCTAGAAAAGTCAGGCAGATGAGCTGAGAAATGGTAATTGAAGTTTAACATTAAAAAATGCTAAGTACTGCACATGGACAGTCTCGGATAACATACCAGCTATGTGGTACTACACTGATGGTAGTGGAAAATGAAAGACTTTGGGTAATTGTGCAGTGAGATGTGAAGTTCTCTGAGCAGTGCAGACAGGCTGCCAGGACAGCTCATGGCATTTTGTCAATGATATAAAAAAAGTTTTCTAGCAGTGATAAGGAGGTCATTATCCATTGTATATAGGCAGTGGTCAGACCATATCTTGAGTGCTGCATACAGGTCTGGAGGTTTATTTTTGGAAGGATATAGAGCTGCTGGAATGAGTAGAGAGGGATAACAAGATTGGTGAGGGATAACAAGATTCCTCTTGCTCAGACAACACATATGAGAGTTTGCTGGAACAAACTTCCATCTGTTGTTATGGAAGTTGAAATTCACAGAAGAAATAGACAAACTATTGATGGGAATGGATAAGTAAAATGATTTTGATTTTTTTTTTTTTTTTGGCCAATGCTGTATAGGCTTGCTTTCTTGCATCATTTACCGCTACTAATGTTAATTTCCTCTGACAAAGAAAAAATTTTGGCAAAGGTAAAGAAAGTCAACACAAGAACGACGAGAACCGTTGGATAAGTTACACGGAAAATTAGTTTCCCAATACGGCACTCTTGCGCTGCTCACTCAGTAAACAGACGGTAGGTGTTGTCGAGAATGATATATTGATTGACAGGTAGGCATGGCAAATGATGTGCTGATCGGTGCGCGAACACAACACACGATAACATCAGGTTAGCATCATTTTAGTAGCACTCAGAAGTGCTAATGGTAACTTGTCCTAATGAACGCTTTCTATAATGGTGAAAAAAGGTCAGCTTACCTCCACTTGAATCCCATGGGAGCTTTTTTTTTTCTGGTAATTGTTGAATCCCATGGGAGCTTTTTTTTTTTCTGGTAATTGTTGGCGCATAGGCTTCTGTGGCCATAATGCACCTCCCAAGGTTTTTGCAGTACTTTGATCCAAGCCCGAGGCAGGAATCGAACCCGCAACCTTTGGGTTGCCAGGCAGGCAGGCACTTTACCCACCTGGCTAGCCCGGTCAGCCCATGGGAGCTTGAACCCCTCGCAAAGTGGAGGGGGTAACCTAACTTTTTTTCTTTAGAATCACAGTCATATTTAGAAATACATTCATAAAAAAAAATTTTTATGACTGTTTTATTCTGACTGTATTTCTCTTGTTCAATAATATGCCCTAATGGTGAAATAAAGGTCAGGTTACCTCCACTTGAATCCCATGGGAGCTTGAACCCCTTCCTGAAATGGAGAGGGTAACGTAACCTTTTTTCTTTAGAATCACGTGGACTAGCGAATAAATTGTTTATTAACAAACTATTATTTTTTTATTACTGTACTTTTATTTTTAAAGACACTCGTGAGAATACACAAGTATCATAACGTCAATCAACACCTCAACAGCTATTCACTATATATATATATATATATAGAATCTTTCTTTCTTTTCTTATATTACTTCCTAACCTAACGTTTAAGGTTAAGTCACCAAATATAAGGAAACCGTTTCTATTATTTCCTAACCTACAATTTAAGATCACGTTATGAAATATAACGAAAAATAAAGAAACCTTTTCCTTTTTTCGCAACCAAAACTAAATCAACAGTATAGTAAAAACACTCATGAATTCCAAAAATCTGCTTTTGATAATGAGAAAAAAACATAATGACGAACATGAAAATGAACAAAACGACAAACTTTTATTAATTTAGTTTTCATCAAAAAATC